>NC_027218.1:1584586-1906948 GCF_000981445.1 Babesia bigemina | reverse complement strand
GTTGACAATTGTCCAAGCTCCAAGGGGTTCATGAAGATTAAACTTTGGCGTGATGGCGGTACGTACTGTGTACGCCAAGCTGATTATAATGAACAAGAAAAACGCAATAAGAAGTGGGACGAACAACAACGGGAATACGACAAACGAATGGAACAAATAAGGATAGAGGAGCAAGAGGCACAACAAAAGCAAGAAGTAAATCAAGGTAGGAAGGACGCGAGAGCTTATCGCAAGGAAGTAGTAAACGATCAGCGGGAAACACTCGAATCGATGGAACGAAAGCCTCAGCAAATACATGATCAATATCCGAGTGAATTGCGTCAAATGCAACAAGAGCAATTGTTGGCCCTAGAAGGCTCTGTGATCACTAACACAAAACCGAGAGCACATATGGATGTAGACAAAGTGTATCGCCACACATTAAGTGATGTTGACGGCAGAATGATATCTGATACTGACCGTGCAGTAGTCGCTTTCTACGGTGACGAATTTGGGCGGGGTGAGATTCCACCGGTCGAAGCAGTTCCATCTACGAAGTCACATGTGTCTGATGTGATAGGAATGCCTACAGCCTCGATCGCCGTTCCTGCTCCACCTGTTAGTTACCATCCCAGTCGTGAGAATAGGTTGGGTATGATTCCACCTCCTGTAGAAGAGAATCCGTCGACAAACGATCAACGAGATTCTACGTTGAAGCCTGACGATATATCTGTTGGTGGAAGTGTAATACCTATGATGCCGTTCCCAGGCGTGTATAACATTGAGTTGAGCTTACCACAGAAACCTAAAGTTCAGGTTATTCCTAACCCTAAGCAACGTTCTCCATTGCCACCTATCGCGCTTTCCGAATATTCTGGTCACCATTACTATATTCCATCTAAATACCCATTCATAGCAACCGTTGACGACCAAACAGTTGAGAAAATGTTGAATGTAACCGGTACCTCAAATAAACTGCAGACGGCTCAAATTGTCGGTGATAGTAACGTAGCGACGTTGTCGACACCGGAACTCACAGGCAACATTATTTCTGCTTTCAAACAAGATCCTCGCACGTCACGTTTTCCACCAACTTCGAAACCTTATGGAGATGATGATGATGCTTCGGTAGAATACGCATCAGCCGTTACATTTAACGACAATATCATGAAAACAATGGCTGGTGTAGCCGGTCACCCGGTTGTTGGTACTAACGGGCAAGTGGATATATCCCAGATTCCGACTGCCATTTCGCTAGACGCCGGAGACATACACCATCTGGAAGGACAAGAAATAGAGGATAGTTTCACAATGAAGCGCCAAGAGCAGGATCTCCTAAATTTTCAAAATGAGGAGCTGAAACAAGGTTCGCAAAATGCACAACGTGAACGTGAATTGTTAGCGCTTAAACAAGAATCAGATCACATAAACGAAGAACAAAAAAAATTAATGCAAGCTGCACAAGTAGACGCTGATCGCATACGTGCGTTCAAGGATTCACAGTTTGACATTTCTAGTGCCCCTCTACGTGTTGATGAAATGCAATTTGACATCCAAATAGACGTCCCAAAACGTCCACTACAGGATTCGTCATATGACATAGACCTAGATGACCCTTATGCCAACACGGCGGATATCCTTAAAGACGAGTTAAAACCTTCAGACGACGAAGGCTTCTCAGGCCTGCCTAACACTAATTTCGATCTGAACTTTGCGCCGGAACGTATCGGGCTTGACGGCTATGAAGATCCCGGGATGCCTAGTGACTCTCCACGGAAGGCAAGTGAACGTGTAATTAACCCATTTAGCACAGATGAATGTCTTAACCCCTGGTCCGTTGACACTTCCTCCACTGATATAATCAACCCACCCCCCTCCTCAGTCCCAGTCACCGACCATCTGCCCCCGCCTCGAACCGTCCGGGAAATGCTCTACTGGTTTGTTGGATTAAATACACAAGGACTTATTGCTAAGATTGAAAGCCATATTAAAAGCATTTTGAATGATATCAGCAATGATGCTTCCCAGTCTCCATATGCCATCGAGGTCACCGGATATCCCACCGCGCTGACCGCCTCCATGGTCACCTCCAAACTGACCGAGGCGTGTCTCTACTCAGCCACCGTTATCTACAAAATTAGGCATAACAATGACTTCAAAGCGTTTTCAACCTTCGACTTCAAATCAGAATATACTAAGTTTTGTTACTCCCCCGACGCCGCCTCTCTCCTCTGCCAGCTGCGTGACTACGTGTACGCCTGCCACTACCAGTTGGAGTTCCTCAAGTCGCAGTGTAATCGGGATAAACTAAGTGGTGGTTGGAAAAATGATGAGTACGGCAGCGACATAACTTCTCTCAACTCCCCCCTCCAGGCGTTCCTGACTGACGACTGGGACTCCGACTTCGAGACGCACCTCTTCGACCCTTGCAACCTGTGCCTCAAGAGCAGGGTGAGAATGGGATTCAGGGATGAAGATCTGCCTAATCTATCGCAATCCGGCAGTGTCATTTCCACCATCCTCACTCCCAGCTGCGGCGGTGACGACCCCTTGCTTACACTGTCCTCCTACCTCAACTGCCTCACCAATCCACGTATTCTCCGCACAACCAACCTATAAAACCCGAACGTAATCCCATCAGATGCCCCGTTTTCCACACTATCTCGACCTTGTATTTTTCTGCAGGCGATGACATGCTTTGGTCATGAATCCACTTACCTCAATGGAGCTAGCCAGACACATGGAGTACGCAATTTATCCATTATGCATATAATTATACAAGATACTTCATCACCATGTCATCACCAACGCAAAATGAATTTTACTGATAATTAAAGGCTGTAATCATACCGGTCACATCACCTTCTTCGACAGGAAGAAGCTTCTGAAGTACAGAATAAAGCATATGGTGGAGATGACCACAAAAACACTGTTTGCAATGGCGAACTTGGTAAGCATGTAGTAGGCGTCGGCTGCCTTTTTGCTGGTGCGGTCCATGGAGCGGCTTCCGGTGAGTTGCGCCTTGTGGAACGCGCTGAACTCGTCGATGGCGTTTTGCAAGTGTGCATCGACGGGGTCCAAGTGGGAACTCTTGGCGATAATAGAGTAGTCCCTGGCATCGGCTCCCGACTTGATGGAAACCCCGACGTATATGTCATAGTGCGGAGCAGTGATGCAGCAGATCACCGATATACCGTGTATGGCAGTAAATGACACGGATAGGTGCTTGATTAGGTTGCTCTCTTCATATATGGGCTTATCAGCTCCCTCTTCCTTAATTGTAATCGCGATACCCTGTTCCTGCCTAACGTCGAAGGCGTGTACGGCGATGTGGGTGTACATCTCCTTTTTAATCGGCTCCGTCAGACAGAGCCGCTTGTTCGCGGTGATGAGCGTAGCGACATCCAGGTAACCTGCATAGGCAGATTTAAATCCGAAACACGAGGCCGCTGCTGCAGCGAGCAGAGCCCGGCAAACAGTAATCTGCATCGTACCAAAGTACCGAAAAGAGCCCCAATTAAGAATATACGAGCCTGTGGATAATATTCAAGCACAGGTCTCTAATAGCAGCATGGCGGCTCCGAAAGCAGACTGCTGTCTTGCGCGATGACACATCCGCCAGAGACGGAAATGTACGACAACCAGAGATGTGTATCCCGCTATTATGGCAGGATAAACGGTTAGCCGATTGCCAAATTGCGTTTGAGATGGTTTTGGCCTTAAACGCGTGCTCAAGGTGGTGTGTTGTGGTGTAACGCCGTGACACTGGTTTAGACACGAGTGACGACAAGCAGTGCAGTTCGGCCCAGCAACAAGTGCTTGCGAATATACACACCACTCGACACGCAGGTGTGGCATCCTAGGGGAGATGTGGGCATTGGTCACTCTCGTTGTACGGTCGCCGGCCGGCACATCGCTGCTGTGATTTTTGCCTCGGAGAGGCACCGTTGAAGACCCTAACCACGGATACGGATGTCTTAAACAATGGAGCTAAAGATTCCAAAGAAGAGTGGCTCGGCTGAGCCGCTGCCGTCGCCAGTCGATACCGCCCCCAAAAGGCGCACTCCTAGGGTCCTAACAACTCGCTCCAACCCTCTCGCCATAGAGGGATGCTCGGTTTTCGGAGTTTCGAACTCCGCTGCAACTGTAAGTGGCGCGGTTGAGCGTTTGGTGAGGGAGAGCATGGCATGCACTCGTGATCCACTCTCCGTTCGATGCGTCTTTCACATTGGGCGGCTGATGGGTCTCACGCAGAACCGCGACATCGTCCTCCCCGTCGAGACTGAGTGCGTGCTCGACAACAATGATTCGAAGGTGGCCTTCATACCGGAGGTGCCTCCGACGTGCATTAACGCACTGTACATGGACATGTTTACCAACCAGGCTGGTGGTCACCGGCTCGCGCCAGACTCCGACCACGTCGAGGTGGAAATAGTATCGTCGTCTAACGTGGACCAGCGCACCCCGGGGGACGCTTTGGAGGGCTTCCACCACACCCGGATATACCGGGTGCCGTACAGCACCGACGAGGGCCTGCGCCTTTCCGAGATGCAGTGCTGTGATCATAACGTGCTGAACACCATGCACGTCTATCGGCCGCAATCGCAATACCACTATCGGCTCCAGACATCCTCAGCCGTCGCTAAAGAAGATGAAAGCGATGGCGTCGGCCTGGGCATGACCCTGAAGTTGTGCTTCCGATACATGCGCAACTACAAGACGACTGCCGTGAGTGAAGAGAAACTCGTCAGGTGGGAGCTGAACATCGTCGACCACTGGGACGTTGTTCTGAACGACGAAATGACGCAGCTGCCCATCGAGCGGCTTTTTGAGTGTTTCACGACGTGCCTGGTCAGCAAGCACTCAGACATGTCGGCCTTCCCGTTTTTCGACCGCGAGGTTGTTGAGGACGGGCGTCGCCACTATGTGCAGCTATCTGTGCACGGTTCCCAGCTGGGTAAACAGTTTCAGCGGTTGACGGAGTGCAAGGCAAATCGGTTCGGCTACATAGTGTCGCTGGTGCACAGCAACCTCCGCATGATCCTCGACAGCTTCGACTCGATGTCGGTGGATGAGGTGCCCACTGCCGACTTTTACCCTAATCTTTTCGGTGACACTGCCGAGGCCGTGCAGTTCCACTACGACACGCGCAAGCTGGTGCGCCAAAAGGGCTCGGCCATCGAAGCGCTCCGGCGCCACAACAACCTGGTGAAACGTGTGATGATCGCGTGCTACGTTCGGCGCAAAGACACCGTCCTGGACCTCGCCTGCGGGCACTGCCAGGACCTGGATAAGTACGCTACCGTGGGCATAAGTCACGTGATGGGCATCGACATATCGCTGTCCGAGATTATGGAGGCCCGCCGCCGCTACTCTGAGCAGTTGCGCGGTCGCCGTTTCCGTTTCAAAGCGGAATTCCATCATGGCAACCTGCTGGACGACAGGGTGTACGCCACGTATGTGAGGAACAAGAAGTTCGACGTGGTGTCCATGCAGCTGGCCATCCACTACATAATCTCCGACGAGGCCAGCGCGAGCATGATGCTGCGCCACATCCACCAGGCGCTGGGTGATAAGGGGATTTTCATTGGCAGCACTGTGTGCTGCAATGCCATCGCAAAGGGCCTGATTGCCAACCCGCCGCATCAAACGTCGGACGATGCGGGGCAACGATGGGACTTCGGCAATTCCATCTTTAGGGTCACCATGGAAGATGCGTCGATGGAAAAACTGTTCGACGCCGCCACTGGTCAACCGTACCCGCCTGATGCGCTCATCAGCCGCTTAGAGAACCAATGGGGTCTGAAGTATCACTTCTTTTTGATGGAGTCCATAGACGCGAGCGAGTACGTCGTCCCGTGGAGGTCGTTCGCCGAGCTGTGCACCCGCCTCGGCTTCCGCCTACTGGAGACGTTCACGTTTCCGGAATACATGGAGCGCGCTCCCGCGCTGTTCAGGAAGCTGGAAAGCTCTCTAACGGCTAATGTGTTGGAGAATGTGTTGCATCACCTCCGCGTGATGTCTACTGTGGAGATGTCCACGGAGCAGCGGGAGGCGTTCATGCTGTACCGCATCTTCGTTTTCGAGAAGGTTACTGGACGCGACAGGCTGTATATGCAGGGCGTGAAAATACGCCGTTCGTCCTGACACCGCATTGGTGTTGGGTCGTGCGCGTCGTCGCTGCGCGCTCTTAACTCGCCGCCAAAGACTTTCGCGGCTGTATCGAAATGGGAGGTGTGCGTAACACGCTGCACGCGTATGGTCTGACCACTAAGCCACACATAGCACGTAAATTCGGTCTATCGCTTAGCAGACTAGACGCTAACGGGATAACGCGGCGCCTGAAAGATGTGTACGCTAGCACGTTGAACAAGCTCAAGCTTTTGGACACTGAAAACATACTCTCCACTCCCGCCGACCCATGTACGCTCGTGGAGTACACCCGCGCCGTGAAGGTCCCGATGGACCTCAGCGTGATGCAGCAGAAGGTGGAGGGCTTGAAATACCTGGACGACCCCTCCATTTTCGACGAGGACATTGCACTTATCGTGGAGAATGTGAAGGCGTACAACAAATCGGATTCGGCGCAGTACCGGGCGGCATTGAGGCTTGAGGAGACCTATGCCTCTCTTCGCCCTGAGATGGTGAAGCAGATTATTAGTATGCTGGATGTAAAGACCAAGCGGGCGTCGCAAAACGCGAACCGTGCGCCTGCAGAGTCGGCTGCGGTCTCCAAGGACGACACAAGTACGTTTTCTAACTTCTGTGTGCGTCATCTCCATGCAGCCGCCGTTACCAAAACATCTTCACTATACCGTTTTCCCGGCGTCACCTCTGCGGCAAAGCGCCGTCGTATTCGTAAGGTGTCTATATCGCAAGACTCGTGCAATGACAAGCCCACGCCACGAGATCCACCAAAAACACATCCCATGACCGACGCCATCAGTAAGGCTCTGACGAACGAATCGCAAGCGCGCGAACCTCTGGGAACGGCGCTGACCGCACCGGGAGGCCTGCTAGGTGCGCTGAAGGCTATGGCGTCGTTGTACGCCAGTCTGTGTGAAACGCCGTACGCGAAGATGTCGTGGTTCGACAGCCTGGTGGACCCGTACCGCCGCCTTTTGAAGGAATTCGAGTACATGAAGTATTCGACCCCAGACCGGGCGAAACAGCCCGTGGACCCCAACGCGGGGGCGCTGCTGATGCGCCGCCTGAAAAATGAGTCCTACAAGGACAGCATTTTGAAGTTTGTGGGCCGCGAAAACATGCAGCGCGTGAACGCGATGTTTCCGAATCTCATGGAAACGTTGAGTGACCTTCACGTGAACCCTCACCTGATTGTCACCCGCACCGATTTAAAGTTCTGAAATACGGAACAGTCGTTACATTATTGTACAAAATTGTTGCACTTTGGCATACATGTCGGCCGGGTTCCCCGACTCGGCCCTACACTAGGCTGTTACACTGCGCTAGGCAGCTGGAGGTCTCTAGCGCCATCAGGTTCTTGTCGAGCGGCCCGTTTTCTCGGTGGCCGCTGCCGCAGCAGAGCTTGCACGCCTGTCTCAGGCACTGCCGGTCCTGACGCACAGTTGTTTCGCGAACCATCGTTGAACTCACCCCTTCGCAGTGGTCGAAGCCGACCCCCTTGAGCGACACGCAGCTGCTGACGTATGAGAGGAACCTCTCGAGGTAGCTGTGGACGAGGTGGTTGTTTTTCTGGCACTCCGCCACGCATGCCTGCTGGTGGACGTCACCCAGCAGCGTCGTGTGGTAGCTGCAGCACGGCGCGCAGAAGCTCTCGGCGCACACGTGCGCGTTCCCCTTGTTGCGATACATTTGCCTGCAGAGCCCCACCCTGCTGAGTATGTGCACGTTTTCGACGCACGGCTTCCACAGGTTGGCGGCGGAGTACTGCTGTATGAGGTTGGTGGCGGGAAGCGCCTGGTTGTTTTCTTCGGGAGAGATGTGCAGGGTGTCGAAGTAGCTGGAATCACAGGCGCTCGCCTTGAGTCCCAGTCCGAAGCCCAAGGCGCTGTCGTCACCTATCTCGGCGCTGCACTCGAAGTCAGCATTCTTGAAGATACTGGTCAGGAACGACCCGTGCTCGACGTTGTTGTGCACCTTAACCGATATGCTCTTATCGTCGATTGCCACGTTCATGACATTCCACTTCGAAACAGCAAATGCGGCTGGCACTGTCACGAGCACCTTGGCTGCGCCTGCCTGTATATGCCTGATTCTGAGCTCCTTCCAGCTTATCTCCACCAACACCATGTTGTTTATATCAGCGTAGCGAACTACCGCGCCGAGGACGCCTCCCTCGCATGTGGGCAGGAACCTGAACTTCATGTGGCCATTTCTGCACATCCTGGCGTTCTTGAGCAGCGCTATTGAGCCGATATCCAACGCGTCCTGAGCGGAGTGGCGCTGGTGTATCGCTTTGTGCTTTCCCCCAAGGATGTCTTTGAATCGCCACGAAGTTGCGTGCACATGGTGAGGGGTGACGACGGTGTACGCACTGCTGAACTTCCCGTCGAAGTTTTCGTTGTATGTGCAGCACTTGAGCGTCTTAAGCCTTGCCTCGTTGGACGTACGATCCTCTTTTACTTGCGCCTTTGGCGAGACGCTGAAGTGGTCGTAGTAGAAGTTCCCGTTGCTGCCGCACGAATACAGTCCCACCGCACCGTGCAAGAATGACGTGTCCAACACCCTGCGACAACGTGCATGCCATATTGCTGAGTTTTACCTGAGTATAGTCTTGTCGTCGCACTTGATTACGACAGAGTTGCTGGTTGCCGAAATGTCCACAGCGATCCACTTGTTTTTCTGGTATCCTTCATCCGGGTTGGTTGCCAGGACGAGAGCAACTCCGTCTTGCACCTTAATGAGCTGCTTGTGGCTCTGCCGCGAATTCATGACGAAAAGGTAGAAGTTAAATTGATCCTGCACCCGGAATGCCACGCCTACCGCTCCATCGTTTTTAGCCAACACGTCGACCTTGAGGTCGAAGTCGAAGTACCGACGGTTGTTCAGGATTGCGAACGCCCCTTCCCCTAGCAACGAGCTGTCCACATCGCTGCTCTGCACCATGTAGCTTTGGTGGCCTTCGAACGGTGCGTCCGAGTATCCCCATCGGCTCTCACCCCCCGAAGTCATGCTTGTGTCGTAGACCCTGAATGTTTTTGAGAAGGCCATTTTGGTGTAGTCCAAGGTGATTGGCGCTTCGCTTTCTACCCCTTTCGCCTGTTGTTCATGCAGTAGCCTTTCATAGTTCGTTTTATGCGATTCCTTCACTTCCTTTAGATGCGTGGCCTTCTGAGAAGCTACCTCCACGCGGTCAAACCTGTAACACTGTGATTCATGCAACTAGATAACCCACATCGTGTTCATTTGCTTCTCCTGGTGCCGTGTAATTGACTCGAGCGGCTTTATGTACTTCTTGGCTCGGCTTACCAAGGCGGCGATGTTCCTGACGGTGTTGACCACAGTCTTGGGGTCCATCCCATACATGGCGTTCATCTCGGTGAGCACCTTGGCAGCCTCGGTTTTCGTGTTGGGATCCAGATCGGTAATGTCCATAACTTCGCTTTCATCGGGTGCCCCCTTGGAGTCCGCCTTGTCTCCCTCTTTTGGGACAGGCTTTTCAACTGCAGTCGACTGGCCTTTTCCTTCAGACTTTCCCGCTTTCTCATTCTCTTTGTTGGGCACCTGCAAAAATGACCCGTGCGTTTGCACGATTGGGCATAAGCGTTCCCGAGGCAGTATTCGAATGCTGAATTTGGAGGGGGGGCCCGTGTGCTCCACTTCCTTTTCATCATCTGGCATCTGGGCGTCCAAAATGTCCTTTGCGCCCTGCCACGCCTTGTTGTACGCATAGCTCTGTATGCCATTCTCTGTTCTGCCGCTGTAGAACGGCAGACCGCTCTCAACGGCCACCGTGAATGTCCCCCTGCTTGCGATGACTCCGGCGTGGATTGCGGCCCTGCATATTGAGCTCCGTTCGCTGTACACTCCATCAACTCCGTACACCGGCAACTCTTTCCTTTCGGCGCAGTGCTCCGAACACCTCACAACGATGTTGGTGTTGGTGTTTGCCACCAAAGCCTCGGTTTTGTCGATCCTGTCATCACACTTGATGTCGATCGGCACCACGTTGTCGTCCGTGATGTTGGTTGAGCACACAATAGCCTCCACGTTGGCCGCCTCCAGATCGAACTTTTCCACTTCTCCCGTCTCTAAAGACAGCCCGGCTGCATTGTGGTTGACGGTGTGCAGAGCTTGCGTGACTTCATCGGTTTTGTCACCCGGCGCATTCGTCTCAATTATGGCCGAATCCGTCATGAATGAGAAAATGTTCATCAGGTCTCTGAACTTGTGCGAGTTCCCAAACTTGTACGCCAGCGGCACGTAGTGTTCGGTTTTTTTCTCGAAGCCCATGATATACAACGCCTCTTTGAGCCCATCCAGTTGGTGCTTGGACTTGACCACCAGCGGCTCCAAACCGAAAGCGGCGCACTGGTACCTGATTGCTAGCGGAGAAGTCATGCTCTGCAGTGACTGAGGCGCCGCATGCGCATCCTTGCCGTTCCATATGAACATGGACGTCTGGGAGTTCATATCACAGTACACCCGCAGAGGATGCTTCGAGCACCGCGGCTGGATCCAGTAGAATCCGGAAGTCGGATTCCCCATCATCTGCTTGATAACATAGCAGTCCTCTGCCGCGTTTTTCATGGTTTCACCAACAGTGGAGTACATCACTTCCGTGTTTGCAGACTTGTCGCACAACGAGGACGCCTGTATTTGCTTCCAGAGCGCAGTTTCCTTCGTATGCACCCTTTCTAGCGTCTTGTCATACTCTTTCTTGTCCTGCATGCAGGCATCGGTCTCGTCTAGTGTGTCATTGAGCGTCGCCATTTCATCCATGATTTCTCCTGTCATGTTATGTATTTCGTCTTCCATGTTTTTTATCACATGTGCGAGTCCAGGCTCGAATTCCGAGACGTAAGATACGAAATATTTGTCTCTAGCATCTGGGGTGTTTGCTGCTGCCCTGCAGTTGCCCAGCACCGTTTCCATGTTGCTGGTGAGCACCTCCACTTCCCTTATTCCATACACAAACCCTCCCTCCACTTTACCCATGGAATGATGTGGTCTGAGCATGACGATTCTCAGCTGCTTGAACGCCTTCATCGCCAGCGTGTCTATGGTGATGTGGTCGGAGTTCGACACGTTCCGGGCGAGCTCCTTAAACACGATGTTATCGGTGCTGCCCTCTATTATGTAGGTCGTGGGCTGGTATTCCCAGTCAATTCTGACTCTTGCTGCGTGCACCGACTCCCCTACAGGCACAGTTCAGGCGGACGTATATCGACCCTTACCGAAGTTGATGGTCAGGTTCACGCTGTGTATGTTTGAATCGAGGAACAGCTCCGACGCCCAGTACGTCTTCACATCACCGTCCATAGCAAGCTCCGCGCCATGCCTATCCGTGGTACTGGAGGCAACGATTTGTATCTTGGATTTCATGATGTTTAGGAGGTTGCCCATGCCGGCCTTGTCTTCGTAGAGCGCCGCCTGCGTCATGCAGAGGTCGCTGACGTTCTTCAGCGCAAGCTGCCCATTTCCCATGAACTCCCACCGACACTGCTCGTCACCCTCGTCATTGCACTCCGTGATTACTAGGGCCCCAACTGACAAAAGTGACACTTCCGGTATGCCCTAACTTACTTTTGTTTGGGCTGACTGACGTTAGGCACTTGGGTGGCGATGTAATGGCGCTGACCAGCCTTTGTCTGGAATCGTGCCTCCATAGATCCTACATCGCATGTGACATCGGGAACTACGAGCGCCTTACCCTGCCGTCCGCAGCTGCTATGGCGTGGGTGCACAAATCAAGTACAACGCGTGTGTTGTTTTCCGTGCGCCCCTCCTCCAGTTGCAGGCACATCTCGCCCAGCGTCGTTGATATGCCGGACTTGATGACGAACATGGGATCGCCCGCCCCGACGATGTGTATTTCCCTGATGCCGAAGTATTCGTTGATGGCACCCCTCAGTGTGAGTCTCACATATCTGGCCTCCACTGGGAGATCCAACTTGAACACCTCCTTGTACGATGCTGCATACGTCCGTAACTGGGCCACATTAACCTACGCTTGCTCTCGAAAGTCTCCCGGAAGGGCATGACAACGTTGAAGCTGTCCTGTGTGATAGAAGTCGATATTTCAACTTCCTGGCACGGATGTGCAAAAATATCGCAACTCTTCTTACCTTGGGTGCGTATTCCCATATTACCTCGATTTGCGATACCTTGGCCAGGTCCCACAGTTCTCCGGTCCAAGACACTGCGCCTGTGAGCGACGGCGTAACCTTCACCTACCGAAGTCGGTCGACGTGTGGCTGCCGGCGCTGCACCAGTAAGAAGCGCCGATTTGGAAAGCTCTTGCCGGGCCAAACTTCTGCTCGTCGTCCGTATTGGTAACGTACACCGACGTCGCCGTAGCGTCCTTGAATGTGTAAAATTCGTTGGCGTTGCGCGTGCACACCAGGTGCGCTAGCGCTGCGATAATAAGCGGCAGCCATTGCTGCGCTTTATGTAACACTTCCATTTTATGTTTTGTCGCAGGTCGGTAGGATTCCGCTACGACATCGCACATGTGTACGATGTCGGGAATGACATGCGGTGTGTCTAATCGGTGTTTATGCTGCTCATTACGTTTTTCTAATAGCTAGTGTCGCATTAGCTTTCTGATTTTGTGATGTGTGCCGGAAAACCGTTCGTCCAGCAGTGTGACGGTCTCCTCCCTGCCCAGTGGTGAATTCATGTGATGTTTTGCACCCACTTGTTATTGATTTCGACAACTTTTAGATACCTCAGTGATGCCAATTTGGAAGACCCTGAATGTGTCTGGCAATCGCGCGTTTTCCGGCTTACCAGTCTGCCCGAACACCTGTATCCCCGACTGCGATATCTCCTTCAGCTTCACTGGTAGACACCTGTGATGTTTGTTACGCGCTGTTACCAGTGTTAGTATCGCACCTTTTGCGCTCAACCGCCTTGTCAAAGAGGTGCTGGTACAGTTCGTTGACCTGTTCCAGCTTTGCGCGCCTTTTGACCAGGGCCGGTATGTCGTCGAACTGCTTCTGCGATATCTGCGCATTGATTGATCAGATCCGACCGCACTTACAGGCTTGAAAGCCATGTCCGGTGTTGTGGGAGTCTCGGCCTTTGTTGGCGTCACGTCGAGGTTGCTGCTGTCATCGCATTGCACGACATGATCGAAGACACCAACCCTATGGCCGTTAGCGGGGTCAGAGGCCGCGCCGTCTCCACTTCTTCCACCTCTTGTACCTCGAATTCCTCGCCGTTCCATATGGCCTGGTAATGCATCCCCAACATCTCCATGGAATGGGTGTCGTCATCCACCTTGGCGTGCGGTTCGATCATTCGCTGCACGTGCATAATAATGGCACTAACGCTGTAACACTGGCAATCACGCATTCACGTTCAATTTTACATCATTGCAGCACAAACAGTCCCTCAGACTCTCGTCGTACCTCGAAGTTTTTGAGTGACGCCGATAGTGTGAGCTGGTTCCCGATAACATTTACCAGCTCCTTACGCGCCTCGTACAGCTCCTACAGGCAATGTTACACCACTACTAGCAAATTCTGGACCTACCGCGAGATCGCGCGTTATTTTGTTGATTTGCGCCTTGAGGTCTTGACAGCGGCCGTGCAGTTGGAAGACATCTGGACCGAATACCGCGCCCAATTCTGCCGTCAGCTTTTTTTCAACCAGATCCAGGTCGTTCCCAACATCCGCAAACTGTACAATCGTGCCGTCGTTGAATGCCACGATCTAACTTACCTTGTTGCGCACGAACTCCAGCGCATCCTCCACTGCCTGCGGCTGCCGCAACCGGCTGCTGGCCATCACTGAGGGATGTCAATTCGCCAATCTATATTCTCAATCCCGACGCAATGAGCCTATCTCTTATCAACATGACCCAGGGTGTATGTCTGTTCAGCGAACGGCGATGCCGGGCGTGCCTTTTTATTCGCCTAAACTGAACTTTGCGTTGACGGTAGAATCCAGAGTTAACCGTGTCGCCAGCCTATATTGTGTCCTCGTGTCTATTTGTACCCTTATGGCTGTAATTGGTGTGATCGGCCGTTGCCCGGTACAACGCTTCCATGTATGTCTTTACAGAAAGACATCGTTGTTGGCTATCGGTGGCATAAGCGCCTATGGCAAGGTTCAGCCACACCAGATCTAAAATTTGTGCTATATTCGATGGATTGAAGTGCGATGTGCAAGTCCTTTTGTACGGCTGCAGCTTTCCCGCGGACTTATTCGCCGGCCGTCCCTCTAGGCACCGAGACACCGCCGTCCAGGGATCACAAAATTCCAACTGTGTACAGCGGCATTGCCACACAACGACCGCTTCTGCGCGAATAGCATGCGTGGACTTTACACATCGCTCGTTAAAGTGCTAAACGTGTAGCCGCGCGCACGCCGGGCTGTAGTGGCTCGAGCCGTTAAGCCGCTTATGGTGGACCTCGTAGCCGCCCTCAGCATTCATGTGATTCAGACGCCATCCCGCAATGGTGAGCGGTGTAAACCGCACTAATGTGTTCCTCCAGGAGGTTGCGCGCAACTCTCCGGTGGCGGCCTCGTCGGCATCTCCGTCGGCGGAGCCATCGCAACTCGAGGTTGACGCCCAGCGTTTGAGCGTGGAGCTGTCGAAATGCGGCATGAAACTGTCCGAGCTGACGGCGCTGGCGCGCAAGCGCAGCATCTACGTGGACCACACTGCGGAGATTGAGCGTCTGACTGGGGAGGTAAAGGAGAGCATAACGGCCGCGTCCAACCGTATCGACGCCTTCGAGTCTCGCATGAACAGCGTGCGCCACAAGAATGAGCACATGCGCCAGCATTACGAGAACCTGCTCGGCTCCCTGCGCAAGGAGCTGTGCGAGCTGACGAAGAGCCTGAAGGACGCGCTTTACCAGCGCGCCCAGATCATGATCCAGCAGGAGTCGCGTCGCAAGATGTACTCGCACAGCGACCTGGACCGCAACGCCATGTCGTCGGGCTACGGCCGTCGCCGCTTCACCATGCAGCAGCCCGACGAGGGCGGCCAGCAGTTCGACATCGAGAGGTAGGTGCATCTGGTGGTAAATGGGCCCTCATCGCGCTGCAGCGGCGAGCTGGAACGGCCCTCGCGCTCTGTGATTGCGGACGCCAAGGCGGAGGCGCTCGCCAACGTGCAACGCGCCATCAGCGAGCTCACCCAGATCTTCCAGCGCGTGACCACGATGGTGACGCAGCAGGACGAGATGATCCAGCGCATCGACGCGGACACCGAGGAGTCACTCAACAACGTGATATCAGGTTAGCCGACATCCGCACCGAGCCACTGTTTCGCAGCCCAGAACGAGCTGTCCCGCTACTACAAGCGCATCTCGAGCAATCGCACGCTGCTACTGAAGATCTTCTTCATCCTGGTGGCATTTGTCATAATATACATCGTGTTTCTGATGTAACTCTCCGATAATGCACTAAATTATCGTAGTTTTTTTTAAACAATAGAGGGCGCCGCGGCGGAGATTTTGGGCCACAGCTCTGCGCACTCCTTGGCGACAGGGCCGGTGATGGCGGACCCCTTCATTTCTCCCTTGGGGTTTACGATGACTCCGGCGTTGTCCTCGAAGTAGATGAAGTAGCCCTCCCTGCGCCTCCAGGCCTTGCGCTGGCGCACGATGACGGCGGGGTGGACCTTCTTCCTGAGGTCGGGCTTTCCCTTCTTGACGGTCGCGAGGACCATGTCGCCGACGGCGGCCGACGGCAGCCTGTTGAGGCAGGCGCCGATACCCTGGAAGGTCATGAATTCGATGAAGGTGGTTTGGTTATGCAACGGGTTCAGAATCGGATTGTTCGGCTGTATGAAATCATCAAGATGTTCAGGCCTATCATTGAAAATCATCACGTCATCCCGGTCCACAGGCGCGAAGAGCGTACCTTAACGGCGATGATGTAGAGGTTCTTGCCTCCGCTGTTGTCGCAGCAGTTGACGATGGCCCCCACGGGTAGACCCAGGGTAACGCGGAGCTTGTTGCCACCGGCACCTCCACGTCCTGCAGGCTATGTATTTCCGAACGGCGCGAATTACCTCTCTTCATTGTGTGAGCTTAGTAGGCTTCGAGCGCTGCCGCCCCCTACGGTGTGTTCCGATACGTCTCTGCGCTGGGTATTCGCTGCGGAGCTTCTAAATTCCGTAGCGACTGAATTTCCCTATTGTTTGGTGTGTCCGCGGCGGATGTGCTGGGCTTTGTGGGCCGTTTTGGTAGCTCGACTTCTGGGGTACCTGACGGCCTCGCCGCCTGCCCGCCACCGGCCGGTACAACGGCGGCTGGCACGCTAATGATGAGTGTTATAAGAGTTGCGCGTTTGCATGTTGTTTTACGATTTTAACTGCGGTTATTCGTGGTCTGTATATTATAAGATTTAATCGACCTTCTAGCACACAAAATGAACAAGTATATGGCGACTCTTAAGGCCTGGTGGCTCATGTTCCTTCACATAACCTCGTCCTACTGCAGCAAGATCACCGACTTTTTCAAAAAGATGGCATATGTTGTGGGTACTCGCGGCATCTCTAACGTACCGGCCAACTTGAATCTGACTTCGAGGTGAGCGGCGCGTCGCGCCGGCTGCGTGAAGGCTGGACCGCTGCTACTGCACCCTAGGTCGAAGAAACTTGCGCTATCGCTCTGCTGCAACTCGGGTCCTCCTCTCCGCGCAGTAAGCCGCTGATGACGTCGCCACCCCATTTCAGCTGCTCCGAAGGCCGGAAGTGGCGCTTCACCGACGCTTAGTGGACTCATCTGAGCCAATGTTTGCCAATTTAATTTTAGTACAACACAAGCGCCATAATTTTCGTTCGTTCGTTTTTATTTCGTTTTTCGCCCCGTCGTTTGGGGCAGTGCCGTAGAATAATGAGTGGCGTCGTTAAAGACACGACGGTGTCGAGTCGCTCCGCTGCCCACCCGGATGGGTCGGACGACATCGACCGCTCCAATTTCATTTACAAGATTGTGGAGAGCGATGTGGCCGAGGGCCGCGTGAAGGAGGTGATCACGAGGTTCCCTCCCGAGCCTAACGGCTTCCTGCACATCGGCCACGCCAAGTCGATATGCCTGAACTTCGAGCTCGCCAAGGCGTTCGGCGGCCGTACACACATGCGCTTCGACGACACGAACCCCGTTACGGAGGAGGCTATGTACATAGAGTCGATTAAGAACGATGTGAAGTGGCTGGGCTATGATTGGGGCGAGCACCTGTACTTCGCCTCCGACTACTTCCAGCAGCTGTACGACTGGGCCGTCGAGCTGATTAAGCAGGGCTTGGCCTACGTGGACGACCAAAGCGTCGAGGAGATCCGCGAGGCTCGCGGCAGCATCACCGAGCCCGGGAAGGAATCCCCCTACCGCAACCGCAGCGTGGAGGAGAACCTGCACCTGTTCGAGCAAATGCGCGACGGCGCGTTCCCCGACGGCTACTGCTGCCTGCGTGCCAAGATCGACATGGCGTCCGGTAACATGAACTTGCGTGACCCCATCCTCTATCGCATTATCCGCGCGACGCACGTCAACACGGGTGACAAGTGGGTCATCTACCCGATGTACGACTACGCGCACGGCCAATCCGACAGCATCGAGCGCATCAGCCACTCCATTTGCACCGTCGAGTTCGAGAACCACCGCCCGCTGTACGACTGGTTCCAAGAGAAGCTGGGCATCGTGCGCACTCGCCAAATCGAGTACGCGCGTCTGAACTTGACCTACTGTGTGATGAACAAGCGTCTGCTGATCCAACTGGTGAATAAGGGCCTGGTGCGCGGCTGGGATGACCCCAGGATGCCGACCATATCCGGCCTGCGTCGCCGCGGTGTCCCCGCCGCCGCCATCCGCCGCTTCTGCCGGAAGGTGGGCGTGGCCAAGCGTGAGAACCTGATCCAGATCGAGCTACTCGAGGACTGCATTCGCGAGTACATGCACGAGCACGCGACCCGCCTGTTCGCGGTTGTGGACCCGATCCTGGTGGAGATCGAGAACGTGCCCGAGGACTTCGAGGAGGAGGTCGAGATCCCCACCTACCCCAACCCCGGCACCCGCAAACTCACGTTCGGCAAGCGCATATACATCGACAGCAAGGACTTCATGGCCAACCCCACCAAGGACTTCCACCGGCTGTTCGTCGGCGGGGAGGTGAGGCTGCGCCACTGCTACTGGGTGAAGTGCACTGACGTGGTCATGAACGGCGACAAGGTGGAGAAGATCGTCTGCACCCACGACCCGAGCACCAAAGGGGGCTGCGCGCCGGCCGACGGGCGCAAGGTCAAGGCGACCATCCACTGGATAAACGAGAAGGACGCCGAGCGCGTGGAGGTACGCTGGTACTCCCGCCTCTTCACGAAGCCCGACCCCAAGGAGGGCTGCGTCGAGAAGGGCGACTGGATCAAGAACTTCAACTTCGACTCCATGCACGTCTACGAGAACAGCCTCTGCGAGCGCAGCGCCGTGTCGTCCAACGTGGGCGACCCGCTGCACTTCGAGCGGATGGGCTACTTCACCAAGGACCCCGACTCCACCGACTCGCGGTGCGTGTTCAACCTCACCGTGGGCATCCAAGACAAGTTCGACAAGGGCGCGTTCGAGCGCGAGCACAAGGAGCGCGAGCGCCAACGCCGTCTGGAGGCAGCCGCTGCGCGGCGCCTCAAGCGCGCGCCCGCGGACAAGGCAGGCGGCAAATGATCCCAATCGCCTCTTATAACTATGTAGTTTAACTCTATCGCTCTAATCGGTTCACGCCGCGTTTTGTCACGGGCCTTCCGCTGCGGAGACCCTTATGGTGCTTCCGCCGGGCTCGCCTTCGCGGCCGCGCGACCAGTTCATTGGCAGCGTCGATGACTAACCTCGATATACCGCGCCGTGCGGGGTGGTATTCACGGCTCATCGTGCTACACTATGTCTCCTCGCTCTGTGTGTGGGTCAGCGTGGAGCTGCTGCTGCTGACGTTCCTGCTTCGCCATGAGGAAGGTCACTGGCCCACGTGGGAGAGCCTGTCCAGGCTGAGCCCCGTTGCCTTCTGGACGTACATCCGCCCGCTGTTCCAGTGCGGACTCGTGGCGCAGTGTCTGATGCATGTCTACACATTCCTAGGTGGGTGGCCCCGTCGTGTATCTAACAGCGCTCAGACGGCGCGTGCTGCGGCGCATCGCTGTACCTGAACCTCGAGCAATGCGTGCGCACGTTCGCGGTGTACTTCGTCGCCATCCCGCTGCTGAAGGAGGTTGTGCCGATGCGGTCGGTGCTGCTGCCCGTGAGCGCGCTGACGCTCATGAACATCCTGAGCTGCCTGGACGCGTTGTACACGGTGCGCGGGACCTGCCACACGGTGTTGGAGTGGCTATCGCATAAGGGTGGGTTTGCTTGCTTCCTTCCTGCGTTGACCGTGTTCAGTGGTATTGGTGCTTTACCCGCTGCTGGCGTTCGAGGAGATCTGGCTGGTTCGGCAGGCGGCCCGCGTGGTGCGCAACGTACCGATCGCCCGCGACTTCCCGAGCCCTATGCCCAACGCGTACAACTTCGCCATCGACACCTACTACATGTACAGCGCGCTGCCCCTCGTGATGCTGCCGTGCTCCGTGCTCTACTACTGCTACCAGGTGCGATACCGAAGGCTAGCGCGGCGCGCCAACTCGGTCTAACATAGCTAAAAACCTTTGCAAGCGTATATACATAGATTATAGCTGGGTTTGGGTGCCGCCGGGCTGGCAGTCTGTGACCCCGGCCCGGGCGCACGCGGCTGTCGGCGGGTTTCGACAGCTTCAGCTTCTCGGCCTTATCGAAAGGCGTCTTTCGAACGATTCCGCCAGTTCCTCTAGGGCTTCGTCTAGATCGTCACCCTGCGAGTCCTGCGCCTTGTCCAGGAACCAGCCGAACCCCTCGGCGTTCTTCTCCCTCCGGTCCGTGGAGAGCTCTGCTACGTCCACGATCTCGCCGTCGCATTCCTCCGGCAGGATATCCCGGATGTGCTTGATGACCTGGTTGATGTTCTCCAGGTCGGCGTGCCCGAACATGTGGTTGGTGAAGTCTTCCAGGTTGTAGTCCGTTTTGTCGAAGAAGGCATCCTCCTCGGTCTTCCGCCTCGCGCTCTCGAACTCCTCCTCGTCAGTGCCCAGCGAGGCGTCCGGCTCAGTGGTCTCCTTGGTGATGCGAAGGTCGTAGCTCTCGAACTTGTGCGGGTCGTGCGATACTTCGGGCAACACAGCTCCCGTCTTCAGGTCGGCCCACACTTCGCGGGGCTGCGACACTGGCGCGTCTGCGCTCGACTCCCGCCGCGTCACCGACCCCTCGTGCGGCAACACGTAGAACTGCACGCCGTTGCACTCAACGACATCGTCATCGGCGGTGATGGGCATCCCGTCCTCGCCGATCACAAAACCACGCTTCCGTAGGAATTCGCGCATTTCCGGATCCAATGGCAACGGAAGGTCGACCCTGACCACCTCGTCTCTGTCCAGGATCGAACTGTCCGGTGTGTCGGGGACGTCGGTGCCGGTGCACATGGCCTTCATGGCGGTCTTCCAGTTGAACACCTGCCGCGACCTTCCCCTGCTCCTGTCGTGTCCCATGACCATAACGGCATTGTTGTACGCGATCCCCTCGCTCTCGAGGAACTCCAGGGCCTCCTGGTTGGTGGTCGGCCGCTTGCCTTCCTGGCGCCTGCTTGCGATGTGCTGCGCGAGCTCGATGATTCCCACCGCCGGCGCGCTTAAGCGTTCGGCTAGTGGCAGCGTCGGAACTCCGTCGTTCTGCTTCACGCTGTTCGCGGTGCTGCACGACGAGTCCGACCGCGATGACTGCGTTGGTTGTCTGGGCTTGGTCTTCGCCACCATCGCCTTGATGGTGTTGGTGTAATTTTTGTTGGGTGTTCCATTTTGAAAGTAATCGCAGAGTCGCTTTACGTGCCCCTTTAGCGCCTTGCTGAGCTCCTCCTCGTTGTACGTTTTGTACATCCCCGGCAAAGTCGCATCGTTGTCTCCTGCATGGTTATGAGTGCCCGACGCGGCGTTGTTTCGACCCCTTTTGAGGTATCTAAAAAGGTTGAGGCACATTTTGAATTTAATGAGGTGTTCCCGGTAGCATCACCTAGAGAATCTGGCCACACCCAACGCCACCAGGCCGCGGCAAATTCGCGGAGCCCTCAATCGAGGCACTGCTCTCAACATGATAGGCAGAATCCTACCACATTGGAGATGAGCGCCCCGGGGCTTTTAGCTGGTTTCGCAGAGCCGTTGTGGGCGGCGTAAGCCAGCCTCCAACATCGGCCATTGCTGCTGGTGTTTCGAGCTGCCTATCATGCAGCCACCTCCTGCGTGCCACGGCGCAGCTACTCCCGATGCTAGAAAACCGACACCTCACTATACAAACCACAGCGCACGTTTTCACACACCTGCCATCGACGTCACGGCGTTGTTCGGGGTATGACTTATTTGACACTTCCAGGGACTCCGCTCCCCCTTGTTCGCTGTCAGGAAGTTACGATTGTGCGTCTTGCCCTGCGTAAGGTAAAAGTCTTGGAACGAGCGGAATTTAAGGGGCGTTGTCCCCGCCTTAGGTTGCTTGATGTCTCCGTCCCTTTTTACCACGGGCTGCGCCGAAGCGACGCTCGGAGCCGCGCGCGCAAAAGGGTACTTTGCCGTCTCCATCGCGCACTGCTGCTTCTGCGGCATTCCGCTGCGTGACGCCAGCTCGCCGCGCGGTGCGGCAGTGGGCATCGCACTCGTGAGCGTCACCTGCCCGTACAATCTGGCCCGGCGCCGAGTCCGAAAACGAGCGAGACGTGCAGTATAATTAGGTGTGTACGGTTTCGCCGCGGTGTGTGGATTGTGCGGCCCTGCAGGGCACGCGTCCCGCGGCACCCGTTGTCCAGGGTGGTCACGGGAAAACAAACTGCATGTACGGCTCGTCAATGGAGGCCGGTTTGAGCGTCGCCTTGCGCAGCTGCGTCTTGAACTCAGCGAGGTCGCCTTTGAACGGAAGCGGCAGCATATCGCGCTGCCCTTTGGGGAACGCCCGCTCGAGGCTGTGGTAGGACTTAGCGATGGAGGGCTTGAGCAGCGACTCTATGTCGTCGAACCACGGGTGTTTGAGCGCCTGCTCGGCCGTGATCCTCTTATCGGGCACGAACTGCAGCATCTTCACGAACAGGTCAAGCCCCGTCTCGCTGAGCAGCTGCCTCCCGAAGTGGTCCGTGAACATCTTCCTGAGCGACGACCTGGCGTCCCTGGTCACCTTGGGCATGCTGTCGGTGAGGTACTTGAGCTGCTTGGCGAAATCGGGCATTTCATCGACCAGTGGCGCGCCCACGGTGCAGATGATGCGCATCAGGACGCTGAACTCGGTCCTTGCCCTGAACATCGGCTTGCCCAGCAGGCATTCGCCAACGCTGGCGGCGGTGGACCATATGTCCACCGCCGTGGTGTACTTGCAGTCGCCTAGCAGCAGCTCCGGCGGCCGGTACAGCAGCGTCACCACCTCCTCCGTCATCGTAGTGAGGTACCTGGCCGGGACGATCGTCGATAGCCCCAGGTCACCGATCTTCACTTGCCTGCACGAATTAGCGCATACACAAATTATTCACTCACCAGGCGCTGGGCGATTTGAGCGCTTCGAGCGAGTCGAAAACGCCGTTGGTCTTCTTCAGCAGTATGTTTTGGGGCTTGATGTCCCTGTGGATTATTCTGTTGGAGTGGATGTACGCGAGCCCCTGCAGCATCTGGTACATGATGACCTTTACGATATCCTCGGGTAGACCCGGCAGCGGGATCCTCTCGCTGCGCACGGCGATGCCCGGCCCGCCGTCCTTGAAGGCGTCGTCCTGCCGCTTCTTGAGGTAGAGCGTGCACCACTGGTTTATGATATCCTCGATGTGGTACTCGCCGTCCACGTGCTCGCTGGTGGTGCTGAAGAGGTCCATTTCGTGCGCCTTGTACTTGAGCGACGCCTCCTTGACGAACTGGCTCAGGTCCATGTCGCACAGCTCGAAGATGAGGTAGAAGGCCACGCACTTCTTCTTCGCGTCCTTCGGCGACGGCTTCGACGAGTTGCGCGGGACTAGCGTCTCCATCGCGGAGCAAAAGTCGTAGAGCCGCACGATGTTGGCGTGCGGCCTCTTGAGCGCCCTCAGTGCGTGCAGCTCCTTTATAATGTTCTGGTCGAGTCCGAAGATCTTCTCCACCGGTGAAGGCGCCTGCTGTATACGTTTCACCGCGAAGCGTTTCGTGCGATCAGCGCGTAGGTGGCAGAGGAACACGTCTCCGTAGACACCCTGGCCCAGTCGCTTGTCGAACGACAGGACGTCGGTGATGTTGCGGATGCCATTGTTTTCCGGGTCCCTGAAGTAGTTAGACTCCGCGGCGTCGAGCCTGCACGAGCTTGAGAGGCCCAAGTCCAGGCTGTCATCCACAGAGTGGCTCAACTCGCTTTCGATGTCCCCGATCAAGTCGCAGCCCCGCAAGATGCCCCCGTCCGTCACATCGCGGGCGCGTATGCCCTCCCGGAATGTCTCCGCCGCCGCCATATCGATATCCCGCTCCGTTATTGCGCCCGCCCTCGCCGTCCTGGCCGTATTACTGGCCGTTCGGGCGTAGGCGTGGTCCGCCGCCGCGGCCGCATTCGCGAGGAGGTGTGGAGGCACCTGGCCGTCGGAGTGCCCACTGCGCGAGCTCCTTCTCACGGCGGCAGCCTGCCTGAGTTTAAGGAACCCATTTCCTTGGTTATCGGCGCCCGCTCCGTGCCCCAATAGATTCATATCGTTGCACGAGCGCCCAGATACTCGCCGTGTGTCAGTCATCTAGACACACTCATTTTACGTCATATAGCCCGCTCCTCTCAGATGTGTAACTGCATTCGGTACTCAAATGTTCTAAAATTATCGGGAGCGGCGCGTTCGGTGCGATTACCCGGCAAATAGGCCGTGTCTATTGGCTGTTGTCGGTGCTGCCCCCATGCCCGGTGCGGCTTCTTCGTCGACGCGGCACAGAAGATGTCGGACAGCGCCCGTGCGAACATCCGCCTTCCTGGCAAGCTGTTTGTGTTCGAGGGTATAGACAGGTCGGTGATCGTCGTTGCGCGGTTACACGCCGTGCAGGTCGGGGAAGACCACGCAGCTGAAGCTGCTATCGCAAAAACTGACTTCCGAGGGCATCAGCCACCGGCTGCTCAAATTCCCATGTATGTGTGCCGTGATAAGACCGCTTATGAGCTAAGGTGTGGACACTAAGTGCGGCAAAGTGCTCGTGGAGCACCTGGCATCGCGCGACGCTGTGCGTTCCCGCCGTGCCATCCACCTGCTTTTCTCAGCAAATCGCTGGGAGATGATGTAGGTTTGCGATATGTGCCAGTGACGCCGTGTAGGAAGGAGGTGGTGTCGACTCTGGAGTCAGGAACTCACATTTTGATGGACCGATACGCATTCTCCGGAGTGGCCTATTCAGTGGGAGCTGAGGTACAGTCGAGTACAAAACCGCCTCAATGACGCTCAGAACCTCTCCTACGAGTGGTGTATATGGCCCGATGACGGGTTGGTGAGCCCTGACCTTGTCATCTACCTGGACAACCCGGCTACGGTCAGCGCTAGTCGCAGCAACTTCGGTAAGGCGCCCACGCAACCTTCCGCACATGCTGCTCAAGGTGAGGAGCGCTACGAGGAAGTTTGCAAGCTGGAAGCAGTACGCCGTGTGTACGACCAGTTCCGCGTCCTGCCCTTCTGGCAGTGCTTCGACGCCACGCAGTCCAAAGAGGTGCGTGAAATGCGTAAAATGTTTCGCTTCATCCCTGCCTTAGGACCTCAGCAACGAGATATACGAGGCAATAGCACCGGTTTTACGCAGCGAGCCCCGACGCCTGTCCGATACCGACCTTCACTTGCCCCGGGACGTCACGTTGACCAGCAACGGCAGCGTGCACCTGCTGCCGCCCTTTGTTTGACTCTTACACAAAAATGACTGGAAGGCGTTAAATATGTAAAACCATGTCCGTGTGTATCACGCATAAGCGCACTGACTTGTGCGACGTCGAAGCGAAAGTGAGATTCCGTTTGCGGTGTGTTACCTCGAATACAACATCGGGAAATGGTCGTGAAACGTCCCGGTGTGTCGCTGTTGCCATATGCTTGTTGTTTGTCGCTATTTGCATCAAGCCTAAGTCTGCGCCACGGTAGCGATACCGTTGTCGTTTTATCGGACACTGGAGCAGACTGCGGGATGACGCGAACCCAGTGATGCGATATATTCGCGCTGATGAGCGCCTTCCGAGCACAAAACACAACCTTCAAGCCGATATCGTAACTAAACTCAAATACAATTGGTAGTGACATCGGCCCGCAAGGCAATTGTCCTCCGCTAGTCGACCCCCTAGCGAGCGGACCCTCTAAACACGGGCAACCTCTGCGTACACCCAGGGATGATTCTATAATCCCAACCAATGTGGCGTGTTTTCGGAGCCTAAACGTTGCTGTGTGTGCCCTGCTGCTTCCAACGTATCCGTCGTTGTCTAAGCGTCTGGGCATTAATGAATCTAAAGGTTTGTCTTCTACACCCATCCGGCATCTCCGCAATATTTTACTACCGTTTTTTGTAATTCGGGCAGCGGTGTAACGTCGAGCGGGATCTTAGCGCTGCCACGCAACGTCTCACCGGGCGGTACGTCATGGATTGTTTGCCGCCTGGTACGACTTTTTTCCGGCCACAATGGAATATAAGGATCATTACTACCCTGTGAAGGGTCTGGAAATTAATACATGAAGTGCTGCCTTCGCTCACCGTCTCAGAGCTGCCATGTCAACGGGACGGTGGATGTTGCCGCCAACCGGTCGCAGCGGCACGGGACTACCCACTTTTGACAATGCAGGCTTCTTCAGCAAGGTGTTCATGTACTGGGTGTGCAGCTGGGTGGACTTCGTCGGCGAGGAGAAATGCAAGCTGGAGTCCGTCCACGAGCTGCCCCAAAACGACCAGCTATGCTGGTGGCAGACCGTGTTCGCACGGCACGTCAGCGACGGCCTTATGCGCCTGGAGAAGTCCGAAATGGCTGCATCATCACCGTTCGAGCCCAAATTCAAGCCTTATCACAGCATATTTTTGCGTGCCATGGTCCTCACCTTCTGGCGCCGCGCGCTGCTGACGCTGTTGGGCATCGTGTGCGTCGATCTGATAGGTATCGGCACGGCCATACTTCTGAAGCACCTACTGGATATGCTGTCAAAGGATTCGCAACACCTGTCAACGGTTTTTGGCATCGTGTTCGGCGTCGTGTTGGTGGAGACAACGCACTCCATACTGCAACAGCACGTGGAGCTCTTCATACACCGCATTGAGATTTGCATAGAGGCAGTTATCACGATCACGCTGTTCCAGCATGGGTTGTGCTACCGTAGACACTACTCGTCGGTGGTCGATTCCACCAGCCAGCTGGGCACGTGCAGGAAGGTGGTCCACTTCACTGATCCCACCGAGAGCTGCGCCCCGAACCCGCTGTTATGTCCCGCTCGCAGGCACCAAAATCGTGAGCTTCCTCCGAGCATTTACACCCACATGGTGTTAGACGCAGCTACCATCACGAACTACGTGGCCTCCGTAATGGCCATTGTGGGCTTTGCGTGTAACTTTCTTGTTGGGATGGTATTCGTGAGGACTAATATGGGATTCCCCATTCTCCTTCCCTCTCTGACAGTTCTAGGCTCCGTGTTTTTCATGTTGGTCCTCGAGCTGGTAAACGGCAGGCTACGCCGGTACTCCCTGGAGTCCATGGACTGCCGGGCGTCGGTCAGCTCCGACGTGCTTGGGAACCTACAGATTTGCACTGCGATGGGCATCGATGACGTGGGATACCGAGCGATTGAGGGTACTAGGGAGGATGAGCTCACGGTGCTTCGGCACCGTTTGTTCTTCCAATTTCTCAACCGCGCTCTGGAGCGATCGGTTGGGATAATATTATTTTGGGTGTTTGTGTACGTTTTCAACAACGAGGTATCGAAGTACGAGAATAGTAACGATATCCCTTTCGACGTCAACGAGCTTATATCTGTCATGTTCATCGTCACAAAAATCGTCCTGAAATGTGGCCGACTGCCCAAGGCCTTCCGTTGGATGGTGGAGTCGGCCACATCCTACCGTCGGGTAGAAGCATTTTTACGCAACTGCTCTCCGAACTTTTATTTGGATGCCAACCACGTAGAGTCTGCTTCCGAGCCCAAAGAGTTGGACAAGCATAGCATCCCCTCCCATGTCCCCATTGACACTCTTGTTTATTTCAAGGATGCCTCATTCAGTTATATAAACGACCGCAAGCTGCTCTTGGACTCCGATCAGAGCAGCATTCTCCCTATTTTAAAGTCTTTAAATATGCAACTGAAGCGTGGCGATGTGAAGATCATCACCGGCAACCAGGGCTGCGGCAAGACGAGCTTCATTAAGTCGATTCTTGGTGATATGAGTCTGGTATCGGGTAGTATGTCGGTGGCGCCGCTATCCGTCGGTATGCCTATTTTCTACACTTCTCAGGAGGTGTGGCTGCCGAGCGGTAGCATCCGTTCGATCATCACGTTCGGGTACGCGTTCGACGAGGACATCTACCGGCAGGTGACGTGTGCGGTTGAGCTGGAGTCTGACTTTGCTTCTTGGGAGGACGGGGACATGCGTGTGATCTCCGAGAAGGGCTACTCGCTGAGTGGCGGCCAGCGCGTGAGGCTGAGCCTGGCGCGTGCTCTCTACGCCTACCTGATCTTCAGCAAGGCCAACGAACGCTTGGTCGGCGACCGGTGCTGTTTCTTGGTCTGTCTGGACGAGCCTTTCAACGGGTTGGATTCTAGCGTTGCGCGTTCCATTTTGAGGAACCTGCTGAACAAACGGAACGGCCTATTGGTGCGTCCTGATGTTGCCGTGGTGATGTCGATGTCTACAATGACATTGGATATCGCTATGACACCCGAGTCTATCTCCGGACTCGTGGACGTATTCGTGCGCGTGATAGAAAACGGTGTTCTCAAAGACCCCATGTCCCTTGGTATGCATTTGGGGTTCGATTTGACAAGTGACACTCCGTCATCCGCAAAATCGGGCGCTGATGATGTCAGTTACAATGCGTTTGGGAGGATATCGAACGGAGATAGTGCCCGGTCTGTAGTCATGTACAAAGGCATTACTAGTGGAATGTCAACATTTGACCAATATCCGCCCTTAAGAACCCTGTCGATGGTCACATCAGCCAACGGTGGCAAACCTGCCAACATATGGAGCGCGTATCTGGTCTACTTCCGCGCAGTTGGCTATTTCCTATTGTTTGTCCTGTTTCTATTCATCCTGGTAAGCCATGCCTCTGTGAACATCAAGCTCCTGCTCGCCGCCAAGTGGGTTGACACTCTTCGTAAAGCAACGGATGGTTCCGACGTGGACGTGATGTCTCACCACCGCAAGTATTACGTGTGGATTACTATTTTCACTTTTGCCTCCGTGGGATGCTTCTCCGTGCTTATGTTTGTTGTCGTATTCGCCAGCTTGCGTGGATCGCGTAGGCTCTTCGGTTTTGCTCTTAAATCGACGTTTCTCAAGCCGTCTGCAATATTGCAGCTGAAGTCGTGCATGGGTGCGCTGATGACCTTCCTTACGAGCGATATCCACATCATCGATGAGCATATCGGTTTTTACATACACGAGACATCGTACTCGTTGTTGTCGTTTTTGGTCAAATTCGCTACGTTGTGCTATGTGATGCCGGTCGCTGTGCCGGTGCCCTTGGTCACATGCTTCCTCCTGTACTACTTTGCCCATCGCAAGGTGATCCGCGCCTCCAAGATTCTGCAGCGATTGATGCTGGACGCCAACAGCAGCGTGAACGTAGTCTACAACGATGTGATGAGCGGTTCTTCGGTATACCGAAGTTTTCGCAAGGAAAGCATGTGGTTGCAAGACGTCAGGGCACGGTCGGACGAGTACTACCGCACGCACTTCATGAAGGCAGCGTTCACTATGTGGGTTACTCTGGCTACCAATATGGGTGCCACCATGATGATTGCCGTGTTCATCACGATACCAGTCTTGCGCAGCTACGTCGCTGGCGAGCCGCACAAGGTAGGCCAACTCGGCGTTGCCATTTCCCTATGCCTGGGTTTCGGCAACAGCCTGAGATCGCTCATCAACAACTACGCCCAGCTGGAGAGGTACATGTGCTCGGTTGCGCGATTCGAGTCTTTCTTCATGCAGGATGGCTCTTCGCTGTATGACAAGTTCGACAGCATGGGCGAGAACATGCTTTACGTTCCCCCGTCGTATGGCAGGGAAGACTCATTTGTGGGCACACAAACCACTTCAATGGATATAGATGACGTAGGTGACGCGATGATGCCGATTTCATCGGACCACTGCTCCGTCAACATTCCCCACTCGCCCGAGGAGGTTTTTGAAGTATGTCAGCAGGGCGATGATTTTGAAGCATCATACGCCGCACTACTACATCGGCGAATTTTTGAGTATCGGTCGCATTGCTTCCGTCGTTACATTTCACTTTTCGGCTGGAAGTTCTACAAGCCCTATATTGAAGTATTGCGCGTGTCTGACTACCTTCCTCCCGCCACACTACTGCTGGAACTCAAGGATGTCTCGTTGATGACCCCGACACCTCCCGGCACTGTGAGCACGCATTACATATTGCGTGATGTCTCCTTCTGCGCTCGTGTTGGTGACGTTATCGGCATAATGGGCCGTACTGGCGCCGGCAAGAGCACTCTGCTGAGCGTGTTGCAGAACGTGGCACCTGGAAGGGGGGGCACTGTGCTTCTGGATGGCGTGGAGTTGAACACGATCCCACGCAAGGTGCTGAGACACGTTATTGGGGTACTCCCGCAGCTGCCATTTATATTTAAGGGATGGACTCTGCGTCGGTTCCTGGACCCGCGCATGTTGTACTCGGACGACGAGATCATGCACGCCCTGGACTGCTGCGGCATGCTGGAGCTTGTCAAATCGTTGCCTGGAGGTTGCGAACTGGACACTGTGCTAGTCCCAGAAGAATCTACTGCTGTCAAGAAACTCTTCGTGGCGCCACCTCTCTGCCCGTTGTCTGGTAACGGCTGGGCTTCCCGCTCCTCGGAGGCGCCCACCTTGTCATACCTCAAAGGCAACCACAGCCGCATTGTGCTGTCCGTTTCGCAGCAGCGCCAGTTGTGGTTCGCGCGTCTGGTGCTGTATCGCCGGATGTATCGCATCATCCTGATCGACGAGCCACAGTGGGCTGAGGTCGCTGACGACGACGATGAGGTGCGGTCGTGTTGTGCATCGGAACTGTCGTGCTTCGGGTCAGGCAAGTCGATATGCAGCCTAGTCTATCGGTACTTCTCCCACTGCATTACGTTCTTGGTGACGCACGACCGGCGTATGCTGCGCCGCTGCTCTCGGCTGCTGCACGTGAAAGAGGGGATGGTGAGGGACGAACCCTCCCTCATGCAGTTGTGGGGAGTCAACCCGTCCCCATCCTCATGAAGTCAGTCTACGTTGCACAGGTGACTGCGGTACGGTGTTGCGGTTGTGATGTTTGCACCATGCATCTGCTATCCAAATGTTTGCACTCACGCCAACAAGCATAACGACCAGCTATGGGATTGCTCACAGCACAACTGGTGTAGAAGTTCTGCGTACAGCAGTATGGGGAATTATTTTTTGTTTTTAATGTAGCAATTATTTGTATTTTGCATTACATGAGCCTGTCGCCCATGACGCCCCATGATTAAATCTAGCTAACCCGCTTTGTTTTTGCTTTTGTATTATTGTTATCTGCTCTCATTTTACAGTGTGCTGTGTGGCTACGTGCCTAGCGCCGATTTTCGATTTTGCGGGGCTGCCGCCTCACGCTGCTACTGGTTGCAGGTTCCACGTCGGTCCATTGCCGGTCGTCACTGGTGCCATTCATGCGTGTATCCATCTAGTTTGGGCTCGAGGTTAGTTGGCCGGTTCATTATCTTCTATATGGTTCACGTTACTCATCGCAACGTATGGGTTTGTTGCTCTAACAACCCGTTGGATGTGGTAATTTATGCGATCATATTTGCCAAGTGCTAGTAGCTGCATATTATACTGTCGCGCCACAAGTCCTTCCAACGTCACAACATGTGGTACAACCATGGGCATCGTGTGATACTTTAAAAGACATTGGCACCTTTCACGCTCATATTACATCTTCTCCACCAGGTTATATGCGCTTTATATCGCCATATGGATAATGTTGATAGCCTTGTGACGATAATGTATCGCCAATAATGGGTGTCTTGTTGAGAATTTTCTCGGGAAGCGCAACGATGCTTCATGTAATAATTTTAGTGTTATAGTGTACATATAAATGTCTTTCAATAGAAGAACGCAATTATTGCTGTCCACTATAGTGACTTCAATTTTTAGTCCTGTTTATTTTTTTTTAATTCTTCGGTAACAAGCCAGCTAGCTGGGGAGATGGGATCTTCACTGCCACTGCTTCAAAAAATTACCAGACCTACTTATTAATTAAGTTATCTTTTCATGCGTTATAAGTTGGTTGAAGTTCATTTTTACTCAGGATTATTTTTGTCTGTCGTCGGACGCAAAATATAACCATGGCGAAATTTATAGGAGCACCGTTGGCAATTTGCACTCTAATTCTGCAGCTTATTGGTTTCATAGACGCATTGGAGTATGATTTCATTAGTGGTATGAGTTCCTTGGATACCAATCCCCTGGTTGCATACAACATAAACATGGATGACATTGGGATGGCAACTCTGGCATGCCCACGCCAAGTCAACGGTGCTGACTATGTATGGCATCACCAAACAAATGCTGATAATGACGACATTCTCACAATTCATGTAATTGACGACGGTAAGTTCCACTCCGTCCCTTTTTCGAGCGTGGTGGTCACCGAAGCACCACGTCCATATGTTCGGAAAGTGCCAAAGGAGTCGCAAACAGAGTTGCATATTGATCTAATGGATGACGATATATATGCCATTACTGCAGAACGTTTGGTATTTATTTGTGGTCCTAGAGATTTGGTATTGGGTGAGGCGCTGCAAGCCCAACTTGCTCGCCTACAAGAGATTTATGAAATAGAAGTTTATTCATGGGAATTTAGGACGCCATTGATTGAAGAAATAGCCAAGATAGGTGGAAGCTTGGGTGTTGTATTCTTGCACAGAGGCCTCAAGCACAAACTTCTGCAGGGCTGTGGAAGCCGCCCTTCACCACTGTTTGCTTCGGATTATGTTACCGTGGACTCCGAAACGGGCACACGGTCGTGTATGGTAGATCCGATGTCAGAATCGCCCATAGGCTTCATTTGTCAAGGGCGTATTGAACCTGATGATTGCATGAGGTATCTCATCGACAGTACGGACAGAGTTGTGCCTGCCCCTACACCACATTTATATAAGCATGTATATAATCGTGGAAATTGGGTTATAGCGCAATATTTTAATGGCGTAGCATTACCCCGTTTCAACGGCGAATGCCGATGCATAGATCCTGGGACTGGTCACGTCAAGGCAAGAATGGAGATTCGTTGGAAAACTGAATACGTTTGTGACATTGCTAGCATGGTTGTCCGTAACAGGGTCAAGCCTATTATTGGCCCCTGGTGTTCAGTGATGCTACATCCGGGTGCTACGTTGACCATAAAGTTGCCAAAACAGACAGACAAATTTGCTGCTACCGGCGAGGAATACGAAGACGACGTTGAAGATATCGACGATGATGCTTCGACAGTCCCATTATCGCAACTTCCATCTACCCATGCATACGACAGTGAATTCAAGCCGGACACGGCGTTGACGCTACGCCGAAGACAAACAATTCATGACATCAATCTTTACGACGAAATCTGGATCAACGAAGTTTTTACTGGCGACGTGCTCGAAGTAGATGTTTCACAAATGGAGAGAGGAGAGGTGAAGCTGAAGTACCGTATGGACAGACCTCTGGCGTTACGAAGAGGATACAACTCGTTCTTATATCACTGGACATTCATATCTAGAAACGAAAATGTTCTCGAGAAAATACGCGCTGTGGTGAACGTCTCATTTGCGCCTACTTATTGCTACAATATTATTGGTAGTGACCGATGGAAACTAGGTATGTTTAATCCGGCACATGATATTGGATCGCTTACGATTAGAGACATGCGGAATGGTATGGCGTTAACATCTGAATGGCTGTTGAATGTCATGAGTGGCGAGAAACAAGCCGGCATTCAATGCGGACCCAATGAGGAGCTGTTTCCAGACAATTGCGAGTCCACAGGATACGATCTTTCCTCCAATCAGGTTGCGCCATTCCCTACATCTGTGCGCAATGTCACACTTTACCCCGTTCGAGGATTTCAGGTATTCGCCATGAGCTTCCAAAATGTGCCCGTCAGTCACTCTTGCAGTTGTGTCAATGAACATGGATACGAGACATCCAGACTTATTTTGAGATCCAACCGTCGTGAAGAGTACACGTACACAGTACGTCGTGAAGAGGCATATCAAAGGTCGCTGCCTTACTCATTACTGCCCTGGAGTGAGGTGGCATTATTTTACGGTGTCTCCAATCCTATGCGATCAATTGTGCTACACAACATGCCCCAGAGACCTATAAAGCTACATTCGGGCACAGAATTCTTCATGCGGTGTGTTGTGGATCACGCGTTGTACAACGGTGAGAATAACGCCGCCGCACTACCTCTATGGTTGCCATATTATATTCGATACAACCATTACAAAGTATATACTACAGCGGAAGGAGATATGCTGATTCCAAAGCGAAACGAAGATAGAATCGCAGGCTCAAAAAGTGGACTAGACATCATTATGTCAGAATATACAGACGAACATTGTGATTTGATGATCAAATCCAATAGCGGCGCAATTTTGGTATCTAGGGATCCAGATCACTCGGAATATGTGCCGATGACACTCATTTGCGGCAAGGAGATTCTAGAATCAGATTTTGGTCAAATCAACGATGACGCGTCTGCAGCTGACATTCCTCTGCCTTTAACTCCGTTAGAGGAATACACGTGGAACGTAATCCAAATTGACGTAGAGATGACGGACCCCTACATGCAAGGCTGCGGCGTTACGTACGAATCAGATAAGCTTTTCAAGCCTGAGACACCCAAACTCTACGATTCTATTGGACAAGACGTCGGTTGCAGGATAGACCTTCAAGCTGCCAAGGAAGCGGCGTTCTACTGCCCGGCGCCGTACGTACTCGACCCACCTGACTGCTTCAACCAAGTGTTAGTGAAGGGTGAAACAAAGAACGTCACCGATGTAAGCAAGTCGTTGGGTGCATCGCACACTAATCACTTTGTGACACTGAAGTTCAACAGCGAACTCGTAGGACCCCGGGAGACTCTGCGCCAGACGACTCCGTTGGAGTGCCGCTGCGTCACCGTTAAGGGTATCGTCCTGTCTACCATACAGATTGAGAACTACTACTCCAAGTAATGGGAAGCTCAGATGTAGTAAATCTTTTTGTCAATGACAGAGTTTAATTGTCATAATTCATGTTTGTCACTTCTTGGTTTGTGTCACCAGTGGTATCATAGTTGTTTGTTGACATTGCTGTCGTTGTAAATCCAATAACATGCTTTTGTGTTTAAAGATTCTGCGTGAATATATATGCCTGCTTGTTAGGCTTGAACGAAGTTGCGTTACATAAAGTCTCGGTCTTTCAGCTGGTGCAAGAGAATTGGCAGAGGTATGATTCAGCCACAACCGTCGATCGCCACCATTCGAAAAATCGACAACGCCTTTCATACGTCACAATGAGTAATACCTGGTACATATCGATGAACGACACTTATTTCACCAATGTTGATAAGTGACCACCACTAGACACCTTGCCGTGTCGAACAATGGGTTGCGAAACACACGCCTACTGCCTTAACTCATCGTCATGTGCTCACGGTAGACTATATAAGCTGCTATGTAATGTTGCAGTAAGTCACATTGGTAAATGCAAACCGCAACTGTATAGGTGTTACCCAACTCAGTGACAGCCCACAGATTGATGGGATGGGCAACAACAAAATCTCGAAATTTTTATATTGAGATGTTAATTCGTAACACGATGGTAAACATGTTGCGAAGTGGCGAGTCGCCGAAGCAGGTGAACAGCTTTCGGGAAATCCCGGTTGAATCGGATAATCCATCTGCTCATGGCTGGGATACTAGACCTTATATCACATTAAGTAGTTTTGTGCTAAAATAGTGACTATATGAATGAAATGCCGTGTATGAGATTACGTGCCAATTAATACAGTTAGGTGGTCAATTAACATGCGACGTGTAGTTGGTTAGGTGGCCCAATGCATCTACAGTCTGGGAGCAGAGTGAAGCGTGACACATTCAAGGATACAGTAGCCTTGCCATTGAGGCATAATGCCGTTCGGAAGGTAACTAATACGACGCATTACTCCATGGTTGAATTAACAACATCGAAAACATAATGTAGACATGAATGTGGGGTAAGCTTCGCAGTCCAACTAGGACCTGCTGGGCCTGCTGTTTATGTGGTGTAATACACGCCGTTGTAATATAACGACGGTGTTGGTGGTGGCGGATGCTTGGGCGTTGGCCTAGCGCCTTGGGGAGACGGCTTGGCGGATCCATGATGCGGGGTTAGGAAAGGCATCTTTCCTGCCACCCCAAACCCTCGTGGTGCACGCCGTGCTCTACCCTGCGATCCATCCCCCCGCCAGTCAGCCTAAGGTGTCGCCAAATATATGAGCCTATCATCTTACCTCATTCTCAGGTAGGTGGAAGGGGGTGAGTTTCGTCCTTCGTCTGTTGAAGGGGAATGTGGGCGTGTTGTTGGTATCGTGACTCACGCCGTAGTCACTGGCAGTTCACTGTGTAGCGTTTTAACGTAGCGCACTTGTCTGTTCCGTATCGATGTCTGAGTATGGCAACACTTACGTGTCCGCATCGGAGCTCTGATCGCATAGGCGTTTGGTAGTTCACCTTTACTTTGACACATGTTTCAATTTGTTATTAGAGTATGTATGCGTGTGGTTGAGTGAGCAGGATGGCGGCGAAAGGCGCTGCTGGAGGCACGGCACATGGAGTGCCGCTTGACACGCTAAAAGACTGTCTCCAGTTCCTAGAGTGGTTGAACGGCCGAAACGGTCAAAGGAGCCATGTGGTAACTGGGATTGTTCAAGAGTTGAGACCTTATTATGGATCTAACTCACAATTCAAGGGGCAATTACAAAATCGATATGTTAATTTCATAAAAAATGTCGACAGTCTACATAAGAAATTGTCATTTAATGTAGGTACTACACTGCGCCCTTATGAGGTTACATTGAGGGATCCAAAGCTTATTCTGGACGCTCTTTTAGAATGCACCCCTAAGTTACTTGCTGCGCTTTCTTTCATACAGTATCACGTGGATGGCGCGTTTAGCGGTGTTGGAGGTGGGGATTGGGCTTCACAGTCTCCTAATTCCGGAGATTTTCGGACGTTTTTGACTACTGGGAATTACATTCTTCGTGGCGGGTTCAGTGACAAAGAGCTTAGTAGTGTACAGGGTAGCACACTAGTAGAGGATTTAAAAACAATTTTAAATAAATACGGTGCTAGAGGACATCCGGTGCATGATCATTTTCGAAATGTTATGTTGATAACCTTGGCACGACCGTTAGACCCTGTGAATACCGGGAACGCCGTCTTTCTTCTGCCCGTATTTTGCGAGTTGGTGATTGGTGACCCTGACGGCAATAAGTACAAATCGTCTGTGGAAAAAGCCATTGGAACTAATACAATATGTTGGACAGATTTAAAAGATCATTGTCAACTTCTGAAAGAACACATCGATCAACTGACGGCCGCAGGATTTTCTGCTACCGGTATAGCGTTTAAACCTAAAGAGCCTGTTAAATTTGTTACAAAGGCCGCCGAGTGGTGCAAAGCGAACTTGTCAAAAACCGCAAGCGAATTAGGTAAAATGATACCGCAGTCAATTTATTCACGCAGCACTGAACTGCAACCATTTGCCAACGATAAACTCTATCCTCATGGATTCATTTTCGACGGCAGTAAACAGAGAGTGTGGGCCAAGCCATCTAAATTAGATGAATGGGGTCCTATATTTCAAAAGTTCATCCAGCTAGATGTACTGCTTAGGAAACTTAAAGATATTTTAGATGGTTATGAATGCGGCGCTGCGCCCTTGGTCACCAATGCCAGGGCGGTAGAGCCAACTGCCACCAAAACCGAAGCCACTAAAACCGAGGCTGCCAAGCCCGTGGTCACCAAAGCCGACGCTACGAAGCCAGTGCTAAAAAACGCGGGGTCATCTCCGAATCAGAATAATGGTCAAAGTGAACGAAAGCCTACAACTTCATCAGTCGTCACATCTTCATCTAAGCATCCCGGTGGTACAGGAGCGCCAGGATCGACAGGGGCTAAAGGTGAGAAAGGCCCCCTAGGGCATCCTAGTACCGTGTATACAACATCTTTTCCGCCTCAAAATAATGTTCAACGACAGTCTCCAGCACAACCCCCTCCAGCCACTCCCCCCCGTGCTCCTGCAGGCCCTGCCTCCCCTAGTAAGCCGGATGGCGGGGGTAAAGGTTCACAGGGCGATAGTGCGGGCCCACAACCTACTTCCTCTACGTCTTCCGTACAACCTCAGTCGCCAGGTGTTCAACCTCCAGGTCCTCAGTCACCTGGTGCCTCTAGCAATGGTGGTGGTACGGGCCTGGATGGTAAGGTGCCTATTAGCACCACTCAACGAAGCGGTCAAGATACGTCGCAAACTTCCACCACCGCTGCTGGTACAACATCCTCTGGCTCGTCGTCTGGTGCGGGTGGCGGTGGAGGGAGTTCACAGATTAATGGTGCTCCAGGTTCACAGCCTGATGCTTCTTCAGAAGCTACTATTACCCAACTTTCAAGTGTTCAAAGTCCAGACTCTGTGCCATCTGGTGCCACTGGTTCCGATAGTGGTCCGGACCGGGGTGTCCAGAGGTCTGCTGCTGACCCTATTCAACAACATACTCAAGTGAATCCGACTGGTACAGGCATTGTCAGCACAGCATCTGCTGCCACGGATTCGACTTCAACTGCCGTTGGCAGTGGAGATGGAGCTGGAATGGGTGGGAGGGGAGCAGGGAATGGGCAGCCTCAGACCACAGTTGCAATAAAAAAAAATGCGCCGGCATGTGATGCCAATTTCCTTATGAATTATAAGTCCGATGCTGAGCCACCATGCCAAGTAATTTCCAATTTACGGAGTCGCACTTCTCCACCGACGTCATATCCAGCCTTTGACAGAGCGTGGGAGAAAGTCCAAGAGAACGAATTACAGAGAAAGTTGGATGCAAAGCGTCGCCAACAGGTAGCTCAACTTGGGCGTCACACTCCCATTCGCCACGTACAACGACCTACTGGCCCTTCCTCTCTGCCCAGCGGTGGCCACACTGTTAACCAGCGTCCGTACTTTGTTCCAGGAGGAGGTCCTTCCAGACAGGTGAGTGAAACTCTACATGTAGATTTACCATCTCTGGAGGTCAGCGGTGACGTCGTCGACAGCAAGCCTTCTAAGGAGATAGAAGATAAATTACGTAGAAAACTGAAAGCCGAAGAGCAGGTGAAATTGTGGCAATGGCAAGCTAAAAAAGAGGGTGATTCGTATGACAAAAAGCTACTTAAGTCTGACATTTATGTTTACGGGTCAGAAGTAGCCGATACCGGCACTTCTGTGCTGGGTGATAGCGACGTGGGGTTAAAAGGCGAATTTAAAGGCACGCCTTTGCCACATAACTCTGACCATTTATTACCAAAGCAACACGCGGCCGACAGATATAAGTCTTACCTACAGCATGGTACAATATCGGATGGATATGCAATTAGGCCTCCTAAGACACAGCGCCGTACTGTGCACCCACTTAAACCACCCAAACAGTATCCGACTGCGCAACCGACATCGAATAAACCTAAAAGTCTGTTAAATCCGTATGACCTTAGCGGGATAGTATTGGAACCGAACCAGCAAGGTAAAAAGAATGTTCATGGAATTACGGGACAGCAAACCAAGGACAACAACATGCCTCTTCCACTTTCTTTCTTCATGGCTGATGGTAAACCAGTCGCAAAGCCTCCCTCTGAAAAATGGAAGCCCAAGACGGTTGAACCGAATGATATTTACACAATGCTAGAGAAGGACGTACAAGGCAATGTATTGCCAGCAATACCGGACATCCTATCTAAGCCTATTCCGGACCCGAAGCGAAATATGCGCATGCCCAAGCTAGACAATGATAAGCGATACACGGCTCATACGGGTAAAAAGGATTTTGTCCAACGAAAGTCCCAATCTCAAATTGGCTACTTCGACGATCATCCGGGCGTCATGATCGATCCAGGCATATGCCCTGCGTCTTACGGTAATTACGTCCTACCCGTCGGCGTAACGATACCGCCCACAGATAGTTTCAACCCCCCGCCACGGACCGTGCGACAGATGCTGTGCTGGCTGAGCGATCTACCAAGTGCGCCAAGTTTTGCTGTGCTGACGCAGCTCGTTGCGAGCTTATTTGACAGCTCTCACAATATCGTCGCATCGGAAACGTTCTCGGACAATGATGTTATCAGCAGTATGTACGATGCGTGTGGCCACGCTAGCTCTGTTCTTGGTGGTATACAGGGGTCCAGTCCTGCTGACATGTCAAAATTCCACTTTGAAAGATACGGCGTTGCCCTTATGCACTATTCCGAAGACCCTTATACCCTTTTGTGTCAGTTGCTTAGCTATGTCTATGCAGCGTACCATCAGTTATCGTTCCTGCGCACGCAGTGCAGCCGGGACACGCATTCAGGTGGATGGCGTGACTGTCAGTACGGTAAAAATGTGAACTTTTCTGAAACATGGCAGTGCACTAAATTCCCCGCAGACATTGTGAAATCACATCATCATGGCTGCGATCCATCTCCTCTGCAAGGATTTCTAACTGATCATCTAGATCTGTCAACCTACCGGTATGAAAGGGATAACATGTGCCGGCGAAGCCACATTAAAATGGGTTTCCAACACACCGATCTCCAAAGCAAATCTATGCATGGGTTTTATATATACCAGTTGCTGATTGGGGCATGCTATACGTCCGACCCACTGGAAAACCTTTGCAGATATCTTGTTTGCCTCACCAGGCGGACGCCGAGGACGACAGGGGAGCTTGTGTCGTACTTCCATCATTTCGGTATCGAGTTACACGGGTATGCTTCAGATGGATTGTCTCCACTGGGCACTGCACTCACGAAGTCATATGTCGACTGCCCCGACTGGGACCATCTTGGTCGCCACGACCTTGTAGCCGTCAAAGGCATCCGTGGTTCTGAGTCTCTCATATCCAAAAACAACTCCAGCCACGACAATGCACATCCCCGTACCCTGTCCACACTGGTTGGCTGCAGCGGTGACCCTGCCAACTGCCATCCACGTATATCTCCCATCACGTACCGGGCCTACGCCCTGTACTCCCAGAGCTTCGCCCACACCTACCTCAGCTGGGCGGTGTACCTGCCGGACAGACTGCATGAGTCACTTCAAAAGCTGTACTATGAACTCAAGAAACATGACAGCAGCAAGTGTTCATCCCTCCACCTGTGTTCCACTGCCCTGCCCCTCCTCTACTTACACGGGTTCACGCCACCGGAGGGCAAATCGCAGCCGACAGTCACCTGCTCTGATGTTATAACTAAGCTGCAGGAAATTGTAAACGGCAGGCCTATCGCAGATTTTATTTCCGCCATGGACAACTTCCTCTACGGTATCCGGGAGCCATTCATCTTCACTATCGTCGCACTCTGGTCTCTCGCATTCCTCATCTTCGCCAACACGATGTTGTACCGCCTGGACGTGCTGCGCATACGATCACACCTTATCCGCACCAAGGCTTCCCACCACATCGACGTCAAGGCCTTACTCACGAAAGGCCGGAAGATGCTCTCACTTTACAAAGACGTCGACTACTTCGACGAAGACCCTATTGGTCAACTTGTTATTCGATAGTTTTTACCTCATTGATGTAGTCACTATTTGCCGTGTGGTGGATCGCACTACAGCACTAGTGGTTAGTTGTGTTACTGCGGCATATACGGCACCGTGATGTGAGAAAAGCGTGACTGCTTCCAGGCACAACTATGCACATGTAGCCCATTTAAGAGATGGCTGAATATGGTGAGGTGAGTTGTGAGTTACTTGTAAGATGTCAACGCCATGCCACCGCACCAGCGTAGTGTGAAGCTGTTGTTGGCCATCAACGTAGGCATTTGGCGATGGCCATAGTAGGTGAGTTGCTATGTTGTTGCCGAGCTAGTAGTTGTAGTGTCGGCAATGTAACTCTTTAGGCAATGGAAGCTGTTGCGTCTTTTACGTGATGGACAGTGGACAGCGTGGCTACGTTGCATTGATCGTAACAGCGAACATGAGGAACGTATTGACCAAGCAACATGGCTTACATAGGGGCTAATCATGACATAAACGTAACAGTAGTAGTTGGCATTGGTACCCTTGCATGGTCTGCGATGGATAGAGTTGACTGCTCCACTGGCACGGGTTTACCTGCATGCCACGGCCAGGATACCGTTCACATGCCTTGACTGGGCACTACTTTAGTTGTGATAGCTGCATAGTTGTGATGTGACTGACCCTGCTTTAGACGGCGGTCACCTTGCTGCTAACGTAGCGCCGATGGTAGATGGTCAGTGCCCTTGCTGCGGTGCGTGTTGATGAGTGGTTGGTGACTTCGTTGCTTAAGTGATTGATATGTTCGCAGGTTGAGGGGACTGTAAGCGGGAGGGGAAGATGACTTGGAGGAAGACGTGCACATGTGGTACTGGGTGTATACAGTTTAAACCATGTAATTGTTGTCCCTGGTGTTGTGTGCAATGTAATAGAGAAACGTTCGACAGTTGCGATGTATGTGCGGTATATACCTATATGCGCCAAAGAAACAGAGGTACAAAATACGAATGTGAACCTTCCAGATGTGGAAAACAATGTAAATACAAAGAGAAAAACTGTAAATGTGACTGTTGTGTAAAGAAATGTACAGAGCAGGCTGACACCTGCAAAGCCCCTCCGTTTCCCCCTCCACAGCCTCTCGGTGATTCCTCCGGTCATCAGGATCACGCCGTCACTCAAGATAATGCCGCCCGTACCGAAGCTCTTACCGAAGACAGCAATTTGCAATCTTCCTTCGGCCCTTCTTTTTCGCTTCCCCCAGAAACCATCGCCGCCGTCATCGTTGCCATCATCGTCGCCATCATCCTGCTCGACCTGTGCATCTTCCGCTTCCCGGTGGGCCGCAACATCCGCGATTTCCTCGTCCGCAAGATACCCTTCTGCATCGCGTTTTACAGCTAATTATAGCAATTTGTTGGCGCTAACATTGTTAATCAAAATTCCACTGATCACCTGACTGGCAACTGACATTTAATGTCTAGACAACGTAATGATTGCGGTGATGACCAATTGCATGAGCAGTGAGGTGACTACTTCCCCCGCCCCTTACATCATCGCCGCCGTCGTCCTCATCTTCCTCGCCGTCATTTTCATATTGATTGATGGCTTGTGGCTTATGCATCGTATAAACGCACAGACGATGGTGCTAGCAATATTTGTTAGTTTTTAGAGTGGATGCAAAGCCTGCGCCTTACGCACCGCCTATCCCTCTTCTCTAGTATAGCCTCACCTAATCGGCAAGATTTTAGGTAACGGAGATTTGATGACATGGCGTCGTGCTTGTTTCTTTGTTGGGGTTGGTGATCTCATCTCAAGGGAATAGTGGAACTGATCCGGTGGTAATCTGTGCCGTCACCTAATGAGTGATGCACCATGTGACGTGATGGGCCATCTGTTAGGTTAGCAAGTGGCATGTGAGATGGTGCTGCATACTGACGTGCTTAGCGACAGCATTGTGCCGATCTGGAACATTAAGCACGCAATATAGGTCAGCTGCCCACATCAGAATGACCAGGGTAGACAAGCAAGTGTTCGGCAGACTTGGCGCCTTGAGTGGACACTACATTGTTGGTTGCTGTATTACTAAGTAAGTATCAAGACATGTCTCATGAATGCATGCGGGAGGGTATGTTAATGGCGTGTCAGCGTTGTGAGGTCTAGATTTACGGTTGCACCAGCACAAGGTGGATGGCATGGTAGGGGTGGGGTATTGGCATTGTGTATATTTAGTTGGCTGAGGGTGTTAGAGGTATAAGGTGAGTTGTTCAGTGCTGTGCAGGATTGATTGTCGAGCGAGTTAGTTAAACATGGCGTGCTTCTGTGGTAGCGCTTGCAAAGACAACACTGGCTGCGCATTTAAATATTTAGGAGTTGCTTTTGCCGGCTTCATCGGTTTCTCGGCCCTTCTCGTCTTGGTCCTTTACATCATGGGTCAAATTTATAACATGAGTCTTGGAGAGACCTTCGGCCGACTGCGTGACGCATTCCGTGATTCCAAGCCTAAACTCCAATAATCTTATCTAGCGTCACGCACTGCAGATAGAATTCTCTAGTACTGTCACCTGCTATATCAATATAATAGTGTCCAGCTGTATGTATGTTTCTGCGTCGCATGGTCAAAAATCTATGCAACAACGTTCTCCAATACGCATCCAGCGCCACTGTCTGCGCTCAAAACCCCACCCACGATAACATCCTGTAAACATAGTTTCCTTATCCCGTGGAAACATACAATGTCAATGCGTTTTATATCCCTGAATACGAGTGCCAGACAATTACCCAAATGGGCACTGACGCCACTATATATGGTATTTAAACGTAATTAAGAATGCACTGGGTATATTATGTATACAGTATCTTCGGCCACTCGGTAGCCATGTGGTTTCAGTTCCCACCGTCCTTTCACCTTTAACATTTGTTCAACGGTGACGTCGGTTGCATGTTTCCGTACTGTACAGTCATGGCTTGTGCTTCTTTTCACAAGCTGAAAATTCCGCTTACTAGGTATAGTGATGATGCCTCGAAATCCAGTTCGGGCACTTATGTTTGCCCCAAAGCACATTATGCGTCTGTTTTACGTTTTGTATATTTTATAACCATTTGTTTTGGGTCATACTTGGGCTCTGACGTTTTTTCCATCGTGCCCTCTGTACCAAATTTAACTGCGTATCTTCCATCCGCGTGCGTATAAAGGTAATATGAAGTTTTAAGGCAAACATATGTAAATGCAAGCGTTATTTGCGGCGTGTGAAACTCAGACAATACCTTATCAGTCCATCCTCTACAGTGCAGCCAGTCCACCACCCTCATCGTGTACCATCGCATATCTGGGAGCCCCTTCTCCACGTTGCTGTGGCTACTAGCAGGTTTACGTAGTGTTTCGAATCACCCTCTTCCATATATAGTAACAGTACAACCTTATGTGACCTGTGTGATAATAGGTTGCCGGCACCGAAAGGGGTTCCCGGGCGGTCCCCCACCCCAGTACTAACCCGGCCTAGCGCCGCTTGACTTCGGAGTTCGGATGGGATCCGGTATTTTCGACGCAGTATGGCCGGCAACGAGGGCCTTGACATTTAGTTACTGACTTACATATCATTCTATACCATACATATCGACTACGTCTAGTGATTGGGCAAGCGTGACCATCGGAGGCACACTCTCCGGTACTACACAGATTGCGACTATGTGGCCCGTGTCCTGTATGAATTTTAGTTATGTGTGAGTAGCAGCGCGGAGCTGAGGTGCGAGGTGCCTAGTTTTGTCGAGCCACGTCGTTAAGTCGCGCATCGCGGTGACACCTCTGTCGCTGCCTTTACGCGCGGCCTGCACGAATGGCGGCTCCCTTCAGTTTTGCTCCGGCTTCGGGAGCCAACACTGTGCCTATTTTCGGCTCCAGCGGCACGACGTCGTTGAACACTGCTAGCACGCCTGCCTTCGGCACCAGTACCGGCACAACCGTTTCCAGCGGCATCGGACAGTTCGGCGCTTCATCTACACCGGGTGCTGCGGTGACCTTCGGCGCCGCTAACAAGGTGGGTGGCGGCGGATTCGGCCAGCCTGCGCCCGCTGTCAGCGCCATCCCGCAGAAGGTCAACTCCCGTTGCTCTGTGCGTCTGTTGACTCAGCTCATCCCGCAATGGCGCGGCCATTTCGACGTGGCCGACCTGCTTCTGACTGCGCACGAGAAGAACATCGCGAAGGTGCGGCCCATGGTCGACCGGCTGGTGGAGCTCGACGCGCAGTGCTGGCAATCGCATGACGAGATCAAGAACTCGCTTAACGGCATAAGCCTGTTACAAACAAAGCTGCAGCACGAGGTGAACGACCGCTGCAAGCGCCAGGATGCGCAGAACCTGCTTTCCATAAAGGCAAGGCGCCTGTCGGAGTCCCTGCGCCCAAACGAGACCCCGAGGGGGAGCAAGATTTCCGCGATGTTCCGCGTCCCCAACCACCTGCACGTGCAGCTGACCAAGGAGCTGCTTGATAACATCCGTTCGTGGCGCAACGAGATCCACGTGCTTAATATGGAGGTGCTGTCGCTGAAGGACATCGACTTGTCGCAGTACGTGACCACGGTGAATCGCGTCCTTAGCAGTCACGAGAAACGCATCTCCACGATCGGCGACCGTCTAACAAAGGCACTTAGGGGCATGGATGATAAATCCCGCAACCGTGAAGAGCTTTGGAGCGGCGTGGCCGACGAACCCAGCGAGTTGAAGAAGGCCTTCCTGACAGCAGTGGGCCTTCCCATCCGCCCCCCTGCAAGCGAAGGCGAGCCAATAGCGACTTCCAGCAGCGACACCGGTAACGAGATCAAGAAGCAGATTGCTTACCTGCGAAAGTTCAACACCGCGTTCCGCGAGACTGGCAGCTACAACCTTGACCAGTCCGGTTACAACATCCGCGAGATTCTGCAGCAGCCCACGCAACCGCCTACCAACTCACAACTGTTCGGCGCAACGCAACCGTCGACCGGTTTGTTTGGAGCAGGCACTGCAGGGTCTACCACGACGCCCTTATTTGGAGGATCAACGGCCAACTCTGGAGGCCTGTTCGGCAACACCGGCGGCAGCAACTTGTTTGGCGCTGCTTCTAAACCGGCAGGCACCACCAACGTGTTCGGTAGCACTGCTGGAACTACCGGAAGCACCCTGTTTGGCGGTTCGACAACTGCTGCAACAGGAACAAATGTATTCGCTCCCGGAGGAACAGGCACGAATGTCTTTGCCCCCGCAGGAACAGGAACCAACGTATTCGCCCCCGGATCGACAGGCACGAATGTGTTCGCTCCAGGAGGAACAGGAACCAATGTGTTTGCCCCCGCAGGAACAGGCACGAACGTGTTTGCCCCAGGAGGAGCAGGCACCAATGTATTCGCCCCCGCAGGAACCGGCACCAATGCTTTCGCTCCTGGAGCAACAGGCGCACCGAACGTTTTTGGCGGTGCCGCCACCGGTACCTCAGGCACACCCAACGTGTTCGGAGCAGGCGCCACTGGCACGTCTACCACCACAGGTATTTTCGGAGCGGGCTCCACTCCCACCTTCGGCCAACAACAGCAGCCGAACACAACTGGCAATGTCTTCGGGCAGCAGCCAGCTTCATCGGGAGGCCTGTTCGGCCAACAGCAGCCGTCGACATCGGGAGGATTGTTTGGGCAACAGACCAACACCACGGGCGGGCTGTTCGGTCAACAGCAGCCTGCTGCCTCCGGCGGCCTCTTCAGGCCACAGCAGCAGCAGCAGGGCGCAACGGGAGGCCTCTTTGGCCAGCAGCCAACTACGGGCACGGGCCTGTTCGGACAACAGCAGCCTGCCACGACTACAAACGTATTCGCTCAACAGCCTGGAACCACTACCGGGGGCCTCTTCGGCAACACGACCACGACGCAGCCGTCCACGACATTCACCTTCGGCCAGCAACAGCAGACTCCCGCAACTGGCAATGTCTTCGGCCAACAACAACAGCCGAACACAACTGGCACTGTCTTCGGGCAGCAGCAGCAGACTCCCGCAACTGGCAATGTCTTCGGCCAGCAGCCTGGCACCACGGGTGGCGGCCTATTTGGCGGCGCTGGCAACTCTACATCGCTGTTTGGCCAGCAGAACACTGGTGGCCTGTTCGGGCAGTCCACGTCAACCGCGACGCCGACCCAGCCTTCGAAGAGCACGGCCATCGTGCCTTACAACCCCAACCCGCTTCTGCGGTGAGCGCCGGTACCGCACACCGCCGCTTATACGTGAAACTGTCGTGTAATGTATGAATGTTACCACGATTAGGCAGATGTTGGGGCGTCACCGATTAAGCCACGAGGACGCATGCTCCTCCGGCAGCCTTGATCTTCCTCTCAGCGAGCTTGCTGAAGAACCTGGCCTTGACAACGAGCGGCTTCTGGGGCATCTTTCCGGTTCCCAGGACCTTGAAGTACCCCCTCTGCACGAGGTCGAGCACCGGGGCCTTTCCGGGCTCCTGGGCGACGGCCTCAACGTCCTCCTTGGGGACCATGGACCAGAGGTTCTCGACGTTGACGGTCTTGCAGTAGAAGCGGTTCTTGATCTTGTGGAAGTACCTCATACCGACCTGCGCGTGATGGCTGCGTTGCGCGCTCGCACCTTACCTTTCCGAAGTAACCAGGGTGGAACTTGTCGAAAAGAATACGGTGGTGGCTCTGACCACCGGCCTTACCACGACCACCGGGGTGCTTACGATGCTTGCCAACCCTTCCGTGACCATGGGACACGTGGCCCCTGAGTTTGCGGCAGTTCTTGAACCTGGTCGTCATCTTGTCAGACCTTCTACGCGGCTGTGCGCGATCTGCAGGAACATGAGCCACCAACGTATTTCGCAATTGTATTGACGGGGGCTGATGCGCCAGTCGCGTCGCATTGCGCGCGAGCTCGCGGCGGATACACCAGCGGCACTACCCGGCGGCGGCGCGTGCGCCCGTAAAACCGACGCACGCGCTCCAACGCCCCTCGAGGACCACTAAGATACTGCACGCAACGTACCTAAATTAATGAAGGCAAAAGGTGAGGTGTTGAATGGCAGTAGTCGTCCGTTCTCGTCGTCCCCATGATTCCGGCAGCCTCTACCCTATAAGGGCGGCGGCCGGTTGTGTCGACGCTTTGCGGGTTATTCACCGTCAGCCAACCGAAATTTCAATCGTAATGGTTGTAAGATTCGGTCGCGGTGTTCAGCTGCTTAATGTGCGATTGAGGTGACTCGGCGTTTGGCCGACCTATGTTCGAGCGTACCCCTTCCACGTAGTGTGCCCGTTTCATGCCAATTTCCCACTGTGTTTGTTCATGATACAGTTGGGTTATGTATCGTGTATGTGTACTTGATATACACGATTTACCTTGTTGTCGCTGATGTCATCGTTGTGAACGTTACGGAGTTAATGGAGTCCTCCGTACTTTGACGTATCCTGTTCGTTCCAAATGGCGCTGTAACTGTACGTTGATCGCGCAAGCTAAATATTGGCATACATATATCTAACATTTCCGCTGCGCAAATGTCATGGTATTAGGCGGAGCTGTTTAGCGCCTCGGCGTATGTGAGCAAAGTGTCGTCAGGCTCGGCGTCCGTTAACCTAACGTCAAGCATCGTACATCTTGCAGCAATCTGGGTTGTTAGATGCAAGCGTAACGGCCGCATTGTCTCGATATCAACAACCACGTCCAACGTCAACGGCCTTGTCTGATGGGCGTCCACTTAGACTATTGCTTGAACCAAAAGCCGCATCACTCAGTAGTCGTGCAAGATAGATAACTTCGCACCTTCTGGCTGCCAGCATGGCTAAACGGCGACGCGCCAACCGCGTCAGCGTGATGACGCGATGCTGATTGTGTGGGAAGACACAGTGCGTGTCGACACATCCCTGGGCCCGCAGCGCTAACATGGAATAGCAATCGTGCTAAGTGCCTTTGCTGTATCATAACTGCGCGGTTACTTCTGTCGCTGCAGCAGGCCGAAGGCAGCGGCACGCCGTTGTTGGCAGTGTGCATCCCTCCGCTGCGATGGCGACCGCGGCGAAGCACGTGCAGCTGCTGCTCATCCACGAGCTGGTGAAGTACTACCTGGCCCGCTCGTTGCGCAAACGCTCGTCGTCGCCGCAGTCCGCGGAACCTCAATCGCAATCGTCAGATGGACACGCGTCCGTGAAGGCGGCGCTCGACCTTCACGGCTACTACTTGGGCGCCAGGATCGCTACACGGTGGGTTAAGTGACTTATGAGATGAACAGCGCTTTAGGCTGACGCTAGGAAAGGGTCGTATCTGGGATCAGAACACCTGCGTCATTTTTGTCTGCAAGAATGTGTGGACTTACCTGTTCGGAACAAACGCCGGGCGCCTGCAATCGAACAGCCAGGGCACTTACATAATCATGTGCGACCAGATTCCATGGCTGTCGCATCTGGGAGCGCGGGCCCCCGTTGCCGGCGGCAGCGACGGCTTGGGTTTCTCCGAGGACTACAAGCTCTTCTATTTGCACCTGCTGGCGGGCATCGTGCGCGGCTGCCTGGCGGCGCTGGGCCTGTCCGCTACTGTGTCGCCGCACATGGATGACACCTGTAAGTTTGGCATCGTTTTATCTAAAATTGTGCAGACAAATTCAAAGTGAGTCTACAGGGCTAATGCCTCTTCGAGGCGCGTTATCCGCTCCTCTTGTGGCCTCCGGAGCCTGAACCAGTTGCCACGTGGACTTAATAAGCTAACCACTCTTTCATCGGCAGTGTAGTGTGCGTGTATCCCATGGCCTCCATGTGTCTTGTTTTCAGGCGCACCGACCCGAGCGGCTGCTGCATCAGTGGGCACAACGCAGCTTCGCTGAGCAGTTCAAGCGCTATCGACCTGAGTAGATGATGCTTGTGCTACATGAGTAGAGGTGCCCACCCGTTAACAAGCGCATCGATGCGGTAGGGCCCTATTGATGCATTGCGTTCGTACTTCACGTCCATCATCTCTAGACACTCGTAGAGTGCATCCCTAGGCTGTTGAATAATGTTTGTGTGACTCTTATTTGTGACTCACCTCTTTGGGCGGCGCCTCCAAAAAGTGCCCCTGGTAGAGACCGATCAGGGTCTGCATGCTCGGCGGGCACTCCTCCACGAATTTGGCGTGCTGCACACCATTTACCCCAATACCCTAATTACACATGTGTTACCTCGAACCGCAGGCAGTACATGATCCGGTTGAGCTGGTTTATAAGGCCGTCCGGGAGGTCATCCTTCGGCGTGTTGAGAACTCGAGAGCCCAACCCACCTCAACGAGCCTCGTCACGTTGGCCAGCAGTGCGCGGAAAACGTCACTATCGAAGTGCCCAAGCACTACACAGGAGTCTAGCACCGCCACGCTCTGCTTAAGCGTGAAGGCGGCCTGAACATCGGCGTGTATCGGCTGTGCGTCATTGGCCACATACCACGGTGTCCTTCGCCTGCCGCACAAGCGCATCCACGGCTTCACGACGGTATATGCCGACTTTGGCAAACGACTGCATGAGCATTGAGATGTTCTGTGGGTTCTGTTGTTCTGCTCGAGCCTGCGGCGCTGTGATAATATTTTGCGGCGCCCCGTACCTCCGAGAAAGCGCAGATGCTCTCAAAAACATCCTCGTTGCGATACCCCAACTGCCCCAGGGCAAATGCCACCTGGGCGACTTCGTGGTCCTGGAACAGGAATATCCCCCTGAACGCATTTGCGAACCAGCTGCCGACAACCACCCACTTTTGCACCTGCTCGAAGAGCCCCCCGAAATGTTTGCGCGGCCTGAACCTCAGCTTCGCGTACGAGTGCAGTATACACGTGATGGTCGCGGTGGGCAGCGGCTTCGTGGTGTCGAGACGCGTCGCGAACGCCTTGAGCGTGCCCTTGTCGGGGAAGCGCAGCATGGCGAGCGACCTGAGGTGCATTGCCATGGTTTTAGCGTCCAGCCTTGCGGCGTGTTTGCGTATGAGGTTGCACGCGTGGTACATCAACCCCCACGGTATATGTCCGATGTAGGTGATGTTCGACACCAGGCATGCCAGGCCGCCGGGGGAGAACTTGGGCAGCTTGTTGCCGCCCTCCGCAGCCAGGCCCAGCACGATCGCCCTCAGCATCGCTGCACCTGAAGACTTCTCCGAGGTGTCCAGCACCGGCGGTACGGCGCGCATCCGCCTCATGTAGAAGAGCGTCATGCATACGTCACGTTCGTTCAGCCTGCCGACGTCGCGCACCAGCCAGCGCAGCAGGCTGGTTGAGGAATGCACCGGCTTGTTGAACACGCGGGCGTAGCAGCACAGTATCAGCGCGACCTCGCTGGCGGATATGCCGGTGACGTTTGCATGTGGTCCGTAGGCGTGCCGCGCCGCCGCCGAGCAGAGCCGCTTCCACTCGGAGCGCCCAACGCGTCCCAGCCGCCAGTACGCGATCGCCGTCGCGAGCAGCTGCGCGGGCGATAGGTCACGGACGCAGTCATCGACTTCTGCGACTATTTGCCTCCAGTCCTCGATCTTCCGAAACAGCGGTATGTCCCGCGCTGCATCCGGGCGTACACCTCTGCCCGGAGCCGTGGAATCGCCTGGCGACCCCGAGGGCGTCAGCCCCGCTCGGTACCTCGCGTATTCCTGCAGGTGGTAGACCTTGAGCGACGCTTTCGTGCCGGCATCGTATATCCGCGTCGTCAGCCGCTGCTTGGCGAACCGGGCCACGGCGCAAAACATCGGTGCTTTGCAGGCTCCGCTTAGGTCAGCAGTTGCCGACAGTTGCAGTGACAGTGCTGTCACCGGCTAACTACGCGTGTAGTGGTTATGGGCTGTGAGTCTCTATGTGCGTCGCTGCAAGCCGGAGCGTCTGTTCGCACACTCCGTTGCGAGCCTTCTACTGCGTTTTGTAACCAATATTTCGCTGTGTAACGGGCTTTCGAAGCGTTTTGACCCAGTAGACAGGGGTTGAGTTGGTGTCTGTCCTGGCGACGGGCCGTGTGTGTATCGTCGTGGCGGCGTCGTACGCGACCTTCCGGCGGGATCAGCTGCCCTCCGGGTGTGTGCCGGCGTGTCCGCGTAGAATCCAGCTGTGCGAGGGCCGCGGAGGCCGTCTGTGCCGTGCGACTGAGGGCCGCTCGCCCCCACGAAGCGGGTACACCGCCATAGGCACGTTGCATGAGAGGGAGACGTCAGTGCAGCGCACAGCATCGTGTCCGTGTATAAATGCTCCCAGGCGACACGCACGGATATGGATGATGCCTGCATGTCAAGCTCCGTGGCGTCTGCCTCTTTGGAACGGCTGCGCATCATGCTGAACAGCGCCGCTCGCCGCGTCCTGTACACAGTCCCGCTCGACTCCGCGCCACAATGAAGGGAAGAAAGCCAGGTACGTGCGCGTTTTTATGGCGCGCGCTGCGCCTTTTTGACGGCTCATTTCGTAGCAGACAGCAAGATCAACGGCCGCGGCATCCGTCGCGGCTGCGAGGCCGCGATGGTGAAGCTGGAGAATTTGTACTTCCACGAGTTCGACAACGAGGCGGCGCCTCTTGGGGTGCGTCGCATCCAGCGTGTTGCAGGTGGGCGCGTTCGGTTGTTTGGTTGACCTTGTGCAGATTCCCGACCTTCCATGAGGCCTAACATTTTCATCCAGCCTGAGCTGATCAGCCGGCTGGACCCGTTCCGCAGGGTGTACTACGACGAGTGCCGTCCGCTTTTTCCGTGCCCGTCTGAATCGCCGGGTGCGTTTTTATCGGAGGAGACGCTGCGCCGTCAAGCTGAGGCTGCTGCCTCCATATGGAAGATCGAGCCTTTTCCCCGCTCTGGCCCCGACCAGGCAGCGTCGTTAAACAACTGCGGCTACTTAAGCTACAAGGGCGCGATTCAGCACACGTCGTTCATTTTACCTACCCAGCGGACGCCTGTGCGCACGGGCACGGAGCAGTCTGGCGGCGCTGGCAGCACCCTGTCCGGCAAGAAGGGCAGCCCGTCTAACTCGCTGAAGGCGCTGTCGCACCGTCTGAAGGACATTCTGAAGAGCGCCATGACGGATTCCGACTTGCGCTACATCAAGGGCGACGAGCTGGTGCTCGGTGGCTGCGCCGTGGACGAGGTTGAGATCTGCACCCCTAAACACCAGGACCGCAACAACCAGCACACCGTCACCAAGGACAGCGTGGACAGTGCCCCCGACCCCATAACGCACGAGATTGGGTTTAAGGAACCCCCGCATACGAATGCGGGCACCGACGGCAGCGGTGAGGATGGCTTCATCGACGCGGTTTCGCTGAGCTCCTCGTCGGAGGATGCCAACGACGGTGACGACACGACCAGGCACGCCGACTCGCGTGCCGCTGAGTCGCGTGATGCCGGCGCTGTTGCCAGTGGCAATACGGATCGTCCGCGTGCTGCGGATTCTGGAGGCGCGCTGGCGCTGAGCGCCCCCCGCACTCAGATTGACGGGGCTGGCAGTGATCAGCGCCGGGGTGTCGAGGCACCTTCGCCGACGGTGACCCCCTCGGCGGCCGTGCATTGCTACCCGCCCACCGCTCTGATGCGCTTTCACCTTTTACAAGGCAGCAAGAAGCGTCTTGCCCAGGGAACTGCCGATATTAACAGCCCGTCGCTGTCTTCACACCAGTCCAAAGACCCCATAGCCCCGCAAATAGCTCGTGATAGGTGTCTGGATACTAAACCGCCGGCCAAATCGGCGTCGCAGACCGAGGTGGGCCCGCGTCCGGTGGGCCCCGTGCCCGGTCGAGAGACCATGTCCGACCCCAGCGAGTCCAGGAACCCGGATGCGCCGGCCCCGAGGTCCGTCGCGAAACGCGGGTCTACCGTTATCGACGCTGGCGGGGACGTGCTGGCGTTGAAGTCTGCGCACCTGATCAGCAACGTGGTCGAGGTGAATCCGTCAGGCCGCGGTGGTATCCTGCAGCACCTGAAGCAGCTGAACAACCCGGTCGAGAGCGCGAGGGTCGCTGCGCTGGAGGCGACGATTTCGAGCGACGACGAAGGGCGTCCTACGGGCAAGCTGGTCGACAAGAAGCACTCCATCGAGCTGCGCCGCAACAGCCTGTACCGCGAGTTCATAGACAACTACAACGAAAAGCGCAAAACGAAGTTTCTGAAGGGCATCCGCATCCCTCTGAAGAAGAACGACACGCAGACTACGCTGCAGTTCGGCGACCTGCCGAATGCGAGCAGTCGCAGCGCGGGTTGCGGCAACACGCCCCCGCACTCCGCCCCCTCCGACAGGGCGCCCGCCCTGTCTACCGACGACGAATCTCCGCCGCACAACAGTCGCTACTACGGTCGGCGCGCCTCCACCGGCGGCTACGCGCGAGAGCACGGCGGTCGCGAGTACCAGGAAGAGTACCCGCCGGATGACGGCTACAAGCGCAGGTCGTCGATCGAGCGTTACGAGGAGCCGCGCGACTACGCGCCAATGCGGTCGAACCGCTGGTCCAGTGACACCATGTACGACTCGCACGTGCATCCCAGTGACGGCGACTGGTACCACTACCGCCCGCTGTCGAGGCAAGGCAGCATGTCGTCCATGACCGCCAGCGACGGCAACACGGCGGAGTCGCTACACTCCAGCCACGTCTACCGCGACCGGTCGTTCGACTGTTACGATGAGTACGAGAGCCGCTCCGGCTGCAGCCGACGCACGCAGCGGTTGGGTGATTACGTGCGTGACTCGGAGCGCTCCCGCCACCGCGGGTCCGAGCTGAGCGTGCTGCAGTCGAGCTACCCGCCGGAGTACCGCGAGAGCTACAGCAAGTACCGTGAGAGCGAGCGGTACGCGCCAGAACACGACCGGCGTGACTACCACTCGTCGGACTACCGGTCGCGGGACCGCGACTACGCGTACCGCCCTCGGCATCGCGCGTACGACATGGACGCTCCGCGCCACTACGGCCGCCGTTGGGATGCGTGAATCTGCATCCCACGGCTCGTCGATCCTGTCTGCGTGGTAGCAGCTGGATCGGTGTCCCCGGTGCTGTACTACTGCCTACACCCGGGGCATTTTGCACAAATTCGCGTTTTAATGTGCACGTAGTGAAGCTTTGGTAACGTTTGGCCGCGCCTTCGCCAGCTGGCCTCCGGGCTCCCGGCGCCTCCGACGCCCGGCGGCACCGGTTTGCTGCCCTGAGGTGCCCCTCGGAGCGGTGTCTTCAGACACGAGCCCATTGACCGTTCCAGCACGATCCGCGATGCTCCTGGAACCGGCTCATTGCTACTTTTTTTAACTGTGTCATCGTCTTGGAGTCAGGTGTGTAAGCGCCCGGCCGATATCCTCCGCGTGCTACGCGCCTCGACCGCCCGTAGCGAATTGGCATACGGCGTTCACGCGCTCTCCGTTTGGTGCAAGGATGTCGGATATCGGATTTTCCGGCGGGAGCCAGGACCCCTGGCAGCAGCTCTCCGGGAGGTCGTCGAAGCTGCGCGTGCCTAACCGTGCCGTGCTCACCCGCAACGTGCCCTTCGGCCGCCACAGGCCGGCGCCCGAGGTGATTGAGCACATGCTGGACGACCTGGAAGAGCGTATGCGCAACTATTTCACTCTGTACAACCGTGAGCGCGAGCTGCGCAGGCAAAGTGAGGCTACGGCGTACCGCCTTGAGCAGGAGCTGGTTGAGGAGCGCAGGAAGCTGGCCGAGGCTAACACCCAGATCGAGCACCTGGACGGCAAGATACGCGCGTTGGTTGGGCAGCCTCTGAAAATCCGCTCCACCATCGACAAGATCGAGCTGCTGTACAACCAGTTGGACACTTTGGTGCAGGCGTTCGTTGGTATCGGCAGTTGCGCAACCCTGCAGAGCCAGAACCGCGCGGCGTTTCTGCGGCTATTTCTGGAGTACCTGTACCCCTGCAGGGATCTGGACGTCAGGCTGAACACGCTTTACACCGCCATCTACGCGTCGATGCCCCATGTCGGCAACGCGCTCGATCAACAGCCCCTGCCGACGCCCGCAGCTCCGGCACCAGCCCCGATGCCATCGTCAACGGAGCCTGCCACGCCGTCCGCACAGCTGCGCGGGCTGTCGGTGACCGTGCACCAGCTGATGCTCAAGAGCAGCAAGTTTACCAACGAGACCGGATATTACTCCTGCGCGTTCCGTTACGACAACGAGACGGCCGAGTTTGCGCTGTCGACGCCGTCTCGCGTGATGAAGGTGACTGCTCGTCCCATGGACAACGCGTCCGGCGTGATCGAGGTCGACGGCTGCGTGTCCGTCCAGCAGCTGCCGCCGCGCATCCCCAACGTGCTGCCCATGCTGATCCTGGACGTGTACTCCGGCAACGTGCTGCTGGGTAGCTGCCAAATGTCGATTGTCGACAACAGGACGCTGAACTCGCGCGAGCCGTGGCAGATCATGGACGCCGGCGGTAACCACTGCGGCGACCTGATCGTCAGCGTGCGCGGCATCCCCGACGGCGCGAAGCTGCCCGCCGTGAACTTCATCCGCCGCACCGACGAGCTCATGATGAGCCAGGTGCCCCCTGCGGACGCCAACAAACCATCGCAACTTGAACCTACGGTCCCCGACAAGGTCAGCGCCGCCGCGCCCGCCACCAACAAGGCGCCGTCGGTGTCGAAGCCCGAGGTGAAGTCTAAGCTGCCGCCAACACGCGCCACAGCTCCGCCATCAACGCCGGCGGATTCGCCCTTCCAGCCCAAGCAGAAGGCTGTTTTGCGCAAGCCGCTGTTCCTCAAGAGCAACAAGCCGACGCCATTGGGCGCTCCTGCCAAAGCGGCACCAGCGTCCACGGAACCGGCGGCCGCTGCGGCCAAGTCACCCGCGCCATCCAAGGCGGCAGCACCGTCGGACGCTGCCCCCAAAGCCACGCCTTCCATCACCAAGGCACCGTTGTTGGGCAAATCATCGTTGCCACAGGCTGCTGACAGCAAGGCCAAGTCGCCCGCTCCTGAAGCTGCCGCTTCCAAGGCCCTCCCAACCAAGGCGGCGCCTATGGTGGCCAGCAAGTCCAACGCGTCGGCAGATTCAACGCCGCAGCCCGACACCGCCCCGGCAACGCCAAAGGTTGGCCTGAAGGCGCCCCTTGGCAAGGCTCTTTTGACTCCCAAGGTTACTTTCAAGACCCCGCTAACGACCAAGGCTGAACCTCCGTCCGTAGCCACCAAGGCTGCTACTAAATCCTTGGCTACTCCTACCAAAGCTCCGGTTACTCCTACCAAAGCTCTGGCTACTCCTACCAAAGCTCTGGCTACTCCTACCAAAGCTCCGGTTACTCCTACTAAAGCCCCGGCTACTGCTACACCCGAGCCCGCCGAGGCTCCGGCGCCAGCTCCAGCTGCGGCTCCGAAGGCTGAGTTCGTCCCGGCCAAGAAGGCGCCTCTGTTGGCCCCCAAGGGGGTAAGCAAGGCGCCGCTGGGCATCGCTCCGAAGACCGCACCGACTACCGATGCCGCCACTCCGAAGACCGCACCGACTACCGATGCCGCCGCGCCGAAGGCGATCGTGCCAAAGGTCGCCACCAAGTCGGCACCGGCGGCGGATACACCTGCTGCTAAGGAGCCCGCCGCTGTCACCAAGGGACCGCTGATTGCGCCGAAGGGCAAGACGCTGGGTGTCGCGGCGAAGACTGCGTTGCCGTTGCTAGCGCCTAAGACGGCAGCGCCAGCTGTCGCTCCGAAGACAGCAGATGGCGGAATCTCACCCAAGAACGCCATGAAATCAATCGCGCCCAAGGTTGCGCTGCCTGCGGTTACACCTAAGACAGCGCCGGCCGGGATCACTCCGAAGGTCGCGCCGCCACCGCAGCCGGCGGGTTCCGGCGACGCTCCTGCGGGCGCAGACGATAAGAAACCATTGGTGCCGATTGCGATAAAGCCGAAATTCCAGCTGAAGAAGCCGCTGGCTGTGAAGAAAGCCTGATGTCGCGGCGTGCAGGGCGCTCCTGCTACACACTCGCGCCGCCATGTGACACCGCATTAATATTATAGCTACACGATAAATGGCCGATTTGGAGCCGGTCTCGGCGCCGGACGCGTACGCTACGGAGCCGAAGTCGAAGATCCTCGTGCTGATAATCGTCAGCCGGGACGACCGGCCGCTGCTGATTCAAGACCTCTCGACTCCCGGTTGGCGGCCCGACCCGCCACACCTCGCTTCGTTCGTCGCACACCAGGCGCTGGACGTGATCGACGAGCTGGTGTGGACCAACCCTTCCATGTACCTGAAGGAGGTGGATGTGTTCGACTGTCTGGCTGTGTGGGCGTTCGTGAGCACGAGCCACGTCCGCTTCCTGTTGGTGACGCGCGCTGCTACGTGGACGCTGCCTGCGTCTGCCGCTGGGCAGTCGACGCCGCTCCCGCCGCCGCCGTCGTGCGACTCGGTCCGGGCCTTTCTGAAGGAAGTGCACGAGCTGTACTGCAAGTACCTATACAACCCGCTCTACCCACCGAACGGGCTCATCGTCTCACGCGAGTTTAACCTGCGCGTGCAGCGCATCGCAAAGAAACATCTGATTTAAAGTTATGCTACACCCGTGCAGCGTCAGTCCGTGCTGTAGAACTCCCTGGTGACTGCGTCGGCGATGACGTAGAAGGGCAGCGATTTCTGTTCGTCGCCGGCCGTACCGTCGTCCGGTTTGTGCGATACCGATGCCGCGAGCGGCTTCTGTCGGTTTGCCGTGCCAGCCGACTCTGCGTTGTCGGCCATCCGGCGCAGGTGCTCGCAGACCTCCTTCAGTGAGTTCTCTGGGGAGGCAAGCTTCTGGTAGTCGTACGACTGGTGCATGGTTCGTTTTATCGTGCTTTCCGACCTGTGCTGGAAGATAGGGTGCGATGGGTCGTAGAGGGCCTCGAGGATGCAGTCTTGGCGGTCGTGGGCGCCGGAGCCGCCGCCGCGGTCTCCGGACATGTTCTGCTTCTCCATGAGCACGAAGAATGCGTTCTGGAACGACGCCCGCGCGCTGCCCATGTTGAATGCGTTCTTTCCGATGTCAACGGATGTTTCCAGGGGGCTTTCGCACGCCAGCAGCGCGGTGTCGCGGCTGCTCAGCAGGCTCTTGGGGAATACGTGCCCGAACCCGCGCACCGTCGTGGCGAACTGGTTGTAGTCCCGCAGGAACCCCCAGTAGTAGAAGAAGTCCACGTAGAGGCTGGCCAGGGTGTTCTCCTCGTCCTTGCTGCGGCTGCAGCTGGAGACGTGGAGCTGCAGGAAGCTGAGCACCATGCAGTAGAGCAGGTACGAGCCGATGCCCCCGATGTACGTGTCGTTGAGGTTGCGCAGCTGCAGGAAAAGCTTGATCAGCAGGATGAGCGGTTGCATGTACTTGTACTGCTCGCACTGCGCGACTTATCTAGGCGCCTAGGTATAACCGACCTTGTCCTTGATGAACTGTGTGGTGTCCATTGCATTCTGCTGCCAGATCGAAATGTCCAACTTAACCCCTGAACGACGTCGGTATCAAGCGTGCGGGGGCTCTACCTGTCGCCTTGTCGATGGCCTTGACCACGGGCACCTTGGCGTTGAAGATGCACTCGAACGAGTGCAGCAGGTCCATCTTGCTCATTGCGTATACCAAGAGTTTGAGCGTTGAGAGCTCGTCCTCGGTCGTCTGGATGCAGACGTCGATATCGCCTCCTGGTAGCGATAGTCCTGTGGCATCTGCGAATGTGCTGGCCCGCCGGAGCTGGTCACCTACATGAGCCAAATACGTGCATAACTGCGTTTGGGAACAGCGCTGAAATGAGCAGCTCCAGCTGTAGCAGCACCTGCGCGTGTAAGCTCCGCGACCGTGCGCCTAACCTTCTCTTTGTGGGCCCGCTCCTCGTCGCTGGGCGCAATCCACTCCAGCAGCTTGGCAAGCTCGACGTCGAGCTTCACCCTGAATGGCACGCGCGGGGTGTAGAGCGCGTTGTACAGCTTCTTGAGTCCCAGCACCGTCACCAGATTCTTTTGGTTCGCACCTGCCGCCGTAAGCTCAACACGATTGGCCACCAACCTTTCGCCGAGGTGTCCTTGTCCTGTCTAAGCTTCTCCCGGGGGATGTTGATGAATTCGCAGGGCGCATCCAGCTTCGACCTGGCCCCCAGCTTCACCTTCCCCAGCCCTTTGACCGCTTCCTGCGCAGCATGGCGTGGTCTCCTGCCTGGTACCTACACGCATCGCAGAGTTGCGCTCGACGATTTCGCGGTGCTTCTCGTCCTCGACCATCGAGTACAGCTCCGGGCCGTAGAACGCGGAGAGCCTGTCGTAATCTTCGGTGCTCAGGTTGGCCACGAGGCTCCCGTCGTCCGCCGCCGCCCCGGCGTCGACGGAAGGAGCCTCCGCGCCACCATCCCCGACAGATTCCATGGTCATAAAAATTAAGGCGATGTTAGTGTTGGCATTGCAGTCAACCGTATTGGTTAGACACGTTTTACAGGACTGGGCAGTCGGTGAGCGTCGGCCGTGCGCCGACTCGGAGGGCGCCTACACGCGGTTGCGTGGCACCCACACACATTGGCCTTCGTCCGGCCGAGCCAGCTGCATTGCTCACACCCGCGCGAGTATCGCGCGACGGCGGACGAAGGCGTGCTGGGTGCGGTGCAAATCGAAGGCGCCGCCGTCTGCCGCCGCGTCGGAGAAGAGCACGGTGTCTCCGGGCTTGAACTCGGTGACCGGCAGTAGTTTGCCGTCCTGCGTGTACTCCCCTGGCCCTGCCGATATCACTGTTGCGCGGAAAATGGTGCCGTCGGTTTCATTCGCGCGAGCGAGCACGAGTCCGCTCTGCGTCTTCTTCGGGCTGTCGATGATGCGTACCAGCAGCCTGCGGCAAATGCATATACGGGGGCCACATTAACGCATCACCTGTCCGATAGCGGCCTGATGTCTGCAGAGCTCAGCGGCCGCGGCGAAAGCCCGTCAGTTTCGATCCGGGCGTATATCTGGTCCTCCGTGACCATCACGCACTGCTGGTTCTTGTACGTGATCTGCGGTCGATGACGGCTGCGGCTGGTCCCACTAACCACTGGCTCCTCAGTTGGCGGGTCGTATAGCACCATGTCCCCGACCTTGACGGTCATCGGTATGACGGCACTGCATGCTCATGATTGGGTGTGGCTTTGGGTGTGTTGCCGGCACTGGGAGTGGCACTGTCCGGCGGACGTGCTGGAACGCAAACGGTCCTCTCTGCACCCGCCGCTTATTTTAGCGCTGTGTATCATACCCCAGGACAGAGGTTTATTCTGCCAGGCTCAGCCTCAACGCCGTTTGTTGGCGGCGGTGCCGCCGTGGGTCTGCCACTGGCACAAACTCACCCTGTCTCCGGCACCACTCTTCCCGGTCCCACTGCCAGCACCCGGCCGGCGAATTCCTTGTTTGGCTGCGTGCGCTGTGGGTGCAGTCCATCTGGCGTACCTGCTTTCCGATGTACACGCCTCCGGCCGAGTACTCCTGAGCCTCCTGCTTGACGATCAGCACGTAGTTGTTGGCGGGTCTGAAATCGCCGTGCAGCGTCTGGTTCATGTACTTGAGGTCGCCCGGCGCGAGTGGCGGCACGTAGGCTGCGTAAGGATGAGCGCCGTGGAAGGCTGTCTACTAACCCTTGACCGGCGGCAGCGGTTCGTTCGACGAGGACACCGCCTCCGCGCCGTGTCGTAACGGCCTTTTGGGCGCCGGCTCGGCGTGAATAGCCGTGGAAGGCAGCACGAAAGCGCCTGCGCGCTGCTGCTGTGCGCCTCCAGACACCCTGAGGCAGAGCGCGCGCGCCACCTGGGTTATGAGCAGCGCGGCAATAACCTTTGACATCGTATTGTACGCCTTGCTGTACGAAACAAAGTGCGGGGCGCCAGGGCTGGTGTTATTCCCATTTCCGCTGGGGTCAGGCGCCAGTGCCGCTCGGGGCGCTGCCTTCCACCGGCGTCCATTACTTATGCTCCGCGCCTGCGTGCGGCATACACATTTCACTACTGCAGGGAGTTTCTTGATTTCGCTGCAACGTTCTCCGCCGCCTTCCCTCCGTCGGCGCCGCCCTGTTGCAGCCCTTTCATTTTCAGCTGCGGCTGCCGGTGTCCGTTTGAACAGCGCGATGGCGCAAGGATCCGCGGCCAGCGCCACTTTCCTGCCAGGTGTGTGCCTTTCTGGCGCGTGTACTAACTGTTTCAGTGGATGAGAAGGTCGACTTCCCCAAGGAGGAGGAGGCGATCCTGCGGCACTGGAAGGAGATCGACGTGTTTCACACCGCCAACAAGCTTGCCAGCGGTAGGCCCAAGTTCACCTTCTACGACGGTCCGCCGTTCGCCACTGGGCTGCCGCACTACGGCCACATCCTCGCGGGTACCATCAAGGTTGGCGCTGCGGCTTTCGGTGTTTCTCATCACTCCGCAGGACGTGGTGACGCGGTATGCGTACCAGACGGGCCACGATGTGGAGCGCCGCTTCGGGTGGGACTGCCACGGGCTGCCCATCGAGTACGAGATCGACAAGCTGAACAACATCAAGCACCTGAGCGACGTGCAGAAAATGGGCATCGGCGTATACAACGAGAAATGCCGGTACGTTGCCGCGACTGTACGCATCACATGAGTTCGTCAGGGAGATCGTGATGCGGTACTCGGGCGAGTGGAGGGAGATCATCGCCCGCACCGGTCGGTGGATCGACTTCGACAACGACTACAAGACCCTGAACACCAGCTACATGGAGACGCTGTGGTGGGTGTTCAAGCAGCTGTTCGAGAAAGGCGTGGTCTACCGCGGGTTCCAGGTGATGCCGTACTCGCTGGCGTGCACGACTCCGGTGTCTAACTTCGAGGCTAACCTGAACTACAAGGACGTGACCGACCCCGCGGTGTACGTGGCGTTCCGTTGCGTCGACGAGCCCGTTGAGCTGGTGGCGTGGACGACCACCCCGTGGACGCTGCCGTCGAACCTGGCGCTGATCGTGAACGCCGAGTTCGTGTACGTGGTGCTCCACCACGAGCAGCGTGGCGTGGACTACGTGGTGGCCGAGTGCCGTATGGAGAGCTTCTGCAACGACGCGCGTCTGGTCGTGGACAAGGACGTCCGCGTGGTGCGCAAGCTGCAGGGTTCCGAGCTGGTCGGCAAGCGCTACGAGCCGCTGTTCGAGTACTACGCGTCGGAGCCCGGGTTCGACGAGGAGCAGCTGTCGCGGTCGTACGTGATCGTGGGCGACAAGATGGTCACCGCGGACGCGGGTAGCGGGATCGTGCACGCTGCGCCGTACTTCGGCGAGGAGGACATGAGGGTCTGCAAGCGCAACGGCGTGATCCGCGGCGCGCTGCCCGAGCTCATCGACGAGAGCGGCAACTTCAAGTCGCACCTGCAGCGGCTCGGCGGGATGTACATCAAGGACGCGGATTCCGAGATCAAGCGTATGCTGAAGGAGCGCGGCCGCCTGGTGCACGCGGGCACCCTGGTGCACTCGTACCCCTTCTGCTGGCGCAGCGACACGCCCCTGGTGTACCGCGCCGTCAGCTGCTGGTTCATCAAGGTGGAGGAGTACCGCGAGGACATTCTGCGGTGCGTGGAGCAGACGCAGTGGGTGCCGCGCTTCGTCAAGGAGAAGCGCTTCCGCAACTGGATTGCTGACGCCCGCGACTGGTGCGTGAGCCGCAACCGTTTCTGGGGCACCCCGATCCCGCTGTGGGTCAGCGAGGACTACACTCAGGTGGTGTGCGTCGGGAGCATCGAGGAGCTGGAGCGTCTCTCTGGCCGCAAGGTGAGCGACCTGCACCGTCACTTCGTGGACGAGATCGAGATCCCCGACCCGCGCGGCCCCGGGTTCAAGCCGCTGCGGCGCATCCCTGAGATTTTCGACTGCTGGTACGAGAGCGGTTCCATGCCGTACGCCAAGATCCACTACCCGTTCGAGAACAAGGAAAGCTTCCCGCAATGCTTCCCCGCGGACTTCATCGCGGAGGGCCTGGACCAGACCCGCGGGTGGTTCTACACCCTGATGGTGCTGTCGACTCACCTGTTCGGCGCGCCCGCGTTCCGCAACATCATCGTGAACGGCCTCGTGCTTGCGAGCGACGGCAAGAAGATGTCTAAGCGTCTGAAGAATTTCGCTGACCCCGTGGAGGTCATCAACCAGTACGGCGCGGACAGCGTGCGTCTGTACCTCATCTCGTCACCCGCGGTGCGTGCCGAACCGCTTCGTTTCATGACCGACGGCGTGCGAGGGATCCTGAAGGACGTGATCCTGCCGTGGTTCCACGCGTACCGGTTCCTGGTCCAGGAGGCGTCCCGTTTCGAGGTCGTGACCGGCCGCCGCTTCGTGCCCAGCGCCTCCGCCGCGGTCGACTCGTCGTGCGTGATGGACCGGTGGCTGCACTCGATAACGCAGCAGCTCATCGATGGCGTGCACCGTGAGATGGGTGCGTACCGGCTGTACAACGTGCTTCCGCAGCTGCTGGCGTTCCTGGAGCAGCTCACTAACTGGTACATCCGCATCAACCGCGACCGCATGCGTGGCGCGTTCGGCGAGGACGAGTCGTACGTGTCGTTGGCGTCGCTGTACTCGTCTCTGGACGCCTTCACGTGCCTGATGAGCATGTTCGCGCCGTTCACTTCCGAGATGATCTACGCCAACCTCAAGCGCGCCGCCCCCGGCAGGATGGAGAGCATCCACTTCGAGATGCTGCCCCGCGTGAGCGGCGTTGTCGACGAGGAGATAACCTTCAAGGTGCGCGTGATGCAGCAGGTGATTTTGCTCGGGCGCACGGTGCGCGAACGCCGCCGCGTGTCGCTGAAGACCCCGATCGCTGGGCTGAAGGTGGTGCACGAGGACGAGCGCGTTTTGTCCGCCGTGCGCGAGCTGGAGGCGCTGGTGAAGGACGAGCTGAACGTGATGAACGTGGAGCTTTCGAAGGACGTATCGTGCATCAGCTGCCAGATCACGCCCAACTTCAAGGCTCTGGGCGCCCGGCTGGGCCAGGCGATGAAGCCGGTGGCGGCCGCCATTAAGGGCATGAGCCAGGCCGAGATCGCCCGGCTGGAGAGCGAGGGCAGCGCCGACGTGCTGGGCCACACCATCACGCTGGACGACGTGGTCATCAGCCGCCGCATTGACGTCGGCGCGCTGTCGCACCCCGACATCGACGGTGACTCCAACCGCGAGGTGGCGGTGCTGCTGGACTTCACGAGCGACGAGTCGCTGCGCTGGAAGGCGTGCGCCCGCGAGGTGGCGAACCGCGTGCAGAAGCTGCGCAAACAGCTGCGGCTGTCGGTGAACGACTCCATCACCATCTACGTGCAGCCGCACGGGGAGCTTGCGTTCGAGAAGCTGTCGCTGCAGACCGAGTACCTCGAGAAGACGCTGCGGCGCAGCGTGGTGGTGACCCGCGAGGTGCCCGCCGCGGGCAACGTGCACAGTGACACTTTCGAGCTCGGCGAGCAGCGTTTCTCCGTCGCCGTGGAGGTGCATGATCAGTAGACACGTGAATTTAAAAATCAGTTTTTCGTTTTCATCTGATCGAGACAGTTGAGGAATTCCGGCACCCATTCCGAGACCTCGATGGTGCCGAGCGCCTGCTTTTTCAGCGATTCCGACAGTCCGCCGAGGCCGGTGGCGGTCAGCTCCCTGCGTCGTGTCAAGGCGTCGCGGCGCAAACTCACTGCTTGAGCTCCTTGAACCGCTCCTCGTCGTTCAGCTGGTACATGCATATCATCTTGACTGCGTCGATGACCCTGGAGCGCCCCTCCGCGGACTCGGCCACGAGCGCGGCGCCGAGCGCCTCCTTGTACCGGCGCTTGCTGACCAGTATCTCCGCCTTGGCACGGTTTGCTCAGCGCACAGTGCCGCTCACCTGCAGCTTGTAGAAGGTGGCCTGGTCGAAGGCGCTGGCGGTGACGGCCGAGTTGGCGTAGTACTCGTCGCGCATGACGCTCAGCGCGTCATCCGATATGCGATTCGACTCTGCAGCCAGTGATCGCGCCGGCGCTAGCCGCCCACCTCTCTTGTACTCTCTGAAGCTTGGCTCAGCCATGCTCATGCTGTCGCTGATGTCGAAGACAGGCACCGGGATTCCAGTCGAGAGCGGCGAGATGTCGTAATCGTAGTCGTGGAGGTCGTCCGACTGCGCGCGGTGTTGAGTCCGCCACACCCGCCTACCAGCGAGTCGCAACTGTCGTCATTGGGTGGCGAATACTGCGGGTCGCGGCTGAGCAACATCGCTGACTGGAGGCGTGTTCCCCTCTGTGTCGCCGCAGTATCGCCGTGGTAGCGGCGGGCGCTTCGGCTTCCCTGCTGCCACGGCCGTGGGTGTGTACCGGCGCGGTTGAGTAGGTCCCAGTCTGCGCTCGATGTGCGTGCCTTCCAGCGAGCTTCCGCCGCGTCGCGGCGGACACACCGTCGGCGGCCCCATAGGTCGGCGGGAGTCTGGGCCGCTGCTGGCGTTTATCGCTGCAACTTTTGCGCGTGGAGGGCACCGCACAGACAATGGATATTACGGCGAACAAGAGCTCGCACGTGCTGATGGCGCGGAGCCCGCTGGCCACCCCGCCAGACGCGGGGTCGGTCGGCAGGCCGTCGGTGGGCGCCAGCGAGACCTACGTGGAGATAGACAGCCTTGCGCTCATCAAGGCTCTGAAGCACTGCAAGGACAACTACCCGGTGCCGGTGAACGGCCAGCTGCTGGGCATGGCGTTCGGCGACCGTCTGGAGGTGACGAACTGCTTCTCGTTCCCGCAGAAGCGCGACATCTACAACGCGCTGAACCGCGACAAGAGCACCACCAACATGAGCGAGAAGGAGCTGGAGGAAAAGGCGGACGAGGAGTTCATGAAGTACCACGACAAGATGTCTGACCTGCTGCACGACATCCACGTGGACTGCTTCGCCATCGGCTGGTACCAGACGCTGCACTTCGGCGACGTGCAGTCGAAGGAGGTCATCGACAACCTGGTGAACTACCAGGAGGCGATTGACCAGGCGATAATGCTGGGCTTCGACCCGATGTCGAGCACCGGCGAGATCTCGTTCAAGGCGTACCGCGCCTCCGACCAGCTGCTGGAGCTGTACCGCAACGCGCAGGGCGACGTGAAGAGCTTCAACAATTTGAAGGGCACCCAGATCCTGGTCGAGGTCCCGATCGTGGTTAAGAATTCTATCCTCTCGGAGTGCTTCCTCAGCCAGTACGTGTTCGACAGCCCCGCGCAGAACGTGTCCGTGTTCGACATCCTGGACGCTGACCGCAACAAGTACCTGTCGCACAACCTCGAGTTTCTGTCGCAGTCGCTGGAGGCGCTGTGCGACAACCAGGACAAGGTGATCCGCTACCAGCGCGAGCTGGCGAAGCTGACGCAGCACCACAAGCAGCTGGTGGAGCGCCGCAGGCTGGAGAACGAGCAGAACCGCCTCAAGGGCGAGCCCGTGCTGCCGCTTCCTGAGCTGGACCTGAGCCCGCTGAAGAAGGTCGAGAAGCCATCGCAGTTGTCCACCATCGTCATGAGCAACGAGTGCGCGACGCACACCAAGAACGTCAGCGCGCTGTGCTTCGACAACATCGCAAAGATGTCAGTGCTGTTCCACCGCATGTCCGCCATGTCGGGTAAACGTTAACCGCCGCCTAATGTTTGTGCACCGCTGTGTCAACTTTCCGCGTGTTAGATCCAGTTTCCGCCGGGTGTTTTTTCGCAGTTTCGAAATTCCGCGCGCTGCGCGCGGGCGAGCGCGGTTAGTATGATGTCGGCGTTGTTTGCGGCAACACGAAAAATTTTGCAGTTGCGTTGGATCTCCCGGTACCAGGAGAGCCGCCCTTGGTTACGCGCCGCCTGCCTCCGTTAACTCATCAGGGAGTCTCAGCGGAGATTCGCGGCATCTTATAGAAGCAGGAGCGGTTTTTACTTTGCACAGTTGGCCAGGGTGGATTTTTAGGGCCGCCATGCTACCCGATAGCCAACCACGGCAAGGACGGTCAACAAGTTACTCGACATATACGCGACCTTCCAGCTTGTATCCGTCGGGATATTGATCGAGAGGGTTTTAGATTGCGGATTTATCGTTTTTGAAGTCCTACAATTGTGGGTTATCGTTTTTGAAGTCCTACAATTGTGGATACATCGTTTTTGAAGTCCTACAATTGTGGATACATCGTTTTTGAAGTCCTACAATTGTGGATACATCGTTTTTGAAGTCCTACAATTGTGGATACATCGTTTTTGAAGTCCTACAATTGTGGATACATCGTTTTTGAAGTCCTACAATTGTGGATACATCGTTTTTGAAGTCCTACAATTGTGAGTTGTGTTTATCACCGTGAGAAGGACGTGCGCTACGTATTGTTCACCCGGGGTAAACATGCTTCGCTCCAGTGACCGTCGTGCGGGCGTCGTTTGGCAGGAAGATCCGTCCCGTTATCCGCGGCACATGGGTGAATTCAGCGACGGGAGGTCACATCAGTACCAGGTTCCGTGTGGAAATGGCGAAGATCGTCCGCCGCCCGGTATGGCCGGGATGCGCAGTCCCGGGCGGCCCACCATGGAGGACCGGTACACGCAACCGCCTATACGACCTAATCGGCACATACGTGGCTCCGATCGTTACGTCGTGTATCCGTCTCCGTCTCCCCAGCCGCAGCATAATGCATTCGCGGGGTTAGATCCCGGCCGCCCGCCTGCGTACGATCAGGGATGGCAGCGCGGAGCGGTTCCGAGGCAGTCGCGCGGTAGACACGAATACCGCGACAGGGAAGCCGTGCAACCAAGCGCCCAGCATTACCCCTCTGCTATCGCGCGCGAAACCGAGTCATATGACGGGGACAATCGCACGTCGGATTCAGTGGACCTGCTCGACCTGAGGCTCCAGACCCACAAGCTGCGGCGCCACCTGATGGAGATGAAGCAGACCGCCAGAGCCTTGCAGCAGAACATGCCGTACGCCGACCGGTCGTTTGATGACGCCGTGCCTCACCCCCCGCGGGCTCCCCCCCAGCGCGGAGTGAAGGCGCCTACGAAAAGGAGGGATGCAGCCAGTACACCCAAGGACTGCAGCGAGCCGTGGACTGAGGCAGCGTCCCACCTTGTTTCTGGGCTGGGTTCCATGGTGCTGGCGGTGTGCCAGCTGGTGAGCTGCACCGGCAAGAGCGCACTGTCGACGTGCACTGCGCTGTCGCAGGGCGCCGACGCCATCTACAACCCGAGGGCCATCCGCCCCAGGGAACCTCTGCCGCACAACGGGAGCGAACGGCGCGTTTCGCCGAACTACAATCGGCATTATCCTCGCCCGAGGTCACGCCACCACGGCCAGTTCCAGGAGCGCCCGTTCGACGGCGGCCCCCGCCATCCCGGTAGGGCCGAAGTGCCGTCCTACAGTGGCCCTCGCCACGACCACAGCGGCCGTTGGGAGCCCCCCTACGAACCCGACGCGCCCCGAGACACGCGCCGCACGCGCACGACTAACACGGCACTCCGGCGCATGCTGAGCCCGTCCGACCCCGGCGACTACAGCGACGCGGAAGTGGAGTTCAGCGAGGGCGCGTCGTCCTACGGGTACACCTCCATTTGCCTGTCGGACAACAACGCTCCGCCGTACGCAAGTGAGACTGCCAGCAGCGTGGTGCTGCAGGAGGATGCTGCGGCGGCGCCGCCGCCGCGTTTCAGGGATTACCCGTATTTCGACGGCTCGACCTCGTCGCGGGACAACATGATCTGGCGTAACCCGTCGCGTCCGTGGGCACGGCCTCCCGACGTGTTCTATGGCGGCGTCGGCGACGTCATGCAGGAGCCGCCGGCAGGGTATCCTCCCACGTTCAGCAAGGAGGCCGCAAGGGAACCGGTGCGCAAGATAAACCTGGGCGACCTCGACTACACCGAGCCCCCGTTGCCGCGGGTGTCGCCGGGCCCGGACCTGCTTCCCAGCGGCTACGACCGGCTGCCGCGGAGTTCCCCTCTGCCGAACGCGCAACCGAGCACGGCGTCGCAAATGCCAGAACCGCACCCGCTGCTGCGCCCCTCCGTGATAGTTGCGAGGCCGGCCGAATGCTTGGTCGAGCCCAGGTCGCCGCTACGCCAGCAGGAAGCGGCGCCGCCAGCGAACGAGCCGACGGGCACGAACGTCCGCAGACTCGACGTAGCCACCGACCTGCCACGTCGAACCCCCTCTCCGATCGCCCGAAGGCCGGGCGTCGCCGAGGCGCCCTCCACTGGCAACCTGCTCACGCCGCAAGGCGGTGGTGCAACGGTAGGTACGGTGGCTAATGAGGTGAGTCGCCCCGAGGCGGACGACAGAAGCGCTGCGCCGTCATCCGCGTTGCGGTATGACCCCGACGAACTGCCCCTGGAGACGAACAAGTACGCCCCAAACCCCACGATGACGGCTGAAGAGAGGTGGCTCCAGAGCGTCAGGACCCTGGCCGAGGCTGAAGCAACGTACCAGGGCGTACTCGGCCTGTCTAAAAATGCAGGTGGAAGCGATCACACCCAGAGCGCCGCGAACCAGGCCGACGATGAGCACAGCGACGGCGGGGGCGACCTGGCAGAGGTCCTACGCGGCCCGCCGCAAGCGGCGCCAGCGGACCTCAAGATCGTCAAAGTAGGATCGCACACAAACGCCGAGGACGCCGTCAAACCGGATAAGCGGTGCACCGCCTTCTTCAAAAAGATATTTAACCAGCGCAAAACGGGGTAACCGATAACGAAGCCGGCGCCGCAGCCACAGCGTCACGACTGCCAGCGGTTTTGACACCCGGCGCAAGACACTGTACACATAACTCGCGATAAGGTATACGATAGCACGCCTGTAAATTTGCGGCATTTCCACGCGGCGGTGTCGGCGTCGCCGAACACCGCTTAACGCGCTGCGGGCGGCACCGCCGGGTGGGGCTGGTGGCCATCGCCCGAGATTCGGCAACCGCTGCGTACCCCGCCCTCACATCGCGTTATACTTTAAAAGGCTCGTCATTGCCAGCCTCGTTTTGCCCGCTGATCCGCCCGAGCGTCGTCGTCGCTCGCGCCCGACCACATCGTAGTGCTGAGAGGTGTTTACCGCTGAGTAGCACGCAATCGCTTGTTATCAAGATGGCGAAGAAGACCAAGTCTAAGGGTATGGACAACATGAACCAGAAGCTCCAGCTGGTCATGAAGTCCGGCAAGGTGTGCCTCGGGTTCAAGTCCACCAGGTCCGCGCTGCGCACCGGCAAAGGTAGGTATCCACTGGCGTCGGCGTCACCGTTTCGCAGCGCACATGGTCATCATCAGCAACAACTGCCCGCCCATCCGCCGCGCCGAGATCGAGCACTACGCGATGCTCGCCAAGTGCAACATCCACATGTTCGCGGGCGACAACAACGACCTGGGCACCGTCTGCGGTAAATACTTCCGCGTCGGTTGCATGGCCATCCTCGACGCGGGTGACTCCGACATTCTCCGCGAATCCGAGTAGACGTAACTTGGTTGTTAAACGCTAGCGTGTTGTTTGCGCTTCTTTTTGTTTTCACGGCCGTTGGGGTCGTTTTTATAGCTGCATTTTGTGTGTGTTGGCCGGCTTAGCGCTTGGTGGGTACGCTTCGCGCAGCCCAGGGGCGCCGCTGCCTGCGCTGTCCACGCGCCGAAGGGTCATGGGGACCGCCGTCTCCTGCCGCCGCGCCGCGGCTCCGCGTACACAACCGGAACTTGCGCGCGTACGTGACCGTGTAGCGCAATTTTCTGTCTGAGTTACAGAGGTGTGTGCTGCGTCGCCTCGCCGCGATGGACGGTAAGTACTTTCGCGGCAACCGCCGCTCCGAGATCCAGGAGCTGCGCGAGGAGCTGCAGAAGGCGTCTAAGGACCGGCGAAAGGACGCCATCAAAAAGATCATCGGGGCCATGACCGTCGGCAAGGACGTGTCTAGCCTGTTCCCCGAGGTGGTAAACTGCATCCAGACCAACAACCTCGAGCTGAAGAAGCTGGTGTACCTGTACGTGATAAACTACGCGAAGGTGCAGCCTGAGCTTGCGATTTTGGCGGTGAACACGTTCTGCAAGGATGCCAAGGATCGCAACCCGCTCATCAGGTAGGCCCCGTTGCGGCTGTTGTAACCGTGTTCGCAGGGCGCTCGCTGTGCGCACGATGGGCTACATTCGGCTCCCGGCGGTCACGGAGTACATGGTGGAGCCGCTGATGCGCTGCCACTCCGACCCCGACCCGTACGTCCGCAAGACGGCGGCCATTTGCATCGCAAAACTCCACGGTAGGCGTCAGTGCTTGTGAGTGACGCGTGCGCAGGGATATCGCCGCAGCTGGTGCGTGACGAGGGCTTCATCGACGTGCTGGAGCGGATGATGTCGGACACCAACCCGATGGTGGTGGCGAACGCGGTGTCGACGCTGGTGGAGATCTCCGAGCAGTCCGAGGAGAACCTGGTGGCCCGCATTTTGGCCAAGAACCCGGCCAAGCTGGAGGGCCTGCTGCACTCGCTGAACGAGTGCATGGAGTGGGGCCAGGTGTACATTCTGGACGCGCTGATGCTGTACAAGCCCGGCAGCCCGGAGGAGGCGCGCACCCTGATCGAGGGCGTGCTGCCGCGCTTCTCGCACATAAACCCGGCCGTGGTGATGTCGGCCATGAAGGTGGTGATCAAGATGCTGCCGAAGATCGGCGACAAGGAGTACCTGCGCGTGCTGCAGGGGAAGCTGGCGGCGCCTTTGGTGACGCTTGCGTCGCTTGAGCCGGAGATCCAGTACGTGGCGCTGCGTTCGATTTTGGTGATCATCGAGAAGTGGCCGCGTCTGCTCGAGGGCCACGTGCGCGCGTTCTTCTGCAAGAGCCGCGACCCCCTGTACGTGCGCATCGAGAAGCTGGAGATCATGGTGCGTCTGGCGACGACCAGCAACTTCCAGAAGATCCTGGCCGAGCTCTCTGAGTACGCCACCGACATCGACCACGACTTCGTGAGGAGGGCCGTGCGTGCCATAGGGTCGCTGGGCGTGCGTCTGGAGGCCGCGCTGTCGGCCTGCGGTAACGCCCTGAACGAGCTGCTGCGTCTGCGGGCGGCGCACCTCACCGAGGAGTGCACCATCGTGTACCGCGACCTGCTGCGCGCGTACCCGCACATGTTCAACCTTGATTTGTTCTCCATGTGCGCCGACGGCGAGTACCTGCACGCCGTGGAGTCGAAGTCCGCGCTGATCTGGATCATCGGCCAGTACGCCGCTAAGATCCCCGACGCGGCCGAGTACCTCGCGAACATGGCTGAGACGATGCACGACGAGGACCACGCGGTGCAGCTGAGCCTGCTGACGGCGGCGGTGAAGGTGGCCGTGACCCGCGGTCGGGACACCGGGATGGTGGAGCACGTGATCGAGCGCTGCGTGCACGAGAGCGCGAGCCCCGACGTGCGTACCCGCGCGCAGATGTACCTGAGGCTGCTGGAGCACGGCGACGCGGTGGCCGCCAAGGTGGTGCTGGCGCCGCTGCCGCCGATCGGCGAGGCCGTGATGGACAGCGAGGTGCTGGACAACCTGCTGAGCAATTTAGGGCACGTCTCGTCGGTGTACCACCTGCCGGCGTGGGCGCTGACGTTCAAGGACGCGCAGCCGCTGGGCGCGTCGCGCGAGAAGCAGTCCGGAGACGCGTCGTCCAGCGACGGCGACCTGCTGGACACGGCCGACTCCGACATCAGCCCGCGCAAGGGCCGGTCCTTCGACGGCCTGGACGACTACGACGAGGACCAGCGCGGCGGCCGCGACCTGCAGCCGTACCACGGCGAGGACGATTTGTTCGAGACCTTCGGCAGGGTGTTCCGTTACACGTGCAAGGACGAGGTGGTGCTGACTCAGCACCAGCAGGGCTCCAACGGCCAGATTGGCCTGCAGGTGGTGGCGTGCCTGTACCGCGAGGGCGAGAAGATGTCGCTGAAGCTGTCGATGACCAACAAGACCGCGGCGTCGATATCGCTGCTGGCCATCCAGTTCAACAAGAACTCGTTCGGGCTCAGCCCCGCGGCGCCACTCGCCAGCCCCGTGCTGGTGGCGCCTGAGAAGACCACGGAGGCGCACGTGCCGCTCGCGGCCAACGTCATCATGTCCAACACCCCGCCCGCTAACCCCATCGCGCTGCAGGTCGCCATCAAGACCACCGTGGACGTGTTCTACTTCCGCGTGTTCTACGAGCTGCCGATCGTGCTGCTGCACGGCGCGCGAATAACGCGCAGCGAGTTCGAGGAGCTCTGGGGCTTGTCTGGCCAGGAGGAGACGTTCGCCGTGGGCGACAGCCTGCCCGTCACCGACCGCCTTGCGAAGGCCGGTCTGTCGTTCGTCGGCGCCGGCCTCAACGTGGGCAGCTCCAAGGCCAACGAGTGCTTCTACGCGAGCACCACGAACTCGCTGCAGCTGCTGGCGGTGTTCTCCAACGGGCGCGCGTCCGTCAAGGCCGAGGCGGCCGCCCTGGTCCCGCTGTTCGTCCACACTATCGGCAAGGCTCTGCGCAGCGGGAGCTGACTGCGCGCAGCAGTTGCGCCTGCGCGAACCGATTAATTGTATTACTACGCAAATTCGTATTACGTGTGCGCATACACCCAGATGCAAAGCAGTAACGAACGCAACGTCAACAACAAGTTTAGTGTGCCGGCGTCCCCAGCACATTGTGACCACCTTTGCAAACGACAGCACCACGGCTGTGCAATTAGTGACGGGGTTCCATCAACATTAGCAGACAGTTCGCAACGGGGTGCCCGCATGGCGGACAGCGTGCCCCGCTTACCGACGCTTCAGTGCCGTGAGTGGACACCCGATCTAAGCAGCCGTTCGGCACCGCCTGCCACCACAGCGGCGGTGCGAGGCTGCGGCGCCCCTGCCGGCGACGTAGAGGCGGCCGACGCTAGGCCCCGGCGCAGCTTCAGGCGGCATGGCGCATGGTGGAGTAGTAGACACGCATGGAGTCGACCTTGAAGTACTTGTTCACCTCCGTGTGGACCTCGTGTGACCTCTGGCTCTTCGCGATGTCGTCGCGCGCGGCGGGCACGCACATCCCCGCGTCGGGGTTCGAGCGCGAGTAGTCGCTGGTGAGCGTCCAGCGGCAGGCCGCCAGCATCTGCTCGAACTCCTCGCAGTTCCTCTCGTAGTTCAGCATTGACCTAAGCTCTGGCACGCTCATCTGCATATACAGGAGCGGCACTACGTCCAGGATGAACCGCCTGACCGCGTCGCGCAGGCCCGGGACGTCGACGAAGGGCAGTCCCACCTTGTCGTCCATCGGCTTGAGCGCCGCCTCCCAGAACTTGTAGAATAGGCAGTTCTGCAACATGTTGTGCAGGGAGATCACCTCGGCGATGACGGGGTGCTCCTGCGTGGGAATCGGGACCTGGGCGATGCAGACGTCGAAGTCGTTGGCCGGGAGGCGCGTCAGGCACTGCACGAGCACCTTCTGGATGACGATATGGTCCGCGATGTGCGGGTATAGCGTGTAAATCTTGAGGATTCCGACGTTGTTCTCCAGGCTGTATAGCGCGGCGTCGGTCATCTGCTCGTCCAGGTACGCCGTGAGCGCGGGCAGCCCGGCGATGTTGAACCGGAGCGCCGGCGACTTGAGGACGGCCTCAGCGTTGGCGCTGGCCTGGCTCGGCTGGTGTGCGTCCATGTTCGGTTTGTAATGGCGAAGGCGGCGGCGCCGGTGGGGAGGCCGACGCGCCGGCTACACATCGCCGCCGCCGCAGCGCTACACGCCCTCCACGCGACTTCGTAGTGAAACTATGCTTAACCGTGTATATGCTAACGATTAGGACCTTCTAAAGGTGTCCGCCGGCCATTACTGCAAGTAGTGGCTATCGCTGCAATCCGTGTCTGCGTCGTGCGTGCTCTCCGGCACCACCGTCCCGTTTTCCGTCATCTTGCGGTACCTCATGGGCCCTGAGACCGGGCTGAGGCCGACTGTCGACCTGATGAATCGCAGCGGCCGCTCGAACGGGTCGAACTTGATGTATCCCCGCAGGTACGCCAGCGATACGAGCATTGCGATAAGGTGTACGATGCTGCAGGCGAGGCAGGCGGTGTGCGCCGTCGGGATGCGCTCCGGCAGCAGCTCCACATGCCGCGGGTCGCCCTTGAGGTGCGCCGTGATGAACTGGAACACCACGAAGTTGAAGCCGCACATGAGGCAGCACGCGTAGCCGAACATGCGCCACGACATCCTGCCCTAGCCCTGCTGACACAGATCCCACCCTAACTCTACCGACGCTCGGCGTGTCGCTTGACGCGCTTTCGACAAATGATCACGTTCTCGGCTCCTCCGCCGATTCACTGTGGGTCCTCCGATGATGACAAATGGTGAAAAAAATCAGCCGGCGCAAGAACTCCGTCGTCACCTCGGCGTGCAACTGGTCCTAGGTTCGCGCGGCTACAGTGTCCTTGCAGACTTGAAAAATTCCAGCTGGGCTGCGTAACGCCTCCTTCTCAGAGCGGCGGCATTTAGGTGGATAGCTCCGCAAAGTATGCCGTGATGCGGTCGTCGAATAGCTCTGAACGCACGGGCATGTCAGTCTGGTGGAACGGGCACTTCTGCACGAAGTCCGCGTACAGCTCGTAGACGTAGCTGAGGATGACGTTGACGTGCTCCCTGGAGGGCCCCTGAGGAGTGCACACTATGCAGATCTTCAGACCTAACGACAGGTGTGCGACTGCCGGACCGATGTCATCCCTACCTGTCAGGGTCTCGTAGCACTGGAGCCTGAAGGAGCTGGATTCTATGCACGTTATGCCTGCATGGCGCTCAGGGGGAGGGCGGAAACCGTTACCTTTCGGCTGCGGCAGCAGCGTTTGCACTTGCGCTGAATTGGGCACACAGAGTTTCGGCGCGATGGTCGAGAGTCCGTGCAGTGTGCTGGCTAGGCGGATGGCATCGTTCGACGAGAAAGCGTCACGGCCGTTGAGACTCTGCGCGTGGTCAGATGTGCGCGAGTGGCACGCACCTTGTAGTAAATTAAGCTGCCGTGCTGGTTGGTGATGAAGAGCGCGATCATCGCCATCTACAGCGCCGGCCGTAGCACGAACGGTTACGCGCACACTGCCTCGCGGGTGGATGCAGCTACTCGTAAACGTACAGTGCCGTGCTATCTCTAAAAATGGTGCGAGTGCGTAAATCGGCGCGATAGGTTGTGAGGACCCGGCGGCGCGCGTGAGCGCCTATCGCCAGAATCACCTCCCCACCGGTTACGGGTCTGGATAAACTGCGCAACGATGCCGCCCAGCCAACGGCGCCGCGGCCTACACAGGCCAATCTTTAGTGAGTCGAACCACGCCAATGCGCCGTGCAGCCACCTGTAAGCGTCGCCACTAACGCGGCCGTACCGGCAGTCGGCGCGGCCGGAGACTCAGTGGGTGTCCTGACGCCCATCGGCGAATTCGAGGGTTGCGCTGTTCCAAAACGGCGTACGCGGCTCGCGCCGTATGGCGTTCGCCGGGTTCGTTTGGCCCACCGTCGACGGAACGGTCGTGGAAAAGCTGCTCCGTTGCATCCCAGCCGACGTAGCCTCGTCGCTACCCGGCTCCATTGACCAACACAAATATTGCGTGATCCGTGCGCAACGCCTCTGCGGTGAAGTTGTATGTCCCACGGCGACCTTCCGACAACATCGCGGTTATCGTGCGGCAGACGGCCCCGCGACCGCCCTTCGTTCGGAACAACCCACAAAGCGCCATAACACAAAAGCGGTGTAACATTTTCATTTTAATCGCAAAGGCCTGCCGTCTTACGCAGCTGTCCACACTGGGTGTGTGACGTTCGCCGTTCAATCCCCGCAAGGAGAACGGGAGTGGCCCGCAGTCGCCCTAGATTCGGCGGGGCCACGCACCGCGTCGGGCCGCGTCAGCCCGCAGACCTCAATCGCAGTCACGCCGTGCAGACATGGCCGCCACGGCGATATGGAAGAGCTTCCACCTGGAGGAGGAATACCGCCGGCTCATGGGCGACAGGGCCGCCGCGCTGGAGTGTTACCCGAGCGGTGAGGGGCGGCGCGTCATCGCGGCGACCAATGTGTTCGCCTCCGACCCGTACGCGCTGCCGCACGGTACCGATGCGAGGGTCCGCGAGCTGTACCCGAGCCTGGTGGAGCTGAGCCGGGAGTCTTGCTACGTCTCCGAAGTTGGCCTGGAGAAGATGGCCGCCGAGCTGCGCAGCTCTGGCACCTATGCGGCGTCGATGGCGGCGCCCAGGAGCCTGCCACCCATCGAGCCCTTCATGATGTCGTCGCCAGCGGTGACCCGTCGCATGCGGCCGGAGCCCCGGTTGTCGACACGGCCGGAGCCTCAGAGCGTCGTGAGGCCGGCGTACCTCCGCAGCGACACTGGCCGAATGCCAGGCACGAGGGCTAACGATGTGCTGAACGAGAGCGTGGACCGGTTCGCGACGAACGCCGCGGCAACCCTCGTCGGCAATTGCAACATTTTCGACACCGACAGCTACCGCAGGGGGGCACTGGGATCCAGCATCCCGCTGAACGAGCAGTCCTTGCTCACGCCGGTGCGGGCGCCTAGAAGCCAGTTCAACTTCCAGAAGGAGTTCCTGAGCGCCTTCCAGCCGGGCGTGGAGTCCGGCAACGACTACGGTGCCCTGGAGACTCCGGTGGTGGACCGAGCCGCGTCAAACAACGCTACCGTGAACGTGGATACGCTGGTGTCGCCGTTTCCGTGGGAGAAGAGCGCGAACTTGGCAAGGGCGCAGGAGTTCGGCTACACACCCCGCGGAAGGGCCGGCGAGGCCAGCGAGCAGAAGTACCCGAGCTATCTCTCGGGCGATCTGAACCGTGCAAACGGATCTGTGGTAAGGCCTCTAAGGCGTGTGGAAGACCCGGTAAGCCTGTTCGACTCGACGCGTCCGCGCAGGATAAGCAGCACCGTCGCTCCCGGCGGCAGGGACTCGAGCGCCACGGGATTCAACGTGAGATCGCCCCTACGATCTCTGATGCGCGAGAGTGATCACAGCTACGGCTACAAAAACTCGCATACTACGCCGCGGTCGCTGTATCACAACCTTCTTTAGGCGCACCTACTGCTGCGCCAGCGCGGAATCCCCAGCGGTCCTGCGTGCCGAGCCGCACGTATCCGGGCCGCGCATAACAACGCCCGAAAAACGGGAGGCTACGAATTTTCATCTGATGCGCGAAGACTGAGACGTTCACCGAACCGGCCGTCAACATGCTGACCTGCTTCACGAGGGCGTGGAACCGCGTAAAGGGGCTCAAGGTGCCAACGGGCGGCCCCGCGGGGCTGGTGTACACGTGCGGCGTGCTGAACATGATCATTTTCGGCTCAGGGCTCATCATCCTCGGAATCACGAACAACTGCCTGGAGGATGTGCTCATCGGCGTCGCGCAGCTGCTCCTTCCGATCGTCGGCTGGCTGTGGTCGTTGGTCTGGGGTGTGCTCATAATCATCGGCAAGTACCGTAAGGGTCCCGGCGATTTGACCAACGAGCCCTGCTGACATCTCCGACGGTACCCGCTGCTGCGACGCGCGACGTCTGTGGATTCTGGTGTGGACTCCGATCAAGCGCGGAATCTACCGAGTGTGTCTCCGCCCAAATTTTAACGCTCGTCAGTCCGTGGCGGCACCCTTTCGACGCCCCCTGGACATCCGGCATACGGCGACCGCCGAGCACCTGGCGAGCTAACAGCGCTAGTTTGTGACGAACGTTTCGGTAGCAACTGTCACGGTAATATACTGATTTTATGACTAGATAAGGTTCGCCGCCTGGGTGTCGCGTGGTCACCGCACACCTGCCGTCGCCGATTCCGCCTTCCACTCCTAGTCGCCAGGGACCTGCGATCTCACGCGCCACAGACCGCAAACATGTCCTCTGGCGGCCTCCGGATATCGCAGCAGAACTACTTCAGCACGCATAACGCTCTCCGCGATGTGTCGCCGGAAGATAAGGGCACGCGCTGCGTGCTGCACGAGCTCCACGGCGACCGGCATGGCGCGATCAGGCTCTACCCCTTCTACGACGTTCAGGTACCGCGCCGCCGTCTCCCTCACATCCGGCGCAGATGGTCAAGCGGCTGCTCATCAAGAAGCTGCACCTGCCCTCGGGCACCGGAGTCAACGACCTCCGGATCCTCTACAAGGGCGTGGAGCTGCCGAACTACCGCACCATGGAGACGTACATGGGCAAGGGCGAGAACGACCATCGGCTCTTCTGGTCCATGCGCGAGACCAACCCGAGTGCGGGCATCCGGCGTGCGGGCATCAAGACCACGAGCCACATGCAGAGCATCATCAACGAAATCGCGCTGTCGCTCAAGAACAACATCAAGCCGAAGCTGACGATGGACGGCACAGGTGAGGTGGCCTTCCCGTCGGCTGAACTTACCGCAGGAGGCACATACATGATGTACAACAAGCAGCGCGTGTGCTGTGCGGTGTTCAAGCCCATCGACGAGGAGGCGTTCGCGCCGTGCAACCCGCGCGGGTACGAGGGGAAGCTCAACCAGCAGGGGTTTCGGTCGGGCGTGCTGTCCGGCGAGGGCGCGAGCCGTGAGGTGGCTGCGTACCTGCTGGACTCGGCGTACGGCGGCGCGTGCGGCGTGCCCGACACCACCATGGTGGAAGCGAGCCACCCGGCGTTCCACAACTCCTGCGATGCGAAGTTCATCAAGGACGTGGGATCCGGCTTGAAGTGGAAAACGGGGTCGCTGCAGGAGTTCATCGACTGCAAGGAGTCCAGCGGGAACTACAACCCCAGTCTGTTCCCGGTGACTGACGTGCACCGCATCGGCATTCTGGACCTGCGCGTGGTGAACCTCGACCGCAACGACGGCAACATTTTGGTGATGGACTTGCGTCAGCGCAGCCACGACGGGCAGACGCTGCCCCCTGGTGTGCCGCGCTACAAGCTGATCCCGATCGACCACGGCCTCATCTTGCCCGACGTGGTGGACGTGGCCGACATGGACCTGGTGTGGTTCGACTGGCCGCAAACGGAGATACCGTTCGGTAAGAACGAGCTCAAGCTGATCTTCGCGTACGACCCCGACAAGGACGCCGAGCGGCTGCGGAGGCGGCTGCTCATTCGACCGGAGTGCCTGCGTACGATGCGTGTGTCGGTGCGTCTGCTGCAGATCGGCGCGCTGATGCACCTGAACCTCAAGCAAATCGCAAGGATAGTCTGCAGGAGCGACATGGACACGCCGTCGGACCTGGAGACCATGATAAAGAAGGCGGTGGAGCAGGCGTACAAGGCGACGGAGGCCACTTCAGTCATCAGCACTCGGCGGCTGGGTGCGGCGATGGACCTCTTCAGCCACTCGGTGCGCTTCGAGGCGTGCGTGGAGGATAACGACACGGGCGTCGAACGGGCTGAGGAAAGCCAATTCGCCGACGACAGCACGAGCTCCGAATCCTCGTTGTCGTTTTCCGACGAGTCGTTCGCGACTCCGCAGGACGAACTGTCGAGCTCGTCCAACCCGGTGCACCCCGCCACGCACGAGCTCAAGTACCGCGACATCGTGCGGACCACCTACCGCCGGCGGCGGCACGTGGAGGAGGAGCGCTCGATCTGGGCGCTCGAGGACGCCAAGGGCAGGCCCATACACTTCGACTGGGACGAGCAGTTCGACCGGACGTTCTACTCGCTGGTGGTGCGGATGTTCACCTGCTACATCCAGCAGCACCACCCCGGGTGGACCTCGTACCCCTACAACGGCGACGGCGACGAACGGTTCACCTGGGCCGCGCGGAACAACTTCACGCCGCCGCACGCGGACCGGTGGCTGCAAAGCAGCAGGCCGCAAAGAGGCTGACTAGGACTGTACATTAAAATGTATGACCGTGTTGTACGTAAGCTTGAGCAGGTATGTCAGCAGCGGGCGGTGCGCTTCGACCGCGCCCCTGAGGTCCTCCGGAGCCTCGACTTTGGCGTTTTCGGAGCCTTCCAGTGCGTGCCTGCGCAGCTGCCGAATGACGCTTTCGAGCACGTCGAAGGCGCGCTCGTCCTCGGCGACGGGGGCGCCGAACGTCGGCCATTCGAACAGCTCGCCGGTGTCCTTCATGCCGATCGGTATGGGCATAGCAGTCACTAGTTGGGGGGTGAACGGCATCAGCAGCCTCAGGAGGTCCCGGTAGCCCGTGGCCAGAGCTCCAATGCCCATGTCGCCGTGCCGGTGGCTGGGGATTGCGTACTCCGAGAATACCGACACGTACTGCTCTAGATTCTCGAACGCCCTGCGGAACGAAAAGGTTTCGATGCAATCACCAACTGCCCTACCGGCCCTCGAGAGTCCGGCCGCCACCAGCCGCTCCACGAACGTTTTGCCCACCTCATCAGGCGACACGTCCCACATGTGATCGAGGCCGTGCTGCTTGCTTGCGTTGCTGACGTACTTTGTGATGTTGGCTACCTTCTTGAGCAGGCTTTTCACGCGGTCGGCGTAGCCGCCCAGATCGTGGCAGACGTTGGCTTTGGAGGCGGCCGTGGCCAGCACCAGCCGTGCCTGGGCCATTGCCAGCGGGCTGGTATGCTTCACGCTTTTACCGACAGCCTTCGCGATCAGAATGTCGATTTCACTAGGTTTGCTGAGGTCTGGGAAGCCTGGCAGCTGGCCGAAACCCTCCACGAATTCCTTAGCCGTCACGGTGTTGCCCTCAGACTTGCTCATCTTCCGGCCGGAGGAGTCGTTGACAAGCCCGTGTAACACCAACTTGTCAAACGGCAGCTTGCCCTTCGAGAACCACGTGCACAGTAGCAGCATGCGGGCCACCCAGGAGTGAAGGATGTCGTAACACGTATACAACACCCTGGTGGCATTCGCATCACACAGCGTTGCGGCGTGGGATAGCGCCAGATCACGTTTGGGAGTACCTCCCTGATCCACAAAATCACAATTAGAAGCGCCTTTCTGATCCACAAAATCACAATTAGAAGCGCCTCCCTGATCCACAAAATCACAATTAGAAGCGCCTTTCTGATCCACAAAATCATAATTAGAAGCACCTCCCCGATCCACACCATCCTTTTGGTTGGCTTCCATGGAGGCCATGGCATCCTCCTCCAAGGTGCTACCCTCGTCGACTTCGCCACCTGCTTCACGGTTAACAACAACGCCTTCCAAGGGAATCCCGTCGCTTAAAGTGATGGAATCGAACGATTCAGGCGCCAATGGTGGTGAATAGGTGTCAGGGGTGGTAGTTATGGGCCAGAGCGCAGATGTGAACCAGGTGTCGAGGGTCCGTGTGTCCTGCTCGATCGCGTAACCTCTGCTCAATGCGTCCGAAATTGAACACTGCAGATACTGCGCAACCATTTGCTCTGCTTCCGATTGCGATTGCGCCGGGAAGGGTATGGAGACTCCGTCTTTCCTCAGGTACCACACGGGGACACGCAGCCCCCACCAGCCGTATCGGCTGATGCACCAAGGCTGCGTTGACGCCACACGTTGGCGCAGCATCGAGCTGCGGCTTGGGGGGTCGACTTCCAGCCCAGCCATCGCGTCCAAAGCCGGACCAGATATGGCGCTCACGTCGAGCAGCCAGTGAGGTGCGGGCAGCGTGTATACATCGCAGCTCGGGTCGCCGAGCAGCGTGGGTGACGGCTCCTCCACCGTCGCTACCTCGGCAAAGCCGTCGATAATCTTCCTTTCAGCCTCTGCAATGGTCAGATTTTCGAGCTCTGGAACGACGTTCTTCAGGCGACCACGCTCATCGGTGATGTCGATCACGTCGAGCCCATGTTTCAACGCCAGCTGGTAATCCTCAAACAGGTACCCTGGCATGACAAGCGTAGCTCGGTCGTCGTCAACTCCCCCTGAGGCGATCAGGGGAATGCGCCTGTGCGATCCTGGGAGCACCGCCGCCTTGCCCTTGAGCCTGCCCGAAGTCGAGTCCGACACGGCGACGGCTGCCGAGGCGTGAAGCAGTGCGGGTTTCGTCGTGTGCACCGTGATGTAATCTTCACTATCGGAGTGCCGCGATGGATGGCCGTCGGGGGATCCCGCGTCCGAGGATGCGGCGGCGGGTTGGCTCCCGCCATCATCGACCAGCTTCAGATCAACAGCGTACAGCTTCTTGGGTTGCCTTACTAAGTCGACGTCGGCGGAGTCTAGAAACGTGACCACCTCGTCGGTGACCTTGGCGAAGGTAGGATACAATTTTTCAGCGAGGTGCCCCCCGCGGTACAGGCTGACGAACGCATGCCTGGTCACCTCCTTGCTCCGCCGCCCCAAGGTCCAGCCTCCGTAAAGCCAATCGACACCTAGGCTGGACAGAGTATCCATGTGGTCGTCTGACACTGTTTTGCAGTGGCGCAATGCGCACCGCAGCCTTTGGCCGGGTGGCTTGTCCACGCCGACGCCGCGGTTGACAATGCGCTCCAAACCCTGGCCGGCATGGTCGCTGCAGAAACGCGCGTAGACTTCACGATTCGACAGCTCCGCGTGGCGTAGATATATGTCGCTACACACGAGGTTCAACGCATTGCCCACGTGGAGGTCGCCAGTTAGGTTAGGTGGAGGCGTTATCAGACGGACTGCGCCTTTACCTGAAAGCGCAATTATTTGGGTATGACACACGTGTAGCAATCACCGTAGCTGCTAGAATAGGTACAGATGGTGTCATACGCCACGAAGTTGCGTACAAGGCATTTTGGACATACCTGTAGCCTCCACGTAGCGTCGTTGCAACCTTCCACGCGCAAAGGACCCCGCGGCGAGCCCGGAGCGCGACTCATGTGCCCTAAAAGCGGCAGACAGCGTAATTAATGCCGCGAAGAGCGCAATGGCCGCATAAGTGGACGGAATCCAGCGCGCTCTCATGGCGCCGGCCGCGGCACGGGCTGCCGAAGCCGATTGCTGCCTACATAACGCACACAGAGTGACCAACGCGCACACATCGCAAATGTGCACCTATATGTAGAGTATTACGATTTGTTCGCCGGCTTTTGGATAAGGGTGCCCAGCGGGCACTCCGCGTTGAGCAGCTCCTGACGCTTGCGGTACCACGCGCGCATCACCACGTCCTGCGAGGCCAGGTCATCCACGGCCTCTTTCAGCAGCTTCAGCGCCGGGCGCAGCCGCAGCATCAGCTTGACGTTGTTGCCGACGCTGCGCGACAGCAGGGAGTGCTGCTGGCAGAAGGCCACGTACCGCGGCCCGGCTGCGATGTCCATGTTGTGCGACTCCACCACGTAGCGATTGATCATGCCACAGATGGCGTGGAAAACGACGCTGCAGCCCTCCCTGAAGCAGCGGACCATGAGACCCTCGGACGACCGGCAGCATGCGCACTGCGCGGCCCCGTTGGCAGAGGCAGCCGCGGAGTCGACGTTTTGGGGCGTGGTCCCATCCACGTCGTGTTCGCCTGTGTATACGCGCAGCAGCACTTCGGGGAAGCACACTCCGCAAATGGCGTGGATGTAGCGACGATGGGCGTCCGCGCCGCCACGCGCCGTTGGGATCTGTTTCAGCAGACCAGTCGAGACGCGGCAAATTGCGCAGATGGCACCCTCATCGCCGTTGCTGCAGACGTCGCAGGTGACGTGCTTGTTGGCGTTGAGCTTATCCGATAGAATGCTGCTTGCGCCCTTCGCATCCAGCTCCACGTAGCAGTTGTAGTGCATCCGCGCGTTGCAGTGGCCGCATTCCGTCAGCATTCCCGTGCCAAAGCAGACGCCGCAGCGCCTGTCGCCCGAGAGTTGCGCCAGGTATGCTGGGTCGGCTACCATCGACCCCGGGTCCATAGACTCGGAGGACATGAGCGACTCCAGGAACACGGCACGCGACTTCCGCCGCTTGTCGCAGCCCTCGAACAGCCAGTAGGCCGTGTCCCTGTTCAGGAAGCGTTTGTTCCGGATCGTCACGAATTGCTGCCACTGGCGAGACTTGTCATGCGCGTTGCACTGCACGCGCACGTGGAGTTCGCGCATAAGGCCGCTGTCCTGGGGCTCATGCGACAGATAACCCACGGTGGATACCGCCTGCACGCGATACCCATGCAGCCAGGCACACAGCGGGTGCGCGGCGACTTCGCAGTCGCTGCAGCGCATTACGTAGCCCCAGCCGACGCCGCAGACCGAGCATATGGCCTCGCGCCGCCACCTCGCGATGCCGGCCAGAGTCCACGGCTCCATCGTGGTGTAGTTGCTGCACTCGGTCTCCGGCATCAGGCACAACAGGCAGAACACGTGGGCCCACTCTTCGAGGTCGCAATGCTTCAACGCGCCGCCGCCCCGGCCGCAAATGCTGCACAGGATGCTGCAGCTGCGGAAGGCGGTCTGCCACTGCCCGCCCATGGTACGGCGCTCGTACTCGCAGCGACGGCAGATGTAGTCGCTGTTGTCGGACTCCTTACCTGTGCGGTTCACGCCGTAGCAGTTGCGGTGCGTCGACATGAAGCACCGGGAGCAGGTGTAGATCGGGTTGAGGTTGTTGCCCTTGTTGACGAAGCACACGCTGCAGTATGCGCCTTCGGCGATTCCCTCGGCCTTTTTGGCCGCGTTGCGTATATCGGGGGTGTTCGGAGTCACGACAACTGGGGACTGCATCCTGGGTGCCGCCGCGACCGTGGGGGTCAACGAGTCCTGCGAGTCGGAGAGGCCACGGCAGAAGTTCGTAACCAGGGTGGTCCAGCGTTCCACGGACTCGTACTGCTCGAGCAGCTTGGAGGCGTAGCCGAGCCGCTGGTTCATGGTGGGCGGTCCGGAGTTCATCTCCAAGACGTTCTCACGGATATTCTCACGGATCTTGCGCAACTGGGATGACACAATGCTGAGGTCGCACTCCGTGATCTCCTTCTGGCGCCTCACGAAGTTAGTGTCGTCCACCACCGGCCAGGTATGTTTGCCCAGGTGGACCATCGGCACCGGCGGCAGCGTGACGCCCGAATCGTTGTTTGGGGTCGCAGCAGCTGCTGCCGCTGCCGCCGCCGCCGCCGCGGAGGTGCGACCTGATGAACCACTTGTCGATGGCTCCGGCGCAGTCGCCGCGGCCTCGCTATTCGCGGCTTTATCAGCGTTTGAATTTCGGGATGCCTTCGCCGAATGCGATGGACGCGATGAGCCCTTGGAGCTACCCTTGATGCTGGCGGTAAAATGGGTAGACGTCTTAATTTTGGCCATCACGGCAGCCCAGTCGATCATCTGCAGGCAGCTGGTGTTCACGGACGCGTCTACGGTGTTTTTGAGCACCGCGAGCTTCACGTTGGCGTCATTGGCGTGGCTCATCTCGAAGGCGCAGCGCCGCAGCAACTCGCTTTCCATGGGGCTGAGGACGACGAACTTCTCAAGCTCCATGCTGTTGAGGGAGGGGTCGCCCTTGCCCTTTTTGAGCATCTTCCTGCGGATGCGGGACAGCTCGCTCTCGCTGGTAACCGCGTTGACCGTCTGGTGGAGCTGGCGGATGTCGTCGCGCAGGCCGTACTCGCCGATTCCGCTAGAGAAGTCGATTTCCTTCAGCGCGCCCGAGTTCGTGTAAAACGACGTGTTGGAGTAGGTGTTGCGCGCCACCTCGCCCTGCACGTGGGACAGGAAGTGGCGCACCTCCTCATCCAAGGCTATGCCGGCGGCGGAAATTGCCGACTTGTCCGTGCGCTCGGTAAGCGCAGCGTCGGCCTGCAGGACCTCGAGCAGCCACTTGTTCACCTTGAATATAAGGACTCCAGCGGTGCGTCCGGTGTCGACGAGCACGTGGAACCGGGAGTACCGCCTTTCGTCGGCAGGCATCCCGTTGTTGGCCTTCGCCGACGACTGCAGCTCCTGGTCGACGTCGTCTTTGAGGGATTGCAGCAGATCCATCACGCCGTTGCACCCGAGCATGACCTGCTGCAGGAACATTTCACTCAGATCCCGCGGCTCGAGGAAGTCGGAGCACGTCAGCACGTTGTCCTCCAGGCGCCAGTACTCCGCCACGCTCTTCTTGCGGGCGTTCTGGTCCATGTTGGCGAGGAGGTCGTCGGAGGCGGGTCCGTACGGAAGTGGCCGGAAGATGTCGAATTTCTGCCACATCATGCGCTGGCTGCGGAACTGCGAGCCGCTGCTGTCCAACCCGCCGTCGCCGGAAGCCGCCTGCACGTCCACCACCGGGACGTCATCGCACGGCGACGCTACATCTACCGGCATATTGACGTCGATTTCGTCGCAGTCGACGTCCTGTATTGCGGCGACCTCGTACGTATCGGCATCATCGGCGGCCGGACTCAACAGGTAGTCCCTCCACTCGTCAAATGACCATTCCTCACATTGGAGCTCGGAATCGCATTCGTCCATTTCACTTCCGCCCTTTCTATCTTCATTCTCCTCATATTCCTCCTCCTCCTGTCCCTTATCCTCCTCCTCATCATCACCATTCTCGTATTCCTCCTCCCAATTCTCCTCATATTCCTCGTCATAATCCTCATAACCGTCATCCCAATTCTCCTCCCCTATCCCATAATCATCATCCTCCCACTTCTCCTCTTCTTCCTCTTCCTCCTCGTCGTCCTCGTCCTCGTCATCATCATAATCATCATCGTCATCACCATCACCTCCCTCACATGGTCCGCCGATAAACGATTTCATGCGCAGCACCAGCTCCGGTGACAGCGCCTCCGACGCTTCGTCCTCGCCGTCGTCGTGGAGGGCAGATGCGGTCACTGCCGATGCCATGCGGATGATATCCGCGACCTCGCCCTGGTACTTGCGATAGCTGCTCGAGCCCTGCTCACGCAGGACCTGTCGGCGCCGGAGCTGCATTTGTATGCCCATGACCACGTGGTCGTAGCTGGAATGCTGGGCGCAGAAGGCCCCCACGAAGTCGAAGTACTGCTCCCCCATGTCCAACCTGTAGTAGACCTGATCGGAGAAGGCGCATCCGCGGTAGCCCTCCTGGAACGTCGTGCAGCGAGAGTGCACAAACTTGCTGCATTTTGCGAACGAACAGGGCGCCACCAAGCCGTCCGATTTGCCGCAGGCGTCGCACGCATTGCCGCCGGGGGTCATCTGCGCGATGAACGCTTGGATGCCCACGGGGTCGCGCATGCGGAGCATACGGCGGAACGCGATTCCCGAGGATTCGGGCGCAAAGGCCACGCAGCTGCAGTGGACCCACCGGTCGCAGTCGGGCGAATGACGCATGGCGCCTCCAGGCAGGCCGCATAATGCGCACTGCGGCGTGCCTGCTCCATCAGCGGCGGCGCAGACATCGCACGTGAAATCTCGGTATGCCGTCGGGCGGTCGCTGAGGTGCGCAGTGGATTCGTCGGACTCACACGGTCCATCGGCGTCGCATGAAGCAGAACGTCGGCGCCTCGGTGACTCGAACGGCGAGTGCAAAGTCGTGAAGGTGGCTTGGTCATACGAGAAGAGGTCACCCTGCGTCTGCGGAAATGCGTTTTGCGATGATCCCAGGTACCATTCCCAGCTCCTCGACTCGGGGCCGTAGCAATTCGGGTGAACCACCACGCCGCACGCGTCGCAGCGACAGGCGTCACCTATCAGCAGGCCCAGGCAGGCGTCGCAGCGCTCGTCAGCCGCCAATGACACCGGCTCCCCCGTGAGACAGCAGCGCCGGGTGCGGTTCAGCACCTCGGACTCCACCAGCCAGGCGGAGGGTTCGAAGCCCTGGTAGAGCGCCCCCTCGTAGCTGGGATGGGCGAACGAGCCGGAGTCGTAGAAGAGCCGCTCGTTGGAGACGCTGGCATACTTGTCACCGCGCGACCACTCCGATGCGCCGCTGATGCTGCCATATTGTGCCAGGGCGGAGATGTAGTCGGTAGGCGGAGCGCTGAGAGTGCCCATGAAGGACTCCGGTACCGGCGTTTGGTCGGGGCAAGAGTCCGTCTCCTGCGCAGCGCCATCGCTTGCCATCCTCGCAAGTGGAATCACGCGCTTGGATACGCGGCCGACAGGTCACCTCGCGCGCTGGAGCCACGGCACTCGCCGGGGTCATGTCCTCGCACGCACGCCGCACTGGGCGGCTAAAATTAACCCGAGGAATTCGCAGCGTGACCAGGAAGCCCTGTAGAAGGAATTATTGTGCCACCGAGGCGACAGCCTCAAATTAAAGGCGCGAGGTACCGCGAGGACCAACTGATCTCATGACCAGCACGCGCCGCTCTAGCAAACGTGGTTCCGATTCCTCGCTGACCAACTAGAAGAATCGTATTACCGCCGTTGTAGCGGGCCAGCGGCGACGCAATGCGCACTCGGGATACGCCCATGGTGCTGCCGTGGAGCTGTGCCGAAACAAGCCACCACTGCGCCACAAGCCGAGCGGCTAGCGTATCTGGCGTCTTAGAGGTGATGTGAACGAATGTGTAAGAGACCGCAGATCGCGTTGGCGGCCGTCGCGGCGATCCGTGTCCGTGCTAAGTTGGACTCACGGACAGCTCAGCGTTACGCAATAGGCGTGCATACGCGGCTGCTTCCACAACCCGTCTATAAAGGCGCCCGTCGCGGCCAACACAACGTGTCGCAAACCTCGTTGTCACAGGCAACGCCCACGAAAACCGGCGACCGTTCGGTTGAAAGATACCACCGGCGTCTCCCCCTGACGTAATGCGGAGAGCTGCCGTGGCAACCGCGTCACTACACGTGCTAGACACATATCAGACAGCCGCAAAAGTCGCTACAAAACGAAATACGCGGTTAGCAGTTTATTTAAAATCCCTGGACCGCAACTGATTCGCCCGTTGCCGTCCCCGCATGGGCCCGCAATAGCTGTACGCCGACTCAACGAGACGCGCACCTGGCACCGCTCCCCGCAATATGACGCATGCCGTGCTGAACCGGTCCTACAAGTCGCCGCTGCGAGGAGCAGCATGCCTGCTGGCGCTGCTGATCGGGGCCGCGGTGCGGCCGGCGTCGGCCGTCATCATCAGCCCCGTGAGACAGTGCATCGACAAGGGCGGCCGCAGCGTCGCCGAAGGCGACTGCGAGTGGCGTTCGCACACCAACATCGACGTGAAGGGTGGAGAGGTGCGTGACAGTGTTGGCGCATGCGGACGCTTCGCAGGAAACAGCGAGCTACGTGCTCAGGCGCAAGGACAAGCCCAACAGCGGGCTCTACATACACATCCAAACGTCGTTAACCACTCTGTCGTACGAGCTGGAGTACATCATGGTTAGCGAGCGATTTGCGCGCACAAAAGTCGCAGGACGTGCCGTCCCAGTACCGGGAGCACAACCGCAGCGTGGACTACTCGGCGATGACGGGCGGCTGCAACAACTGCGATGCGCTTGAGCTGGAGATTTGCTCCAAGCCCGACGCCCTGCCGCCGAGCATACAGGAGAGCTTCAACAACAAGGCGTGCTGCGTGTGTGGTGTCAACGTCACGGACTACTCCCCCCGCGCCGACTTCTCCTGCACCGGCTTCGGGGCCGCCTTCATGCACGGCAAGTGCGTGTCCATGAGCTGCCTCGAGGTCGTCGGGCCGTGGTACTCCATTTTCAAGCCCGCCTACCCGCCGACCATACACCGGAGGGTGTTCGTCGACGTGTACGCCTTCGACGGAGACGCCGGCGTGGTGCCAGACGGTAAGTGCGGCTCGTGTCACGCGTCACATCCGCGCAGTTGCGAAGAATGGGTACTACACGAGCGACGACGCGGACGAAACGCGTTACCTCAAGGAAGCCGTCTACAAGGACAAGCACCTCAAGGCCACCCTCTCCGCCGAGAAGCAAGCGGTCAAGAACGAGGAGCTCGATGTCACGCTGACGATCATCACGCAGCAGTGGCTCGACGGTAACGCGCCGCAGAAGATGGACAAGTTCGTCGCCGTGCCTTCGTGGCCGGAGACCGACAAGACCGTGCAGGGGAGCTCGAGGAAGGTTGGTTGCAGGGTCGTGTCGGACATGGCGCGCAGTACAATTGCGACCAGGAGGGCCGGGACCCGCACGAATGCGAGCACGACGACGTCCGCTGCCGCATGGAGAAGTGCGCCCTGAACGTGCGCACCATCGAGTCGGACGCCATCGACACCACGGGCACGCAGTGCGACAAGATCGGCGTGTCGATGGGCACGTGGGGCAACGAGGGCAGGCTGTGCAACACCGCGCCGAACAGCTGCATCCAGAACCAGCTGGGCTGGTACCTCAGCGAGCGAAAGGAACGGGTAGGGTCAGGGCGCGAACGTCCTCACGGTGTTCAGGCGCTGCTGCCGAAGCTGTACGGCGTCCAGCCGATGCTGGCGCGAAGGGAGGTGCGCAAATCGAAGCAGGCGGCCGCCATGGAGGAGCCGGAGGACTTGGCCGAGGAATCCCGCAGCCCCACGGCCAAGAGCGCTTGGAGGGGCCCCGCGACTTACGGCGCTGAAGACGAAGGTGAGGAAGACGAAGACGAAGACGAAGACCAAGAACCCGACGAGTGGCACGACGACACCTACGTGCACGCCGTCGCGTACTCCATAGCGAAGGCGGACACGTCGCGAATCGAAATCAACACCTTCGACGCCACCGTCACCCAGATCATCGCGGAGGCGGTGGGGTTCATCGTGAGCGCCACCATGGACGGGCCGTGCAAGGTGGCGAGCCACGAGGCGTGCACGATGAAGATCGTGACCAAGAACGCCGGGAAGATACGCGCCAAGTTCAGCCACCGCATCCAGTGCTACGAGGCCGAGAAGCCTCACACGAGCCCCGCGGCCTCTTCGGAGGAGCAGAGCGTGCAGGTGGAGCCGAACAGCACGACGTCGTCGGTGGTGCCGATCAAGATCCTCTCCGGCGAGGGCTCGGACAAGCTGGAGTGCGAGGTGCAGTTGTACTCATCGACGGTCAGCCTGCTCGAAACGTTCGTGGTCAAGGCGTCGCTCGCCACGCCCACCATCACCGTGGGCCCGGACGTCCGCTCGTTCGACAAATTCACCGACACGTCCAAGGAGGACCACGCGCTGAAGATCGGTGCCATGCTGTCGGACAACATGTGCACCTGCAACGCGGGCGAGGTGGGCTGCTTCTTCCGCAATTTCGGAAAGTGCATGAGACACGCCTTCAACAAGTACTACACTTGGTTCGTGCTGGGCATCACGGGGCTCAGCTTCCTCGCGCTGCTGCCGGTGTTCATCCCGCTGGCGCGCGTGGTCTTCGGCAAGATCTCGGAGGGCCGCGCCCGCGCCAGGATCCGGCGTGAGGCCGCGCAGGAGATCGAGCGGATCCGGCGCGAGTTCCATCACGACGAGGAGAGGTACGGCCGGCCGGAGTTCAGGTCGCGCCATAGCGACGAGGTGTAGAGTACGGGGGAATGCAACATTATCACGCGCTGTCACAGCAGTTCAATTTTATCATACGCGAACTCGACTCGTTCACATTCAGCGCCCTCGAGGCCTTCGAAGCGGAGGGGTGCTCGAAGCGCTTGGGGTTGCGCAGGATCTCCTGGGCCAGCATCTCGAACACCGCCGAGATGTTCTGCCCGGTCTTGGCGCTGGTCTCGACGAAGAGCAGCGCCTGCTCCTGCGCGTAGGAGCGCGCGTTCTCCAGCGTGCGCGCGTGCTCCTCGTTGGCGCCCAGCAGGTCCACCTTGTTGGCCACCAGCACCACGATGGTCTCGTTGGAGTTCGCGACGCGCAGCTGGTTCACCCACGAAGCAGCATGCTGCAGACTCTGCGATGAGGAGACGTCCAGGATTACGATGGCGCACGCCGCGCCGCGGTAGTAGATGGGTGCGATACTCTTGAAGCGCTCCTGGCCCGCGGTGTCCCAGATGTCGAACTTCACGCTGACCTGCCCCGCCGGGGCATCGTCGGGCGAATACGATGAAGCGCCGGGCACGCCCCGCCCGGAGGCCTGGTCACGGCCCGGTTGCGATGCACGGTCGCGCGGCGCCGCGGCGCTGTCTGCGGCGCCTGCTGCAGCAGGCACGCTGCAGCGGACCGTGTGCGTGAAGAACGCCGCGCCGATGGTGGAGTTCGTGCTGTCCGAGAACTCGCCACGCGTCAGGCGCACGGCGAAGCTGGATTTGCCCACGGAGGCATCACCCAGCAGGACTGTCTTGTAGCTCTTCTTGGAACTCATGTTCTGCCGAGAAGTGTGTGGAAACCGACCGGGTAGAGCACGCAAACGCGCCACGCAAGCGGCTCTGGAGCCAACTGCGACTACGCTGCGTCTAATGGTAAGCCTGATGTGGCTTCGACGTTTCGCGCTCCTGCTCCGCTGACAACCACGTCCGCGGAGGCCCGCGACACGGGTACACACAGCCTATGCGGCAAACGGGGCTGAAGGAGCCAAATTCCGAAACCAAGTGCCAACTGCCGACGCTGTTCTGTAGGCTGGGGCGACGACGACTGAGGATAGGCGTTACGGAAGCGTTGCGCACCCAGCTCAGGGGGGCCCGCGCGAGAGACGGCGCATGACAACACAGGCACACATACACATATAGACCCACACGCAACCGAGCGAGCCGCGAAAGCTGCGGAATATATTAGCGAGCGAATGCCGGAAGGCGGCAGCAGCGCTTCCGTCACCGCCGCCGTGCCGCTGCCCCCCGGGGAGCGTGCATCGGTGCAGACACACCCATAGACACAGCATACCGCGGTCGAACGAGTGGCAAAAACAGATGCGGGTACCGAACGCGTCGCCCTGCGGCATTGTTACGAACTTTGAAACGCGATGCAGCGATCACTTCCACCCTAGCGTACTTGCCTACGTGCTGAGAAACAGAGCGGCGCATGTCGCGAGGAACTCCCGCGGAGCCCTGCCGCAGCGGCTGCGCGACGAGCTCTGGCAGATTGGAGCCTCGGCCGTCAGCGCCAGCAGCCACCTGGAGCCGCAAACAGCAGCGACGCTGCTGCTGTCGTTGGCCAAACTAGTAAGTGGTCCCTGCAAAATCCAATACTTGCATTCGGTCGTATTGAAGTGCTCATGCCGTGCTGGTTGTAGCTGTTGCGTGTTTTTGTGGCGTCATACGATGGGACTGCGTCTGGCATCGCATCACGCTAATCGCTGTTGACGGTGTATGCTTGTTTGCGGTGAAGCGAAGCATCACATGTCCTTGCAGAGTGTAACGCTTCCCGACACGATCAAGGCGCTGACTTCGGATTTCAAGTTTCAACGATCGCACCCAAAGGCGATAGCGCTGACGCTCAACGCCTTCGCACGCCACCCAAGGGCGTTACAATACGTTCCCGGGAGTTTCTGGGCTGGAGTCGCAGAAGCTGTCAAGCGTCTCGACGCGCAGTTCTCACCGCAGGATGCGGCGGGCTGCGCCCTCTCCATAACTGGGCTGCTGGCGGCCAACCGCTATCGCAGTGCCGATGCCACCGGTGCCTGCAACACCCCCAATGGCATCGATTTGATTGACCGCCAATCATCGCAGAAATTGAAGGCGACACAGGCCCAGGTGTTGTCGTATGCTGAGCGCATGATGCGCCAGCTTGACATGTTTGCCTTCCAAACCAGGGATCTATCATGCATCCTGCGGGCGGTCTACGCCTCCAAGGTCGAGGCGCCGTCACTCATCATCGCAACACTCAGTAGGCTTAAGGAGGCCATACCGACGTCTCTGAATGGTACGTGAAAGCTCGTTCTATGGTCGACATAGCACTACAGGTATCGACGACGCCATATACACGCTGGACCTGCTACCACCGCCGGACTTCGCCGCGGACACCGTCGAGAAACGGCGCGTCAAACGGGACGTTGCACGCGCCGAGAAGGCTTTCGTGGAGTGGGTGTTCGAATACCTCGAGGAACACCTGGATTGCCTCAAGGATCGTGAACTAGCACGGCTGGCCGCGGCGTGCAATAGGCTGAGGTCGTGGTCGAACGACCAATTTGCGATCAAATTCGCCCAAAGATGGCAAGAGACGCTCAGGAGCATGGAAGTGATGCCGGCGAAATACCTGGCTCACGGGGTGTGCTATTTCCTCAGGAGGTACGAGGCCTCGGTCACCAGGGAGCTCGCCAACAAAGGCACCGAGGAACAGCAGCGAATAGCGCAGGTGTCAGACCTATGTGCCCGTGTGGGTGAAATGTTGTACGACCATGCGGCGACGCATTACTCGCCAGAAGATCTCCGCCGAGTCGAGGAGTTGGTGCATGTGGCCGAGCAGTGCCGCGCAAAGCGCAAAAGTAGCCAGACTATTGCGCGCACATAGACCCTCCAAAAACGAATGCAGTTTAACGTGATGCAGCATTTCTATGAAGCGAATCGGCGACTGCGTAAACCTATGTGCTACTTTAAAGTGTAGTTCGTTCGCACAGTGATGCTTTCCGTGCATACACGAGAAAACGACGTATGAATGACAATTATTGCGATAGAACATGCCCAAGTGTCCCATTACTTTACAAGAGATCCTTGGACGGGAAGAAAGAGTAGGGATCGATGTCCATCTCCTCGGTGATATGAGTAATTTTCGGAGCGTCCAACTCTGACCTGGGAATGAATCTAAATTTCCTGCGACCCCAGATTTTATCTGAGATGCGGTCACGAACATTGTGTAGTGGCCATACACGAAACATGATCAAGCATGTTATTATGCTCACGATGACCACAACCCCGACTGCAACTGCAGCTATGCGTCCATAATATTTGAATCGGATAGGCCAACAGCATACACACATACAGCCAGATCTATCTCTATTACCCTCATCGTCTCCACAACCCGTACAAAAGTCGTCACATTTTTTTCCGTCTTCATACCTACACATACAAATCCGGTACCACGGGTCGCTCGTGCTAACCGAACGTGAGACGCTATAATGGTTTGTCATCTCGCATCTCACATTTTAGTTTTCTAGAAAGATACAACTGAGACACGCACACCTCTAGCGCGCCATCCGTCGGCTGTTTAAAAGGCATAAGTTATGGGTGCGCAACGCCAGCGTACCATGGGATTCCACTGTTACAATGTGCATTGATTGCGCACATTTCTAAAGTGGCGAATACAACATGATATGAAAGTGTGTGACAGCTGGAAAACAGTTCCAGCGTTAGCCATCCTAAGCCACTCCACCTTCCCACCTATGTGTGCCACGCTATGTGCGGACTACCGAGTGCCCATCTGGACCAAATTGCGGTGCTGCCATGGAAATGAGGGCCAGAATTTCGCGTATAAATGACCCGTGACTACGCAGGCTGTTGTAATTACGACAGATCGCATAACGGGGCGTGCCGCCCATGAGCACGAGTACACATTCTGCAAACACGCACCCAATCACTGACGCGGGATCCTATCACATATAACATGAGGTATCCACAGCACTGATGACGACGCCATATGACGCTATCCGAATGACCGACCACTCAGTCTAAAGAGTACACTTCATAAGTGTACGTCGAGGCCTTCCACATGCGATCCATCATGCAAAGCGGCAATTATGCAACATCCGTCTAAAGAATTATCTGCCGTTGCTATGAAGGCGGAGTGAGTAGCATTTCAATGCCAATGAGCTGAAGGCAGGATGAAGGGGACGTAGACGTCAACATATATTCAATCAACGTTGTGAAAGGGTATCTCCTTTGGCCTCACGGAGAAACGGTGGACGAAGTAGCCCATTACAGCGGGATTGCAGCGCCCATGTTTGATACGGTTGGCAGCCAGGGGTAGTAGATGTTGTTCGATCCGATGGCAGTGTAGGTGCTGGGCGGCTTGCGGAGCCTTATCTTCTTGGGGGCGTTTATGGGTTTCATTTTGACGTAAAACTCAACTTCCGGCGTCGAGTATTCTCCATGTTCGCTATATTTACGCTTCCTGGATTTCTCCACGGACCATGAGCGTTTGTTGGCCCGCACATGTAAGGCGATGGCGAAAAGGACAAAGAGGAGGACGCGAAAGATGGCGCCGACGCTTGCCTTCATCTTTGACACTGTATATCTGTAAAAACCAATCCCCACGCAATTAACAACGTTCCTGAAGCCCCCACAACTTTTAGACAGCCGACGATTTACAACGCCTATCTTCCTACATGTAGCATGCTGTCCACCCAGTGGTCGGCAACGGGAGGCCACGGCACCCGCAAACCGGAGATATCATGAAGCCTCGCGACCGGCGCATGTTACAGCCAATTAAGTTGTCAGTATTATTAAAATATAGAGGAAATCTAATTTGTAGGCTACAGGAACAAAGCCCAACTCCGACATCCCATGGCCTGAGTCACGTCAAGGGCGCGATGCTGAGCGGCGGGGGGAGGAGCTGCATTACGGCCTCACTACGTCAGTGATGACCACAATTTTACCGATGAAAGCCACGGTGACAATGCTATCTGGTAGTTGTAACTTCGTAGGATGTTCTGGCCTCACGGAGCACCTCGTCCATAAGCACGCGTAACCATATCGTTCAAGCGATCGTCTGCGCGCTAAGACATCCACTCAGCCGATTGATAAATGAATGCCTTGTTCGGCACGCAACTCGTTACTCGCTCATATGGAGAAACAGTCGCTCAACTTGGAGATCAACGCCGAAAGCGCAACGGCGCCGCCGCCTTGACACGCATCTGAGCGCATCAACCGCCCAAAAGGTTGTAAAGACGCATCCTACATTATGTGTTGGGTTGCTATTTATGCTGGCTAGGTGGGATTTCAGGGTGTAAGACGGAGACATGGACATATGGAACTTCGACGTGAATATATAATCAATGAATATAGTAAAAGGATGGCTCACTTGGCCAGAAGTATAACCGGACGGAGAAGCCCATTAGAAGGGGATGGCTGCACCCAGCTTGGCCAAGGTTGGCGCACCAGGGCAGTAGAAGTTGTCGTCGCAGACAGCGGACTGGGTCTTGCCGCGGTGACCGGAAGTGTACCTGAGTCCCTTGTAGGCACCAGACTTGCCAGAGGCGTGGTCACGGGCCTTGCCCAGAGCAAAGGAACGGCCTTTACCCTGCACATGAAGGACAACGGAAAGAAGGACGAAGAAGAGGGCGCGGAAAACAGTGGCAACGTTGATCTTCATCTTCAATACCGCGGATATGTCAAGGATAAATCCTGCGCAAAATAAACAACGAACCTCGAGGCTATACAACACCGGGCGACGATTTTAGACAGTGTGCTTAGCTAGACAAGTGGCATGCTCCCGACCTTGTGCTGGGGCGGACAACCCGCAACGCTGACAAAATTCGACGCCGCGCGATCATCGCATGTGTCAGCTGATTGAGTTGCAAGCTTTATGAAAATAACATTTTATGCAACTACGTAGGATGGAGAGACGCGGGCTATACTCCACTTTTCATGTAATTCGTGCCGCGCCATGGTAGCGTTACAAGCTGTACAGGGTACTCAGCGGCGGTAATACCGTGTCATTTATTACCGCAATGTATGCGATGAATGCCACCGGACTACGAAATACGTGAGTCATCACGTCGGACCGTGTCCCGGCATAATGGAGCGTGTCGCCCGTCGTGACGACTCTACACATCGTCTTGGGGCGCATCCAGTTGACAGCAGTATACTTACACGGCCGTTATACAAGCCAATACGTCAGCTGATGCAGCCTGTTTTGTATGGTGACTTGGATGGCCGACCATTCATTTCCGCCTTAGGCAGTAGTCGTCGCATAACAGCGTTGACACTCAGAATGCACCTAGAATTGCACTCACTAAGCAAATATGACGCATCGTTCGCGATTTACAGTTACTGGAGCTCTCAATCGAGTTCTCTCATAGTACTGCTGCCATGGCGGCGGTTCGCTTATTTTGACTGAGGTCATGGAACTGCATAAGCCCCAATAACACACCTAATCATGCAACCACTGATTATAATCACGGCATTACACAAAGAAATGTCTACTGCGATAGTTATTATGTGGTGTCAATTAACTCAGACGGATCGTCATCAAAGTGGTCGACGTAGAGTGAATGTATTTTCCGGCCTTTAGTAAGGCCTTGACATCGATGCAGTGGAAGGCCTTGGAGCGGATAAGGTGCGAACGGACGTACAAGCCGTCTCGCCTGTGGAACGCGCCCTTGTAGCATACGATAAGGAGATAGAGTTCTGTATGCTGAGGCGTGACGCCTCTGACGCTTGGAATGCCTCTGCCGGCGCTTCATGAAGCATGGCAGTTATACGATTCATCAAAACCTACAGCCGTATGATCCACCTCATAAACAGCAGCTCCATGCTGTACCGTCTAGGCAGAATGCGTTAATGTAAGTCAAGAGGCAACTACGATAAAGATTGAGCCTATAAGTGCTACGTGCTGAGATTAATTCGCCTTACACAAATACAGGCTGCATTTCTGTGGCTATCAAGCTACAAATCCAGTACCAAGCTGCACTCACCCGAGCTGCAAAGCAGTAGGTAGCATGATATTTAAGGTGAAGCTATACATACAACATTTGGTATGGCAAGATGAATGCATTCGACATCGTAACGACCAGGCGACAAATTGCGCTATGAAATAGATCATGTATAATTTAAGGACTCTTCCATAATTCTATGAGCACTATTGTGCATTAAAAGTTAATACATAAATGTGGCCATAACCAGAATTTTAAATTACAAATGACTGGTGAGTAGTCGTAAGACTGCCACTCACTGCTCAGCGGATTCCTGCTGTTTCTTCTGCTTTTTCTGACGGGCTTTCTTGGAAACCTTCTTGGCAGCTTTCTTGGCGGCCTTTACAGACCTTGCCACTTTAGCAGCCTTCGCAACCTTCATAGGCTGTTCAACCTCATCGACTTCAGGCTTCACAGGCTCTACGGATGGTTCAGCCTCAGGGACAACAGGCTCTTCACCGGCGGGTTCCACAGATGGCTCAGCTTCAGGGATAACAGACTGCTCACCCTCACCTTCAAAGGTTGGCTCAGCTTCAGGGATCACGGACTGTTCGCCCTCACCTTCAAAGGTTGGCTCAGCTTCAGGGATGACAGACTGCTCACCCTCACCTTCAACGGACGGTTCGGCCTCGGGGATCAAAGATTGCTCACCCTCACCGTCAAAGGATGGTTCAGCCTCGGGAATAACAGACTGTTCGCCTTCGCCGTCAAAGGATGGCTCAGCCTCAGGGATCATGGACTGCTCACCTTCACCGTCTACAGATGGCTCGGCTTCAGGGATCAAGGACTGCTCGCCTTCACCTTCAACGGATGGCTCGGCTTCAGGGATTACAGGTTCTACAGGCTGTTTCTCTCCCACAGCACCTATTTTACCAGATCCATAGAAAGCCCAGAAGCCAGAAAGATTGTAGAAAGTTTCTAACATGTCTATCGTCACATTTTCCAGTGCCTCTGAAACGTATGAAGCGCTCATTTTGTCCCGGCACTCTGGATGTTTGAAACCCAGGGAGCGCAATACAGTCACCAAAATGTTTTTATTCTTACTCTTAGGCACCCAACTAAAGCTTTGACCATGGCTCGCCTTCCACATAGAACGTAGTCCTGCGTACAACATAGGCGCAATACCCACGAGGACGACTGCGCAGTCTTCCGGCTTTTGCGAGCATGATGCCTCCCACGTTGCTTCAGAACTGTACGCAGATTTGTATTGTTCTGGGGTTTTGACCTTTTTCAGCAACCTTTCATAACCATTCACGGCAATGCCCAATTTGCCTGCAATGGTCTTAGCACTGACATGCTTGCTTTTTATAACGTTCTTATAATCGCATTCGTCGGCACCACCAAAGGCCTTTGTGAACCAACCAGGATTTTTATTGATACGTTTGTTATACTTCTCTAGAATCCGGTTTACTGGCCAAACGTTCTTTAAACCCGGCTGCTCAAGGAACCCCTTAACAATGCTTTGAACGTTCTGAAGAGCTGGCACCTCAGTGTGTCCAACAGGTTTGTCTACGAGAAAATTGTAAACTGCCTCACCCATGGCAGCAATGTTGCTTTCAGCATCAGTGCCCTTCAAGGCTATCAGCCAGTCAATACCCTCTCTAAAATCCCGTGGGACGTCAGTCAACGAATTGTACACCATTTTGAAAAACCTCGTTGACTTTGACAAGTTTTGTAAAGAGTTTAAAATCTCGTATATTGACAACCCGTGTGTTTAAACGACTGACTTGGTGGCGGATCAGCACAGCGAAAGTCTCGTTGCCTTCCGATGTGTTCGTGTCTAAATGAGGCACGCAAAGCTGTCTATGAGACAAACAGACAGACGTTGATGGCGCTATGGCAACAATGTCGGCTCATCGCAAGCAGATCTACACAGTTAATTTTACATGCAGCACGCATGTCATTGTAGTATACAAGTTAGAAGCATTAATGAGATATAATGGCCCCCTTTCTGTTTGAATTGCTGTATTGATGCGTCAAAAGCTGCAATTGTAAAATGGGTTGCGATTAATGCAAGTCTGGGTGATTACTTCCAGTCATGCATCAGCTGACGTTGCATTGGGGGCTGACTTTGCCAGTGCATTCCATAGTCAATTTGGCGTTACATCTTCATATTGGGAGCGTCAAATGTACTAATGCTGTTGAGCAATTTCCAAAGTTCTGACAAGAAAAAGTATGATCGATCACCTTAGCAACCCCAGTCTCAACCAGGTAGCGATTAGACATAGGTGGAATTTCATATCCCTGCGATAATCTCCGTACGACGTAATGATGTTTGTCATCATTACATCTGTGTAAAAGCGTAAAAGGTCGACAGACCTGCCTCTGGTGTCATGGTTATTCATTCCCCCCTGATATGGGCGTTGTCATCGGTGAATGACATATTGCGTCAGTTGACTAACAAACTCTTTCAACATAAACATATCAATCATTTATCTGTATATTCCTTGAGCAGTTTCTCTGTACACAATTACTGCAGAATTCGGATGAAGTCTTCACATTGAAACCTCAATGGGTTGCTACCCATTGAGCTGAAGTTTTTCTAACGCAATTCACTGACTTTCGCAAATTTTACCACTTCCCAAACCTTAATCACCTAAGTGAGACTTGACACGCAATTGTGCATCACTTACTTGTTTTCTCTCACACGTCCCATACAGCTGTGGTCTGTGACTGAGCATAGTGTCACCTAGAGAAGTAATTCGCAATTGCCAGCATGATTAGATGCACTTTTGTAAATCATCCGATGTGGCGCGAAACGCAGATAAAGGTAGCAGAGAAAGTATTTCCCGTTTCCATTTTAAGCGATGGTCCGACTAAAGCCACTGGCGCCGTAGAGACTCATCCACTCTAGCGGGTACGCCTAAGTTCACTGACATATATCATGTAGTGTTCGTTGTTGCATATTACGGGCATTGTCAAGGTGTCAAAATGTGGGCAGCGATACCAACCTCTAAGTTGCATCTTTCCCACGCCTGCGATAGACAGTGCCCAACAATGGTGAGGTGACAAGTAATTCCACAGTACGGTCTTCACCGGGTCCACGGCCGTTCACAATACTTATACAGATCTATGATAATGCTCAAGTACGTCACACAACCGAGAAATGCAATGATCACATTTCATTTGAAAGCGGTCTGGCCACGGTGACAGACAAACTAGCGGAATGATCAACACTAACTATGACAATTAAAGCGCGTATTTTCCCACCGCGCTACCAAATGTGACGTGCTCATTACCTGCCTAATAGTTCTCAATCTGGATGGTAGAGAGAACGACACCCTTAACGGTGACGCAGCGGCATTCAAGTAGCGGCGTGTGGCACAGTGTCTCCCCGGTCTCCATGAGTGCACTGAATGAATGCAGAGTGACAAAATGGCTGGAACGTGACGCTAACAAAGTTTTGCTGATGTCGCTGAGGTTCTTCACTTCACCCTCCACTAACACTTGGTTGAAGCAGTCAGGTGGGTCGAGTACGTACGGCGCTGGGCAGTAGAAGGCCGCTTCCTTGGCAGCATGAATATCAATTTTGCAACCGAAGTTGGACTTTCCGTGAGCGTCGTAGCGCTTGGGTGTCTCAGGTTTGAACAGCTCATCTGATTCGTACGTAACTCCGCAGCCTTGCATGTAGGGGTCCGTTGTCTCGACGTTCACCTCAATGGCGTGCCAAGTGTATCGTTGCGAAGTTGCTGTACTCTGGGGGATGCTAGGCGAATATATACCAGTATCTAATAGACCGAAATCCGACCGGTCAAGCTGCTTACCGCAAATGAACGTCATGGGTACCTGATGTTTAAGAACTGGATCCTTAGATATTATGATAGCACCTCGATTAGACGTTATTCTAAGATTATAATACGTAGGCTTGGATACAGTGGGTAGCACTTCAAATCCACCTTCAGTGCCGGCAATCACGTCCTTGTATCGTGTAACTACAAGTTTCGGTCCACCTGGCGTTTGTTTGACTGCATAATATTTAAATGCAGGTAACGTCGGTAACCACGCTGGTCTCACTTTGCAATTATCCTCATCGTCGCACAATCCCTCATCAAGTTTACAACTTAAAAACAAAGTTGTTCCCACTTCTAGTTTAATGGACCTTTCGGGTTTGTAGTTTAACGTCATCGATATAGGTGATGTAGACCATTCACCTGCTAATCTGAACTCGTCCCACGGTAATATTAACGTAGGGAGCAGTGGTATAGACGCATCCTCGCGACGTAAGGTGTATGTATATCTATCTTGAAGGTTGTATTCCAAAATCAGCCTGGACTTTTCATAACCAAGCTTGTCAACACAGCTACATGCATAACTGAGGGCGCTGCGGTCGTTCGGATCAAAGTCAAATACCTGGAATCCTGGAATGTTGTGCGATACCCTACTCCGCACAGACCTATTAAATGGCATAATAGTGTTGGAGTAGAGATCGTATCCCGAGAACTCACAGTTGTTTGGCAACAGCTCCTCATCTGGAGCGCAGCGAATGCCGGCATGGCTATCGTCAATACGAATATATAACCAGCATACGTGTATATCCCCTATTCCATTTCCCATCGATTTGGTTAAACAATACCTAACGTTCCTCTTTGAATCGAAAACGCGTTCCGCCCCGCTGTCGCAACCGATCATCTTGTACGGATGGGTAAACGCAAATGAAATATTGCCGATGGCGCGTATCCGCTCAAAGACATTCTCGTTTCTGGATATAGACGTCCAATGGTAGAAGAACGAATTCAATCCCCCCTTTAATGCGAAGGGCTTGCCTACGTTGTACTTGAGCTTAATCTCGCCACGGGACATTTGGGACACATCAAGCTCAAGGGCATCGCCAACAACAGCTTTGTGGTAGGCTATTTCGTCGTAAACATTGATGCCGTACGGCGTGCTCAATTGCCTCAGCATGGTAAGGTCTTTCGGCCAGAATCCATTTTTGTGTTCATACGTGGGCGGCAGCTGTGAGAATGGAGGAGTCGAAACGTCCTCGTCGAAATCGTCGTCGCCAGATTCCGAGTCCACATCGCCTCCTGGGAACCGTATTGTCAAGGTGCTGCCTGGATGGAGCACAACCGAGCACCAATTGCCATGCATTGGCCCAAAACGGTTGCGGTTTACAACATCGGCAATGTCACAGACGTACTCGCTTTTCGATCGGATCTCTATTCTGGCCTTCACCTCACCGGTTTCTGAATCAACGCAGCGGCATTGACCATCGATGGGTGGTAAGGCCAATCCATTGAAATATTTTGCTACTACCCAGGGTTTGTTGTTATTAAAATCCAGATGCGAGTGCGGTTCAGGAGCAGCCACAACTTCTCCCTCATGGTCGATGAGTGATCTCATGCAGTCAGCAGGTTCCAAACGACCTTCGCAAACGAATCCGATAGGTGATTGTGACATAGGATCCACTACGCATGAACGAACACCGGTGATAGGGTCGACAGTGACCTCGCTGTCCAAAGAAAATAGTGGTGAGGGACGAGTGCCACAACCTTGAAGCGGCAGATGAATGTGCCCTCTGTACAAGAAAAACACACCCAGGCCCTTTCCTATCTTTGCTATTTCTTGAACTAATAGACTGGCTGAATTCCAAGGAAGAGCTTGCATGCGATCAAAGTCTTTGAGGCGGTAAAGATGACGTTGCAGCGCCTCGCTCAAAACCAAATCCTTCGGGCCGCAGATGAACATCAAACGGCGCTCCGTAATTGCGAACACTGCTTGAGCTGGTAAGGTGAGTTTCAATGTTGTTTGTTCCATGTTGGATTCCAGCTCTGCGAGTTTATGGCTCCATTCATTGCGCACTACTTCGGAGAGTGGGACTGAGCGAAATTTGCCATTCCTATTGACGAATGTATTGATATTAGCCCGTTCATCCGAGGTTCGTTGAGGATGTATGACATACTCCGTTTCGTTGACCCGGCGTGGGCATAACAAAGCCAAGGACGAGTCGTCATCAACATCCATCTTACACATTGCAAGAGCATTCCTAGTGAGTAGGTCATCTTGCTTCACGAAATCACATCTAAATGCAATGACACAGCCAATCGAATGCGCCAATAGAGCGCCTAATACCAATAGAGTTCTCATTATGCTAAGGTAGGCCACGACTAAATTTCGCTTCCTACGATCAATGAAAACAACAACGGACAAAAATGGATGTACACCAACGTAGACGTATTGTATGTGTGAAATAAAAATAATTCCACACCTCCTACTTGTTTACGATTGGAAGTGGCAACCACGCTTCTGTAGGAGCAACTTGGCGGCAGCACCGATGAATTTTCCTTGACAGACTTCGGCACAATCATTAAAAAGAGATGTATCGTGCAGTAGAGACTCCAATTTCATAAATGCTGCCAAAAAATTTGCAGAGCGGTATAACAAAAACTTGGACATTGAGCCATTCACACTACGCCTATCAAGGATCTCCCTCGCAGCAAGTCACCGAACACCAGCGAATAGACATATTAACTGTGCACCGCCGAGACAGTACCTCCACATTGTGCAGACCAGTATTACCAGCCAATACATGTTGGTGGATACGGCCACATCGATGACGTATCTGTTGGAAATGAATGCAGAACGCCCAATCAACAAAGTTGAAAGTAACAACCTATCTTTCTATTTAGAATGATATTGCGGCGCTGTTTCATAGGCGTAGGCTGGATGCGTCGGGGTGCGTGGATATGACAATCCAACGGGTGGTCATCCTGCAAACAAAAAATAACGGAGGGACGTGAAACTTACGTCACGACTTCGGACACCAACTCCCACAGAATAGCACGTGAGCTACCATTTTGAACGCGGGGATTCCCGTTGTTCGAGAACAGGCGATGCTTGGTGTGTAGTCTTTTGTCTATTAGACATCGGTTCATAGTTGACACGACTTGAGGCCCCGTCCGTTCGTCACCTAAAAATGGAGAAATAGAAAGCAACCAAACACTTTGCAAATCACAGAACACAGCTACACTGAAATCCGATAATTATTTCGCTTATCGCTTATCACAATTAAACTGCATCCGAGTTGCGATCATTGGGATGTAGGCTTGCGCTTATTCGAGCTCTTCTTTGTCAGAAATATCGCCCAGTTGAGGTGTCGGTCACGTATTGCCATCTCATGCTCGCGTTTCAGAGTCGCCACGGTGACTATTTGGGTGCGCCTGGAGAACTTCTCGACAGGTTCAGGCGCATCTGCCATCTCCCCCATGTTGGCGTGATTTGGAGCTGGTTCTCCGTTCCCCAACGCATAAAGCCGCCACAAGAAACGCGACAACTTTGACATACGCCCAGGTGTTTTGGCATGCAGCGATTGAGAGAGGACGTCCACCTTCGCCGTGTCACCGCTCAGGTTTGACATCATCATGACGTCATCGCGATCCAGACATGCAACGACGCGATCAGTCAGCGCGGAGAGGCGGGTCATGTACTCGCATACCGATTTAGGGTTGGCTCGTTTGGTCAAAGATGCAGCCTCCTCGTTCTCTGAGTCCGTTGCGGTTTTTGTTTACACGATGGACTTACTGGGCGACTCGAACATTTTGCGTAGGCACATCTTCTGGAAATCCCGCAAAACCAAGAAGTAGTAACACGCAGAGTCCACGCCCCTATTGCTACGTAGCAACTCCACCAGGCGGTCGACGGACGAGCCATCATCGGAGGTTTGCTCCAATGTAATTCCACTGTCCAACTGCTGCGACCAGCTTACACGGCACTTGTGCCAGACTCACGTGTTTGTAATGATCCGCCATGGGATCAATGAGATGCACCACCGGCGAAGGGAATTGTTCCTCCGGGCGCGATAAAAGGGAGAACGCCTCTTGGCCAAGAATGCCGATGTTCCTGGTGGAAGGGGGCTCCAGGTCTAGGACCCCCGCCATCGCCAGGTACATAGAGGTGGCCGCGTCGACGTAGGAGTCGTGACCGGCATCGCGTAATAGGTCCAATTTCAGATGAGTCTCAGCCTGCAAAGCATTCCTTAATCAAAACCCGCAACCCACCAGTGCTTTCAGGGAAGGCTTGTTTCTGCGGTTCTGGATGGCGTACATCAGCGCAGTGTCTATCACGCGCCCATGGCCGACTTCGCACGCGCTGCACTATATACATTTACTGTATACGATCGCCAACCTCAGGTCGTGATGCAGAGAGTGGCCGACCAGTACGGTCTCGCAGTCCACCATGCGGTAGAGGGCGGCCTGGACGTCGGACAGCGTGATGGTCACCCCTGCTAAACCTTGCTCCGTTATACCCGAGTACTGGGTGCGATAGTTCGTCACGGTGCAGGAAGGCTGCACCAGTGCGTCGAAGACGACACGGAGCAGGCTATCGATCACGGTGATGCGAGCCAGCTCTGTCCCCTTCGTCGTGGACACCATCTCGCAGTCCAAGGCAAACGTTTTTGGGAACAAACCATCATTGCGCAGTTGATACGCGATAGATGCGTAACGACGCAGCAGTTCGTCGCTAAATTTGAACTCTGGGGTGCCCACGGAATCGTCGTCGACCGATGTTTCTCCGCTTGACGAGGCCGATTCCGGAGCCAATTCGGCAGTGAACGGCGTGGCTCGGTACCTATTTACGGCCGCCACTAGCTGATCCTGGTTTCTGCAAAGTCGGCGCGGTGTCAACACGTTGGACTCCAGCACCGACAACAGTTGGTCCTCCGATATGTCGGCTTCCATTTTGTTAACAAATTCTGCCGGATGGCAGTCCAAATCTTCGAATTGCTCATTTTCAGCGTGCCCTGGGTTGTAAGCGTTGTGGTACATTTCTGGAGTGAGGCAAAACTGCGCTATGCGATGCGATTCGTCGGGCCGTATCTGCTTCTTCACCTCCATGAACAAAAACTTCTGCAACATTTGGCCGCCACAATAACCCAGCTAACCTTCATTATGTCACATTCACCCTCCGAAATGTGGCATGCCGGCGATTTGCTGCTGACCATGAGTGCAAAGCTTCGTGGACCAACATTCGGTATAGGGTACCGCTTTCCGTGGAGCGCTGCACCACCTTCAGGGCGTCGAGGTCGTTCATCAGGTAATCCGAGTCCAGATACGGCACTGCTATGAACACGTTGCTATGGGAGTGCACGCGGCCATTGCGCAGGTTGAGCGGGCACTTCGTTTTCGCGTTCACGGACATGAGCCTGGGAGGGATGACACAGCGCAGGAAAAGCCTACCAAGTGACGAACCGCTGCAGCTGAATCCAATCTATGGGCGCGCTGCGGTGTTGCAGCACCGGCTCCAGTGTGTAGCTGTGGCCGTCCGCGACGCTCAGCGAGCAGTCCCGCTGCCGCGCCTCGGCACGTTCGCTGTTGGAGGCCATGACTAATCACCAAACCATGTTATATGCACTAAAGTTACTAATGCGATTCGACATAATTATATGGTGCTGTAAAGCGGCAGATACTGGTCCAGTATGTTCCCTGTGGATCATGGCAGAGCGAAAACCGCTGCACAGGGCAGCTGCACACGTTCACTTACCGGCCTTCTGCTCCTCCGCGTCCATGGACGCCCGCAGCTCCATGTGGCGTGCGAAGCGATCCTGCAAATGTCGGTAACGCCCGCCAGACACCTACGTTTATGCTCTGGAGCGTCTCGGTCAGCACGGCCAGGCGTGACTCGTCGCCGTGGAGCATCTTCTTGGCCAAGAACCTGACACCGCGTCCATGTGTGCAGCGTGGGACCCACTTGCTAACTGAGAGGAGCGAACCCATGCGCTTCTTGCAGTGCCGCGCGAAATTCGCGACCGCCAGCTGGGTCGGGGTGTGGAGGAAGATGAACCTGGCGGCCGTGAAAACGCGGAAGCTGAAACCCACTCCGGGTCCTCGTGCATGTACAGCGCATCCTTCTCTGCGTCACTGCAGACTGAGAGTATCATCCCCAGGTGCTCGCCCAGAATCTCGTCGTCGATGCCCAGGCTCTCTTTGAGGTACTGCGGACGGTGGCTCCGGTCGCACCAAACCACCAACCTCCATGCATCGCATGCGAATTGTGTGCATAGAGTCCGACGTGTGCAACACCAGAAAGTTGAACTCCAGCGCGTCGCAAACCGTCGCCTCCAGTGCGAACACACCTGCCAACACTTTGGGGCGGCGCCTCTGAAACGCACCAGCGATGTCCAGCCCCTCGACTGACCCCAGCAGCTTGTCCACGTAGTAGTTGCGCCACATGTCCTCGAGCTTGATCGCCAGCGTTATACAGGTGAACCTGAAATCGCGCACATGCGCACTCGGCCACCTCCGACCTACATGATCAGCCGAGGGTCGTATTCCAGCATCGACCGCCGCAGGTAGAAACGGTTGAAAAACGTCAGTGCCGTCTCCTGCGCCACTTGTGCAAACTGCAGCTGCCGCCTACCTTAACCGAGTCCTTCAGGTGGTTGGCGGCCATGAACCGCGACAGCTGGAACGCGTAGAAACGCACCAACCAAAGCTCATCTTCCAGCGTTGGCAACTCCGCCTCCTTGTGCTCCTCGCGACCTACGATCACAATTTGCTTGGCTCAACAGGAAGCTCACGGATAAGCTTGCATTGCACATCAGTACTAACCTTTTACCCTCGCCAGAGCGGCCGTAAACGCCCGCTGCTGCTGCTCCTGCAGGCTCGACGCCGACGGCAGCAGCCAACGGCTGAAGTGTGTGCTCTTCTGCGGCCACACAACAGCGTCCTTCGCCTCGGAGTCGGCCATTGGCGCTCCGGCACGGGCCGCCGCGGAGATGTGTAAGACAGGCGCCGGGCTGTTTCGTCTACTGCAGAGTCCAAAGCCACCTTTGGAACGGCATCGTGACCCACTATCTGGGTGGAATCCGACTGCTTGCCCGTAGGCTGCCCGAGCTTGCGACGGAGGCGACGTGTCTAAGGTGTGGGGAAGGGTGCGACCGGAAGAGGAGCCTAACGGCCTCTTTTCGCCGACGAACCCATCACGTACGTCAACACGTACAAAAAAGCGCCCGTTAAGTGCCTGTAGACACTACGGACAACAGCAGCCTAACCCCGCATCTGCGAGTAAACGCGAGGCACATCAACACTAAAGCAGCCGGCAAGCAGTGTATATCACGATAGGGCTCTCCGACGGCTTGCAAAACGCAAAATCGCGCGTGTGGTATTAGATGGCGGGGCCCAACAAGCTCTCCAGCCTCCTGGACAGCGAGGATGTGGGCACGACTGCGAACGGCGGCGCTGCCGCCGCCACCTCCCTGGAAAGCGAAGCCGTCAAATTGCTGGCCAAGCTCGACCGGGTAGATCTCGCCCGAGGTATGTCTACCGTGCCGCACGATGACTGTGTTCAGCGGTCGCCGCTCTTGGCGCCCATGTCGACGTCGCCAAGGTGTTGCGGGAGGCTCTGCCAGACGTGTTGGAGCAGAGGGTGAGTGCGCGCTACCAGATTTTTTGGCTCAATAGGCGCAGCGTGCACCGGCCAGCGAGGAGCAAGAAGAATACACTGGAATAAACCTGCTGGAGCCCACGGAGGTCGTGCCTTCGCCGGACGTGAACATGCCCGTTGACGGCGAATCGCTGTCTTTCCCGGAGTACTTTTTACAGATCGCGAAATTCGCGCCGTTGAGGCTCAACCTGGGCGAACGCAAGCTCATGCGCCTGCTGGACAGCACGCTGCACGTGAGCGAATACACGGACAAGATAGACATTTTGCACGAGGGCAGCAAGACGCGTCGCATAGTGAAGGAGATCAAGGAGGTCTGCGCCATCCTCAGCGGTCTGGCGATTGCGCACAACTACGACGACGGGCAGCGGCTGGTGCGTGACCGTGAGTACGCCGCGAACGCGGAGTTCTTCCGCAACGTGTTCGAGATCGGGAGGCGGTACAAGATCCTGAACCCGGACAAGATCAGGAACTCGTACGGGAAGCTGATTTACTTCCTCATGGACTCGCGCAAGCCTGAGATTCAGGAGCTGCTCAACTTCGACTGCGTGGCGCCCGTCAAGACCGTGTTCAGCCTGCTGGCCACGAAGAAGCGCGGCCTCGAGATGCTGCACGACCCCAAGATAAAGCTTGCGACGATGGAGATAACGCCGGAGGGCAAGTCGCGCTCCGAGGTGCAGCGCGAAATCGCCGCCAAGGAGGACGCAGTTCGCTACCTGACTAACAAGTACGCGCGCAAGAAGAGCGGCGGGATCATGGGCATCGAATTTTCGTTCATCACGAGGCCCTTCTCCAACTCGAGCGACGCTGCGGACGAGGGCGAAATGACGCGGGAGGAGGTTGAGACCTGCCTGTACTCGCTGTCGGACCACTACTCGCACCTCCGCGCCTTCCGCCGGCCGTGTGACGTCATGATCGCATATCTCAGGGACAACTTCAACCCTAACGACCCCAACCCCAAGTACAACCTGTCCATCAGTGCAGGCAGCGACGGCGCCCGCCTCAGCCACGGGCACGCGAAGCAGTTCACGTACGTCCTGCAGTCGCTGACTCTGTGGAGGGAAATCGCACACGACATGTTTGCCCTATGGCACTACGCGGAGGCGGACCTGCTGGACGCCGACAACCCGTACCGGCTGCGCAACACCGGCCAGGGTCTCAACCGAGTGCAGTACGGCCCCAACGTGGTGAACGGCATGCGCAAGATCCTGCGCCGGGTCCAGCAGCAGGTCGGCGCGTGGGTGGGCTCGAACATGGTGCACCTGGGCGACCACAACGTGCCGAACTCGTTCATGTTCATCGACAAGTACACGCAGATCCCGCGGATACTGTCGCCCATCGTCTCGTGCATCGAGAAGATCCCGGAACTGTACGCGTCCACCGATGCGATGAGGACGTACATCGACACGCAGTTCGGCGGGCCGAAGCGCCTCAAAATGGTGATCCTCACGGACTTCTTCAGACACGCGTTCGACGGGAGTGGCGCTGACAACTTCAACGACGCGGGAAGCTGCATCGACGGCCGCCTCACCTCCGCCTGGAACTGGTGCTCGAAGATAGAGAAGAAGAAGTACTTCCCTATCTTCCTCCTGACCTCGTTCTGCGGCTTCGACGGCAGCTTCGGCGAGGGATGACTACAGAAATCACAGATACGCTATATTAGTTTGTAGAATTCTTTCATCTGGTCCTTAATCCACTGCAGGCGCTGCACGAGCGCCTCGAACTCGCTGCGTCGCAGCATTAGCATCGGCCTGCCGGCGCAGCAGAGGACCAGCGTCGGTTCGGAGCGCAGCCCGTCCTTGAGCGCCCGGCGAAACACGAAGATGTCGCGACCCAGTGGCGCCAGCTGCATCGTGATGAACTCGTGGAGCTTGAACGTACGGTGCCGTCGCCGATTTGCAGTCGAGAAGGTGGCGGCCAGCCCTCGAAGGTCAAACGACAGCGCGACTGCTCCGCCGCCAGGCGCCGGAACTCCTCCAAGCAGTCCGCGGCGCTGCGGCCGGCAGACAGCACCCTGCGCTGTAAGGTGGCGCTAGAAAATTTCATGATGCGATGGGACCGGCGCCAGCTCTACGCAGCTGCCCGGACGGCGCGTCCCATCTCGCGACTGCTCAGCCAACAAGAGTAGGTAGGGTGACGCGCAAAAAATGATCGCTAGTATATAAAACTATCCGCCGCGTGATTTGTAGTTGATGGTTAATCGCAGTGGCTACAGCGTACCGCGTATACGCAGCACACATCCACGACCGCCTGCGGAAGATGGTGTCTGCGCCGTTTGATGGGCATACCGTGACATCACAGCAGGCCTGAGGACACAGCCACAAGCCCTACGGACAACGGATCACAAAGAGGACAGACAAGGTCGGTAACTGCCAGCAAGACGTGCGCGCCAGAAAAGGCCAAAGACCGAGCGTGTTACCAGATTGCGCTACACACACACCAACGCAGTTATAAAAGGTCCATCCAGAAAGGAGACACAGCAGCGCCCCCTGACGTAAACGGGCTCACACAAGTGTCCACCCACGCCTTAGCGGTGACGCGCGTAGCCGGCCTAGACAAGGACCTGGACGGCAACGGCCTATAAATCGAGGATCAGACAAGCAGCGGAGCGTCGCTAGAATATTCGCGCCAGCTTTTTCCGAAAGCCGTACGCTGAGGCGGTCTGGACGTTACAACCCCATCGCCGCCGTGAGATGCGCAGCGGCGCCGGCGAGGGCATGAATATTTAACGTGAAGAACGGACCCGACACAACTTACCGTGAAAGCGTCGGTGGATAGCGACTGAAGCCGATCACCAACGTCGAGCGGGCTGTGCATTTCATGTGCATGGACAAACCGAGGAAGACGCGAGCTGCGGCCCTTGTGTTACGAATGTCGTCGTGCGCCTACTCCGGTAATTCCACGTCTACACAGGAGATATCCGACGCATCACGCGCTCTGCGGACGCGGACGCGACGCACTCGGGGGTGATCTGTGAACGACGCTCGCGACCGATCCTAAGGTTTAACACCCCTACCACGCAGGCCCACGACGTACGCCCAGTCGAGTCCGGAGTTTATCGACGACGCGAGGCGCGCACACCGTTTCCAAACCGGGACGGACACGTAACGCGCCTCCGTCGGGCAGGGCGTGGTGACGCCTAGACCCTGGGAATCTGCGTCAGCTAGGAGATGGTAATTGAGGGTGGCCGCATTCGGAAAGAATGTGCTCAAGTCGAAATGCTACATGGATGAAGAACTAAAGATAGTGGACGTGTGGTCGGATAACTTGGAAGATGCGTTCGAGAGGATAAGGGACGTACTGGAGCATTATCCGTACGTCTCCATAGACACGGAATTCCCCGGCATCGTCGCGAAACCCACAAGCTACCAAGAGGACTACAACTACCAGACCGTCAAGTGCAATGTCGACCTGCTCAAGATCATTCAGCTCGGGCTCACGTTCGCCGACGCCGACGGGCAGACGCCCAGCGGCGTGTCGACGTGGCAGTTCAACTTCAAGTTCGACCTGCAGCGCGACATGTACGCCTACGACTCCATCGAGCTACTGAAGGAGAGCGGGATCGATTTCGAGAAGCACCTACGCAAGGGGATCGATGTCGCGCACTTTGGGGAACTCATAATAGCCTCCGGACTAGTCATGAACGAGGACGTCGTGTGGGTAAGCTTCCATGGCAGCTACGACTTCGCGTACGTGCTCAAGCTTCTCACCTGCACGAGTCTGCCTGCCAACCAGTCGGAGTTTTTCGACCTCCTGCACGACTTCTTCCCCTCTCTGTACGACATCAAGTTCCTCCTGGACGAGCGCTCGATCAAACTCTCTGGTAGGAGCAGTCTGCAACGCATCTCGGAGCACCTGGACGTCAAGCGAATCGGGCCCCAGCACCAGGCGGGGAGCGACAGCCTGGTGACGTGCCGCACGTTCTTCAAGCTCATGCAGCGGTATTTCGAGAACGAGCTGGATGACGAGAAGTACCAGGGCGTGATCTACGGCCTGGGCAAGGCTTCTGCGCAGCTGCATGGCGACTGCAAGAGCGACGGCCTGTACAACACCCCCACGTACGCAATGGCGCTGCCGTATGCAAACGGGCCGAACAGTATGAAGTGGGGATCGGACATGCAGGCACACCACGTACAAACCACGCTCAACCCAGGCATCGTCAACGCCAACCTGCACGGGTCGTCCGGAGCTGTCATCCTCAATTCGTCAGTGTCGAGCCCACATGGAGAAGTCACAAGCCCCTTGGGATCGAACGTCCTGCCCGGCAGCGCAGCGATGGTGAACAACGGGGCGATGAGCAACATGACCGGGCTGAGCTTCTACGACACGCCGCAATTCACTAACCAGTAGCGACTGCGACGGCCGCGTTACGTGTTCGGCACTCCCGCATCGGCACGAAGTTATCCGAAGACTCCACACGTCTTTTGTACACAAATGCACCGGTGGCAACGGCTGTCACCAGTGTGTAGAATACGGACTTAGAACTAAATATAACGTATTTACCCACTACGTGTTTGCGTACGGTGTCTAATGGATGCGAAAGAGTCCACCGGTAGTTGCATCTCAATCAAGGGCCGCGGCTCTTGGAAATCTCGTCGTTGCGACGTATCTCCTCTTCGTCCTTCGGGTACGCCGTCAGCGCCATGCGGCACGCCTCCAGACACTGCACTGATCAGATCGCGTTTGGTGTAAACTTACGGAGAACAGTTTGATGTCACCGAAGTCTGCGTATGTGGCGTTGTCGTACGGCGAGGCGACCGTATCCTTAGTCACCTGACGGGGGAACATGTTACGACACCGGGCTTCGCAGCCCACCGCCAACAAGCGGTACGTGAGATCGCCGCAGCTGACCGAGCCGATGCGAGCTGCGATAACCATCAAAGCGCCCAACCGCAGAACTAGCTTGCGTAAAGTCATCTTCTCTGTTTCCTGGTAAAATTAGATGTGATTCACTGGTGACGACGAAACCCAGTCCGGAGCTCGGCTTCCACTTTGGTAGTGTCAAAATTTCCCGTGGCGCAGATTGGTTGGCGGGTGCGATTCCGGTGGAGCATGTATATACTTAGAGATTATGTGCGCCAATAAACCTCCAGATTCAAGAATGGAATCGTGATAAGGCGGTGATGTTAGGTCGACTCAACTGATCGGAGTAAGGGGTGTATGATCGACGCAATTAAACGTGTGATCGAGCTAAAGAAAAATTCAAGTATGACAGTAGCATCAAAATACTATAGAAAGATTCGAAGGATCTAAGAAAATGGATTTCCGCCGATGAGCTAGTGTTCACACGGGAGTTTGAGATCTACAGACATTAGTATTATTTTAAACATGGAGTTGAAACGCCTTTGCAAGCTTCTGATAACCGTCTGTTTAACGGCCTCGGTGACGATGGTCAGAGTTGCGGAAGGAGGTGTTTTCTCATACTTCCAAGGGGCCTGCGACAATGTATGCCAGAGCTGCAAGTTCGATTGCGAGAAGCAATACAGGGCAGGGACGTTCAATCGGTGGTTTGTAAGTTATTGCGGTTTTGAAACTAAATTTGCGTCAGTGCAAGGGTAAATGTAACGCTATGATGAAGAAGTAGAGGCGCCAGTGTTGTGCGTTGGTACGCTACTGTACTGTACTCCAACGAGACCAAGACAACAAAAAAATTAGCACGCCATTAATCTGTCCAGTAGCATACGAACACAAATCAATAATCATTTTGATCGCACTCAAATACTTGTCTCATGCACCCTAGGTTATCAGAGAGGGCGGTGGCTCAGTATGCAGTTCTTACAATAAGAGTCGCGTGCTCTCATTCACGTAATGCCAATTTACATGGCGCCATTTGGCATTCATATAGGTGTATATGATACCAGCATACACCAACAAACGCGTTAAAGCTGTCACAAGGGCCGCTACGTAACGGTACTTCCGGCGCATCAAACCGAACGTTCAGCGGATCCATAGAATTTTCTACAAATGAAATTGGCGAGGAAACACAAAAATTACTCTGACGATACTCTTAAACTCTACTGCGCTTTCAAAATTCCATTTGTAACAATATAAACACCCGTAAAAATGAACGTTATCAGAGCAGCGGCGGCGCTCTTGATGTTCCTTGCAGGATTCACCTACGCCGATGGCGACGCACAAAGGCGGCAGCAGTGCATAGACAAATGCGTCACTAAACACAAGACGAAGGTCATGCGGCCGATGCACCGGTTACTGGTAGGTTGAGACGCGAATCCAAACAAACCCCCGCAGTGCAAGATCAGCTGCAGGGCGAGACACGGGGCAAAAATAGAGGAAAGCCTCGTTTACGTCCACCCTGCTTACAACGGCAAAGATGCGCTTTTCCAATCGTAGACGTAACTCGGCAAGAGTGTATTCGGATGAGGCCCGGTGCAAGAATCGCCTAAGCCGCACGGGCAAACATTAAACCCTGTAACAACTGTCTAAACGCTTTGACAAGCCTTTTCATCGTATTATTGTGCCATCTATGCATATACATATCGAACTTAACTCAATGTTTGTGGCCCACGGCTAGTTTATTGCAGTTGTCCGTTACCCGGACAAAGCGGCGTCCCATGTCTACAGTACAGCGGGGACGATGTAAGATACGGATTTCTACGGATAGACACAGCTACTATCGCTGCGGTGGAGAACACAGGTATAAAGCATACGTATCCATTGCGATTTGCAGCAAATTGCCGTTGTTCATTTGATAATGTCCACAAGCTCCTGTCGTCACAGCATAACACCCAGTAAGGTACCAGTATGCCTTACAACGCCCGTACAGTCGTTTATAAGATGGTTGTGTGCCACGAAATCCGCACAAAATGGCAATACAGGCGCCGTGGCTGTGAAATCCCTTACACGACCGTATGCACAGACTGAGCAGCGCAGCGTCATTAGTTACCAAAGCGCCAACACACTAATGTCTATAACGGTCTGTGTTAAACAATACTATTATAGCGCATCAGTTGGGACGGAATTACCGCCTGGTTCTGGTAAAAAGGGCTTTTCAAGTCATTGTGTCGCGTAATCGTGGTGGCATTGGTATCATCGTTGCGATTCATATTGCCGCCAAGTCATGTGTAAAAATCGCCACCCATCGCATCATTAGTAAATTATTTACCACGCTTAGTCCATGTGCAATTGCGATGTGGACTCCGTTGGACATATCTGGCTGAGACAAATCGGCTGCTGTGGAATCTCGAACCTTCCACTGCGATGAACCTCTGTTCGGAAACTTCCGACTCAATTATGGCAACCGGAGTGCGTTTAATGGACCCGGGCACACTGTTGGTGGCGTCGGCGGTAGAATGACGCCGCGTCGATGCCCGGTGGACTTGGGGATCCACGATGACATCACGCCTTCTATTCACGAACCAGGCGGGTGGAATAGCATGGCGGGCGATACAGTTGGTTATTGTAATGCTGTGCGGATACTGTGCCTGGGTGGCAGTGGCGATGAGCACCTCGGAATCCGCCGTTATCAATCCGCATGCACCGGTCTCAGCCAGCACGCGCAAATCCACTCGTGGAAGCCACCCTGCTGCGTATATACGCCATGCAGGCAGTGACGCCATGCCGGTACACTTCAGCATGGGCGATATGCGTGTTAGGAGGCTGTGGATGATGGACGACTACGCCGGAGACAATTACGGGTACAACGAATACAGGGGAACCGGCCGGAGGTATCATACCAGAGGTGATAGGAGAAGGCTGGGGAGGTTTGAACAAACCTTCCGGCAGTTGAGGCCTGAGAGCCGCCCTTGGGTGACGGAGGACTTCGGTGGGATCCCCAAGTTACCCCTGAGGACCCCAATCGAGATGGGGAGAGACCCAGTAATCGACGAATTCCTCGAGATGCGAAAGAGGCAGGTGCCTCACTCCCTACTGAAGGACTACTATATGCAGAGGCTGGATGGGTCCGACGAGGAAGAGGGTAACGGAGACCACCCCCGGCGCATATTCCGACGCAATTACGAGGACTATTATCTCTACCTGCTGGGAGAGGGCATCATGCCACAGCTACAATCGGACGACGAGGGTGAACGTCACAGCGAAACACGCCACGATGCAGAAGGCGGGTCCGCTGAGGAATACACCGGTGAAATCACGCCTGACGAGCCCCGTGAGTACGAACGCCAACGTGACCGGCTGACCAGAAATGAGGAGTACATCAAGATGGCGCGCGAAAGGCAAGGCTCATACAGCCACAAGGACAAGATTTTCCAGTTTCTTTTAGCGGCGATGAAGGACTACGAGCGCGCCAACGTGAACTCGGAGCCGCCGGAAGACATCCCCGAAAACCTGGAGATAATGGACCCGCAACTCGAGGACTACTTCCTAACAGACTGCTACGGGTCACCCATATACATCGCACAGTGGAATGAGGAATACCTAAAGGGGCGTGAGGGGCTGGAGGGCAAAGCGCTGATCGATTACGACAACATGTGGTACGAACGCATCGATAGGCTGAACAGCCACTTCGACCACCTGCACACTGACGACACCCCGGGCGACGTTCTGAAGTCGTACTTCGTTGATGCGGACGCCGGCGACATCCCGATCAGGCGGTCGAAAAGCGGCCACCGCAAACCACCCCGCGTGGTCATTGCCGGCAAGGCACTTAAAATGAAGTGGTCCGAACATCTTTCCCCATCAATTCTGGAACTCTTGGCAAAGAACAGTCTGAGAAGGCATCGCGATAAAGACGAGCAGGCGAGGAAAAGGCGCATGCTCGATTTCAAAGCTGACATCTTCAATGCGTGTGTCAATGCGTCGATGAATCGGCTGGTGCACGAGCGCGGTCTACGCCAGGACGAAGAGGACCGTCTGAAGTACATCCAGCACCTGTATGTTTACTCCGCCAGACCATAACATCTCGCAGGCACGATAGGAGAAAGGTGCATAACGACAGATTTGGGTGCCAACCGAACACGCCGTATTGGATCTGGGAAGAGTTCTGGAAGGACAGGTCGAGCATTCTTCAGGATACCATGGTGGAGATTCTGCGCAGCGTTAGGTGTGTGGAGCCCGACGCGGACGTGGCGGAATTGACCAAGGGCACCGTGGAGCACATCAAATCGCCCAAGCTGCAGGGCACTCGGTTCGAGGTGCCCATGATGCTTGACCCCGACTCGTCGCCGAAGGTGGACCGGCTTGAGGCGTACATAAAGCGATTTGGAAGGCGCAGTGACGCTTCCACCTCCTCACCACCCGAGGCGTCTACGGCGCCATCAGAGGGTTCACCCAGATCCATAGGTGTGCTCATTTCGTAATAACGCTTACACGCTACAGGCACGCCGTCAAAAATCGACGATGGATCAACCTCGGGGCAAAAGCGTAGTGAAATCGATGGGCTACCGGTGCCCAAACCACTTGGGTACTACTTCCGCGACGTCCTATCCTTCGACAAGTTCGAGGAGGAATACGAGAAGTTCAACATGGAGTGCTTCGGGACCAAGGACTACGGTGTCAGCGTGGGCCAGCTGGTAAAGGGCACGGTGGAGGACGTGAAGCCGAAGCGGCTGCTGGTGGATATCCACACCTCCAAGCTGGCGGTCATGCGGTTGGTCGACCACTTCAACAGCCCGCAAGAGGTGCCCTCCGGGGGCTTCACCTCCGTTTTCAAAAAGGGCGACGTCATGTACTTCGAGGTCATCTCCAAGTACGGCAACGACATCAACGTGTCGACGCTCCACGTGCAAGAAATGTACAAGCACAGGGAAATCTATCGCAAACACTTCAAGCGGGAGATCTTCAAAGTCAGAGCCATTCAGAGGTACTCGTCGGGCCTCCTGGTGCAGTACCAGGGCGACGATGTGGAGGACATCGAGGACTACCAAATGCCGGACGAACCCCGCCGTTTGGAGAACCTGGCGTTCATACCGTACCGAGAGCTGGATCGAACGCATCGCAGTGAAGTCCAGCGCATAAAGTTGGGCATTGTGGGCAAGGTGCTGCCGGTCTACATTGCGGACTGGGCGGTCTGCGACGGAGTGCCGCTTGTCTCCAACATCGAGGCGCTGCGCAGGCTACCGCTTGGCCAAATACAGCCCGGTGACATAATACGCGCTAAGCGGTGCATGTACGGAAAGGACGCCGTCTGGGTGCACTTCGGGCACACTATAGGGACGCTGTCCGTCATGGACATGAGCAAGGAAGACTACGCCAAGCACGTTCGCGGCGACACGGAGAGCATTGTCGCCGCCGTCCGGGACGTACACCTGGTGAGTCGTGACTGACGCGATAGCCACTCAAAATCTGCGCAGTTGGCCGGCTCCATGGAGCTGTACACGAAAGGTGCGAAGACGTCGGGCGTGGGAATCGCCGTCAACGAGTGGAAGGAACGCATGCGACTGGATCCAGATCCAATAAAATCGTTCAACGACGCAGTGGCAGCTAGGATGCCAGACATACTCAAGAGCAGCGTGCCCGGTCGCGTTAACCCCAAGAACGTGAAGCTCAACCCGATCCACAGCGTCCCCAACAGGCGGATTACCTTGTCGTCGACGCCGAGCCTACCACCAGGTAAATCGGAAGCTGGAATCAGGTGGGTGTAAACGTGACCTTTCCGCTCACGTGGCGCAGCCGTTTCGAACCTATACGCTGGGACTTCTCCCCCACTGCCTCGAAGCACAAGGACGAGGACGAGCTGCAGCATGCGTACAACACGTTCACGTGGCAGGTGCTCACTGAGCACGGCTGGGCCGACCTCACTCCGGCGGAGCAGCGCGTGTTTAACCGCGCGCGGTTCCAGAACGATGAGGTGGTGTACTACCAGCACGACGGGCGGTCGTACCGCGCGGACCTCCTCGACATGGTTCGGCAGAACCTCACCGACCTGGTGGAGCAGCCGCTGAGGAACGACTGCTACGTGGCGCTCAACGAGAAGGAGATGCGCGCCGTGCACGGCATAAACCTGCCCAACTCCGACCCCGGGGTGATGTGACAACGCATGCTCAGGCGCCCAGGCACAAACCGCCACGTGTCAATTGTGCACTACATCTCGATGCATTTAAAATATAGATGGCTTGTGTTCACACTGCCAGCGCAACGCTGCCAATGAGGGGCGCCAGTAGGCCTCACGCATCCAACGAGGACACGGTACCCTTCAGGTGCCACTTGCTGCTTTCCTCGATGGTGACCAGCGCCTTGCGGCCCACGAGGTCGGGGTCCAGCGGCACTACCACCTTCACGTAGGTCTTGGTGTGACCCACGGTGTGGCCCCGCTGGTTGTCCACGTCGGAAAACCAGACCGAAAGGGTGCGGCCCACGTACACGCTGTTGCGCTCGTAGGACATGAACAACTGTGTCACCTCGCGGGTGCGCGTTTTCTTCACCTTGTTCCCGTGGGGCTTCATCTTCGCGGCGGGGGTGCCGGGTCGGGGGTAAAACTGCGAAATGTTCACCACGGGCAGCTTCAGACGGTCTATCAGGTCCAGCGTCTGGCGGTGGTCCTCGTCGGTTTCGGTGGGGAAGCCGCATATGATGTCGGTGGCGATGGTGCATTCCGGCAGCTCCTTGCGCACGCAGTCGACCAGGTATTCGAAGTCCTCGATATGGTACTCACGGTTCATCAGGTCCAGCACGCGGTCGCTGCCCGACTGCACCGGCAGGTGCAAGAACTCGAACACGTTGGGGTGCCGCAGGATCTCGACGATGCCGGCGATGTGGCGCTTGATGTACGGCGGGTTGGACATGCCCAGACGCAGCATCACATTAGGCGGCAACAGCGCAGTGATTCCCCGCAGAAGAGTGACTATGTCGGTGCCCAGGTCGATCCCATACGCCCCCGTGTCTTCCGACGTTAGCCAAATCTGCTGGATGCCCTCCGCCACCACCGACTCCACGCGGTCGAGGATCGCCTCCAGGCTGTAGCTGCCCAAGACACCTCGCGCCTGCTTCGTCTTGCAGAAGGTGCAAGCGCCCAAGCAACCCGTCGAGAGCGGTATGATCTCGATCAGCTTGTTCTGGCGGATTTTGGGCAGATTCAACGAGGGCAACGCTTTGCGGTCCAGCAGCGTAACCTTGCGATTGTGCAGCGCCTGCTCGACGACTCCCACGATCTCTGCAGTTCGGTTAATACGCGCTCCGACACTCATGAGCTACTCTCAGTGGTGTGGCGACTCACCCTCTATTTGCTGGACTCCAAGGAGCGACACGCCGGGGTCCTGGAACACGCCGAGACTGCGGTCGGCCTGCGAAACGCAACCGCCCACGACGACGGGGATCCCCAGCTTCCGCGCGCGGACGATCTCCGTGGTCATGGCGTCCTGGCTCGGGCCCTTGACGGTGCAACTGTTGATCACAGCAACGTTGGCACTGTCGACCGTGTCGCAAATGGTGTACCCATATTCGCTCAGTAGCCCCTCTGCGCGGGTGTGAGAGGGGTGACAACAGTGACATACTCATGTATTCGGCATCTGACATGTTGTGCGCGCAGCCGAAGGACTTGAAGTACACCCGCTGCCGGCCAGGTAGAGCACTGCCGGCCGCGGGCGCCGACCCTGCGGCCTCCACGAGGCACGATGCGTCTATTCCCGCGGACTGCTAAAGTGTCCTTTGGTGGTTTTGGGTGCGCCTACCTTTGCTTCGGCATCCTCGTCGGACAACGAGTCTGCGCCGGAATCGGCGGCCTCATCGGCTGCCTCGACCTGGTCGCTTTTCCTCGAGGGGCTGCGACTGCATTCGTCGTCCACGTTAACCCAGTCATCGTCGTCATCTGCGTCGTCCCGCTTGCCGCTGGCCTTCGCGAGCCGAGATTTGAAGGACCCGTAGAAGTGCGACCTCGGAACCCGGGTTTTGGCACTTCCGCCCAGGTTCTCGATGTTGTCCTCCTGCTCAAACTCCTCCACGCCTTTGGTGCGACGGGTGAGGCCGCCGTAAGGATACCTACTGCGCGACCGGCCGCTGCCGTGGATGCTTTCAAGGTCGGCCCTCGAGGTCAGCCGCTGGCTGTCGATTGTCCTCTCGTCGATGTAGAAGTCATCCTCGTCGCTGTACTCATCCTCGGCCTCATCGTAGAGCTCGTGGTCGTTGTTGTATATGCGCTTCAGGTAGCGCATGAAGCGCCGCTTCCGCAGCTGCCGGTACAGGTAATATGCGATATAGGACGCCGCGAGGACGCCGACGATGCCCGCACCCACCAGGGGGCCGCTCAGCCGGAACCGGCTCTGAGACATGAGGCCAAACTACCACCGGACAGACGAGCTAATAGCGGCTGGCTGGAGCCCACATAAGCCCTGGTAAGAAGTCGGGACGCCAAGAGGTGCAGCCACTTCAGTGGGTATATCCTGCAAGCAGAGCGGATGACGGCAATCGCACACAACCTGCCCACTCCGTCACCAATATTTACACATGAGCGTAATATGTGTGGTATTGGTAGACAAGCTGTGCTCTAGCGGCTGCCAGACCAGTATCCCCGAAAGCGGCGGCAAGCAGGGGCGCGGCCCCCAATAGGGGAGTCTACCACCGCAACGCAGCGTAAACACCGACATAGCGCACCGTTTGTTAGCGATACACCCTATATCGGAGCACCTTGCTGGCCGATGACAGGCGTAGACGCAAGGAATCTCTTCCGTACCTAGCACGTGCACGCTCGCGGCGGCTGTCGCGCGCAGGCGACGGTTCCTGCCGCGTATGTGCCGAGGAAGGCTGGATCGAATCCTAGCATGGCTGGTGTACGCCGTACTGCGCTCGTCGCTATGGAAGGGGGCCGACGCAGTACGCCTCTCACGGGCCGGAGCACATGTCACCGTCGGCCAACCGCTCCTCGGCCCACACATCAATCGTGAATGCGGCGGTGCATACCTGCATCACCGGCCGGGGGATGCCGGTGATTCCGAACTCTCCCAAGTGCCCACTGCACCGTTCAAGGGGCTCCGGCCAGCCTTCCTGGGCAGTGCTCCGAAACGTCGCATCAAAACGGCAGTTCCGAGGAACTACACCGGTAGGTGGAGCAATGTACATCCGCGGCGTCATCTGCGAGTAGGCTGGCAGCCGAGGAACCAGCTGGTGGTAGAACACGGCCGCCTTGCAGAAGGCGCGTATCGCAACTTGTCCTGCAACCTCGCGGTAGTAGACAAAATAGTGGATCTCGGGCGCAAAATAGGTGCTCTCATCGACCGAACGATCCACCCTCAAATTGTAAGTGACGAGTACTACAGATATGCGCACTGGCGCATGCTGGAGCGCTTCGCCATCGCCGCCGCCATGGCGCTGGCGTCGCAGACCCAGCCCATGGCGAGCCCTGCCGGCGAAGCGGCAACCGGCAGCGGTGCCAGCAAGGACGGCGAGGCTGGGAAGGCTTCTAATGACCGCTGGATCGCCTGGATGACACGCGGCAAGGTCAGCTCGGCGCTGACGAACATCGTGCTCAAGGACGTGGTTTCACGGGCGTTCAACTTCGTCTGGTTCGGCAAGATAGGCGCGGGCTTCGATGACAACCCCAAGGCGTTCCGGCTGCTGGGCGGGCTGCTGTGCAGCGTCGCTGGCGTGGCGTGCTTCGCGGGCAACGTTATGAAGTTCGAGCCGAAGGTGCTCCTCAACGTGTGCATCAACGTGCTCAAGCACGTGGGGATGCTGACGATGTTGGCGGCGCAGGCGGCATTCCACACCACGTTCTGCGTCAAGAACGCCGCGACCAACGTTGGAGAGATAACCGCCAAGCTGGAGGCGCAAAGCCCGATATGCGACTTCATAGGCATGGCCACGGGGATGCAGCTTGGCACCCTGCTGGCGGATAAGCCCCTTGCCGTCCAAGCGGGGGTCTTCTCCGGGTTCTGCGTAGTCTCCGGCATCTCGACCTACATGTGCGCAAAAAGCGTCTGCTTCAGGACGCTCAACCCGCAGCGGTGCTTCGTGCTGCTGGAGGACTTCGCCAGCGTGCTGCTGCGCAGGCTGGACAGGTACCTGCGGTACCACAAAATGCGGCTCGAGGCGCTCAGACACCGGTGCTCCGGTGACCAGGGCGCGGACTCCGACTCCGGCGATGACAGCGACTCGGACGACTCCTCCAGCCACTCGTGCTTCGAGGACGACGAGTGCGGCGCCATAGCGGAGATGATCCACGACTACGAGTTCGACACCGCGAACAGGCTGCTGCACAGGTTCACTTCGAAGCACCTCTGCAACAAGCTCAAAAGGGCCAGGGAGGCGGGCACGGCTGGCGAGGAGGCCAATGTGCGCTACCCCAACGAGCCGCTGAACCTCGTGCAAAAGCGCATCGGCATGAAGTTCCTGACGCCCGAGCAGGTCGCCGCCCGCGAGCCGCTGCTGTTCCCGTGGCGGGACGGAGCGCTCAAGCACGGCGCCGTCAAGTACTCGCTGGCCGACATGTCGGTGTGCCCGGCGACGCTGGCGGAGTACCTCAAAATATTCAAGGGGGAGCGCTTCGTGGTCGCGCTGGGGTCCGACGGCATAGTGGAGTGCGCCATACACCGGTCGGCCAAGCCGCGCGACGCCATGCTGGCGATTTTGACCTACAACATCGCCGAGAAGCTCTGGACGCTGCTCGACGAGTCGATGGAGCCGGGCTTCATCGACCACCAGCTGGAGCAGATATGGGACCTCTGCAAAAGGTCGGCCGTCAGCCTCAAGGAGGTGCTCGTGCGCCTCAACGCGCAGGTGAACGCGCACCACCCCAACGCCAGCCGCGCAACCGACATGGAGCAGCTGCGCGAGGAGATGCAGTTGTGGAAGTGGGGACTGCAGACAGTCCGCTACGCGTACAACGTGGCCAAGGCGTGCATCGACGAGGTCATGCTAAGCGCGCAGGCCGCCAAGTGGGACGTGGAAAAGTTTGATCTATGTTCGCCGTTCAAGCACTAGTAGAAGAACACCGCCGGGCGGCCGGGGAAGGCCGACTGCCGAATGCTAGTAGTGTCGCGCTCGTGCGCCTCGTCGTGCGGCAGCACGTGCAACTCTGCGAACCGTGTAAAGTATAAGCTCGTAGCTCACCCGTAACCTCTAGCGACTGCTGCACGAACGGCAGGATGGACCGCAGGAACGCCAGCTCGCAGTACGGCAGCTCCAGCAGCAGGGCGCTGCTGCCCATCACGGCGACGTCGCGCAGCTGGAAGCTCGCGAAGGCCAGCATCGTCTTCTTGTCGGCCACGGAAGCCTTGCTGACGAGGTCGGAGGTGGACAGCGCCTTGATCACGTCCTTCTCCGTCATGGCGCCGCTGACGACGTCCATGGCCTGGAGCGCGCGCAGCACCTCCTGGTGGAGCGCCGGGTATTCCCTGCAGTGTGTTAACGGTGGCGCACGTGGGACCCACTTGGCAACGTAGATCACCGCGCCCGTGAACTCGGCAACCGGGGCGGCGCCCTTGCGCTTCTTGGATGTCGCCAGGGACTTCTCCTTGCACTTGCGGAAATCGTCGAGGTTCTTCGACAACAGCTTCACCTGCCTGCGACGCTTCAGCCTCCACGCACTGGCCACAAACCTGTGAAGAGCCCAGTCGATTGCGGGCAGCGTCGGCCACGGCTCTCCCACCAGCGACGTGCTGCGGCCCAGCACCTTCAGCCAGATGAACTCGCACATGTGCGGAATTATCGGGTTGGCGATGCGGCAGAAGGTCTCGTGGTACATCACGAGGGCGGCGTGGTCGACGTCGCCCTGGGACATTTGCATGTAGTTGCGGCGGGCGTTGATGTAGTCGTAGAAGCAGTACTTCAGCGCGTCGCGGTACACGAAGTTCGAGTACGACTCCTTGGCGCGCTCGGCGAGGACGCACAGCTCGTTCATGAACACGCGCTTCGCGTACTCCGACAGGCTGCTCCCGCTGTTGGCACGGCCGGCCAGCTCCATGTCGGACTGCGCAGACAGCAGGATGGCGTGCAGCTTCAGCACGGCCGCTTCGGCCGTCTCCTTCGCGAAGTTGGCGTCATCCAGACCGTCGCCCGCATCCGCGAGCGCCACTCGGGTGCCGTCGGCGGTGTACTGCGCGATGGCGTCCTCGAGCGTCAGGAAGTTCCCCTTGGACTTCGACATCTTCTCCGCGTCGACCAGGATGTGGCCCACGCACAGGTACGACCGCGGCATCGCATCGATGGAGCTCACGTTGCCCCATATGGCATTGTGAACGAACAGGCTCATCGTCAGGTGGTTGAAGATCAGATCCTTGCCGGAGGTACGGAGGTCAACCGGGTACCAGTACGCGAATTCGTCGCGCATCTGGCGCAGCTTCTCGCACATCGCAGCGTCGACGTCGGCAGGGGCCTTGTCGCTCAGGTGGAAGATGTAGTCGAACACCTCCGGGGTCAGCTGCTCCGCCTTCAGGCCGAGGGAACCAGGGGTTGTGCCGAAAATGTCGCCCTGCAAGTAATGCGCAATCGTGTAGTACGCCATGTAGATGGTGCTGTCAGACAGACTCTCGATCAGCGAATTCTTGTTCTGGCTAATGTCCTCCCACGGCAGCACGGTGCCGAGGCCGTACGAACGGCTGCACGCCCAGTTGTCCAACCAGCTCACGACGTGCTTCACCTGGTTCAACGCGGACTCGGAGTAGCAGGTGAACTTAGACGGGTCGCCCACGTGGGCAAGCACGCGTTGCTTCCAGGCCTCGTCGCTGAATTTGGTGTACCACTGGTTGCAGAGCGCGACGATACAGACGTCGCCGGCACGGGCCACAACGCGCTTCGTCGGCTCGTAGTACACGAACGCCTGCTCGTCGCGCAGCATCTCGTCCCGGATGACCTCCTTGACTTCGGACACCTGAGCGCTGTCACTGGAGGCGGAGCGAAACGCACCTTGCGGCCGGTGTAAGGCCCAACGGCCATCACGCCCTCGTAGAACCCGCGCTTGTACAGAATCTCCTTGCAGCGCTCGAGTTTCACGCTGTCCTTGCTGGAGGCGACCTTCTCCTGCTGGCACACCAGCTCGGCGGCGCACGACCCGAGGCCGGGGATGTCGATCACAGGCACCGCGTCGAGGCTGCAGTGGACGGCGTCGACGTTGTACTTCTCCTTGTAGTAGGCGCCCTTCTTGCGGATTTCAGAGAGGGTCATGTAGTCGTCGGGGGAGTCGCTGGGGACGCACGACACGATGCCGGTGCCCTTCTCCATCGAGATCGTCAGCATCGGCAACACGTAGATGCGCTGGTGCACGCTCAGCGGGGTGCGCAGAGCGGAGCCTATGAGCTCCTGGCCGTTACAACGGGACACTGAGTGCACTTCGCTCAGCGTAGACGGCGCTTGGGGAGGACGCAACAGGACCAGACCCTGGTACGCCATGTTCATCGCGGAACGTGCGGAGGTGACGTAGAGGCAGTCGCATCTCTTGACGGCCTCCTCGACGCTCACGATGCTCTCCACGACGCCGAAATCGTTGAAGTTCAGCTTGGGGGTGCTGAAGCCCAGCACCACCTCGTAGGACCCCTCGGGCAGCACAAAGCAGTTCGTTTGGCCGTACATGGTCTCTGGGCGCAGGGTCGCGGCCAACAAGTACACCTGTTTAGACGCTAGGACCTCCTTGTACGGCGCGTACGGCGCATCCAGCGAATCGAGAATGCTAAATGGCGATTCCTCCAGGTGCATTTTTATCGCGGTGTACTCCTGCGCGGTCGCGCCCTCACCCTCAGCGCGGTCGTGGTCGGCGCAGGGCTGCATCACAGACCGGCTGAAGATGGAAGCGCGGCAACCGAAGTGCAGGGTGCCCAGGTCCTTCATGCGGGTGAACTGCCATTCCACGAACGCGTTGTAGTAGGGGTTGCGGTCGGTGGTGATGAACGTGCGGCGCCAGTCGACCGAGGTGCCGAATTGCTGCAGGTCCTGAATCGCCAGCGGCGAGAAGTAGGTCAGCCAGTGCTGGGGGTCGGCGAACTTGGGGATCTCGGCGTCAGCGATGCCCATGTGGCGCATGATCTCCATCTGGGTCATCTGCAAAGCATGGCGGAACTGGGGAAAGCGCACGCACCTTCACATTGGATTTCGCAGTCAGCTTGCTCTTCTTGGAACTGAATTTCGTGCAATCCTTCTCCTGCGCCTGTTCCTGGGAGCCTGCGGTGTCGACGGGGAGTTCCTCCGAGCCGGTGATTGGAGCCGATAAACCAGCGTTTTTAGCCTGCGCGTTATTTTAGTGGGTGGCATGCGACACGTACTTCAGCCAGCTCAGCCTTTATCTTGTCGGCGCACGCCATTATAGGCATACCTGCGCACTTTTAGCCAGCCGTACGGGGGCACTCACCAGTGCAGTGCAGCCCGAACGGCCAAAGCACAGCTTTGCCCTGCGTGCGCTGAAAACGGGCCTGGAACTCGGCCTTGGACATGCTGAACGCGTGCCCAATGTGGAGCCGGCCATTCATGTACGGGTACGGGAATGTGCAGAAGTACTTGTCGGCGGTGCCAGAGGCCGGGACGGACGCGTCGAAGACGCGGCCTTCCTGCCACAGCGCTCGCACCAGAGCTTCATTCTCCAATAATTGCGCGCGTTTCGACATCGTGGTTCGTTGTACGAAAGAATCGGGACTGACTGGCCCACAGCGGCCGCCGTCCACACATTGCTGCGGTTACCGGCTTTTTGGACGCCAACCGACGGTACTATGAAAATAACGACCAAAACGCCGCTACGTAACCAACTCCAAGCAGTGACGCGTCCGTTTGAAGGCCATCGTCATGGGCCAGGACGGTGACGCGGCTAGCGTAGCTGCCGAACCACGCGGCACGCTCACAGTCGAGCAGCTGAAGTCGCATCCCACCTTCACTGCTCTGGCCAACGCAGTCGCGGGAGCGACTTGTACGCTGCTCCTACAGCCGATTGCTTCTCTGCGGACACGTCTGCAATCTCTGAACATATACGACCATGGAATACAGGGAGGAAATCGCAGCAAGTTCGCCGCCATGCTCAGGTTGAGCTGGAGAGACGGCATATTGAGGCTTTATCGAGGCGGAGGATGCTCGATGGTTATTTCGGGCGCCGGCTGGTTTCTCTTCCGATACAGCTTCGACATGATATCGCATTCAAAAATCGTAGATTTCGACAACAAAAACGCAACCAAGCTCGTGAATGGGTCGCTAAGCAGCCTGATCACCACCGCCGTGCTGCACCCGGCGTGGAACGCGAAGCTCAACATGGAGTTGCAGACCAGCAGCACCATGGTTGACGGATGGCCGCAGTACCGGGGCGCCACGCACTACCTCCTGAGCACGTTCAAAAACGAGGGCTTGCCAGGCCTATACAAGGGGTGGGAGGCGAACCTCATCGGGGTGGTGTATTACGGCATGGTCATCTGCGTGTACGAGTCGCTCGCCGAGGTCGACTGGCAGCAGCACCGGTTCCTGGAGAGCGTGCAGTACGCGAAGCCCATAGCGAACGGCATGATAGCCAGGATCATACCGACCACCTTGTGCTACCCGGTTTACGTCAGCCGGACCATGCAGCAGTGTTTCGCAACGGAACTCTCGCATCGGTCGCTGTTCCAGGTCTTCGCCTGGACGCTGCGCAACAAGAGGCTCAGGGGGCTGTACGCCGGGTTCCAGATGCAGCTCGCCAAGTCAGTAATCAGCGGAGGCATCACGTTCGGCATCTACGAGGCGCTCCTGGCGTCGGCAGCGCGCTGCTACAATTTTATACACGGTTGAAAGTAGCTGTCCCTGGCGAAACACACGCAAATCGCAGGTCAAAATGAATCAACAACACGAAGCGGCTGCAACAGAATCACGCAAACACACGTCACGAAATGCACAAAAAACTGCGCCTAATGTAGTACTGATTGACACCGTAGCAGTTGGGTGCGCAGTGGTGCCACTGCAGGGTGCTGTGGCTGCTAAGGGCCAACTAAGGCGCGTAGGCGATGGTGTCGTCAGAGATGGTGATGTAGTCCCTCTCGCGCAGGCTTTGAAGCCTCGCCAATACGTTCTGCGTATAATTGCTACGCTGCATGGTGATGGAGGGGGCGTACCTCGCGGCTGAATCGCGGCAACTGCAACAGCAGCTCGTCGCGTTTCATGCTCTTCATGGCCTTAAGGAGGGCGACGATGGAAGCGTCGATGGCCGCGTCGGGGTCCAGCGCAGAGCCTGCGGAAGTTTCCGCGGAAGCGCTATTGGAACGCAAGTCGCGGTAGCTGGGCACGGCATCCAGGGTCACATCGCAGCCGTCGTTGAAGGCGGAGTTGAGCTCAACTTCGTCGCCGGCCTACAATTGGTGAGCATACATGCGCGCCAACTGCAACACACCTGAAGGCTCAGCACTCCCTTGTCAAAAAGCGGCTGTAAAATCTGGAGGGCGAATGAGCGGTTCACGCCGAGCTTGGCTGCGATGTCGTCAAGCGCCAGTGACGGCCCCTCGAAGAGCATCAATGCTGATGCCTGGACGAGATCGCAAATTAGCGTCCTGGTGGCGCCACCGCATTCCAGCTCTAATTCCACGCGGCCCAACATGCGGTTGTGAGAAATCGTGCGGTGGAGGTGAGCACGCTGCATTTCTTTCAGTTTGGAGAAGCCGTCCTCAAAGGTGCTGTGCAGTTTCACGTCCTCCGAGTAGTCTGCGCAGCGTTGGATGGTTACACAAGCCGCCAACCTCTCAAGCACGGCCAATTGAATTTGGATATGACCATGAAAGGGGTGCCGCATTTGCGTGCCTCGGAAGACTCATCGATCATACGACGGAGGCGCTCAACTTCATCAGAGGCCCCTAGGCCTTGCAGCATGTGGATGGAGGTCCTCTCCATGTTCAGAGAGCTTCGGCAATAGAGGAGGCGCCCTGCCAACTTGAACTTGTAGCATTGGTAAAAGTCGTCCCTGTGGTGTAGGGCCTCCAGGAGCCCGCAACAGTTCCGCAACCGTGTAACCGACCCAGGATCAGCGGACACCAAGGTGCTGTCCCAGTGGTCAACTAGGTCTTTTGTGAAATCGGTGAGTTGGGCTATGACATTGCCGAAAGCTCTGCGAACTGCATTGGATATCGCTGGGTCGACGGCTGGGTCTGCTGGTGACGACGACGCATTTTCCTGATCTGCGGTTGTCGCACTGCTTGCGGCATTTTCCCCGCTTCCGGATGCCGTGGGAGTGTCGTTTTTGACGAAGCAGCTCTTCAGCAGTTCTGCACGTTTTCTACGCAGTGGAAAATTAAAACAGTACTTTGACACCGAAGCCAGCCTGACAGCACCTCGTCAAAAGATACAGTGGACGACAAAGAACGCCGGATCGATCTATTCAAAGACTCTGCTATTGCAGGTACGCCGCCTTGGATGGGGGTTATAATACGGTACATAAGTTGGAGGTCCTAAAGGCGTGCTTGTAAAATGTTTGTCGTAACCCACCGCCTCGCTGCCCTGGTCGATTAGGGAGTCGATCTCGCCCACTTTCTGGATTATGTCAGACTGGCGGTCTTGTATCAGTGCCTTTAGCACCGTGTCGGTTAGCGGCCGAAGTGTAGTTTCGCTCAGCCAGCGGGCGCAGTCGGCACGTTCCTGCTCAAGGCAGTGCTACGCCACTTTGAGTCACGACAGCAGGTACAACTCACATCAACGATGCTTAGATAGTCCAATAAATCGCAATCTTGCACCCACAGCGGGCCCATGGTGGAATAATAACGAGCGGCTCGTGCGATTATCTCCGACTCGAGCTCGTTCTTGTACTGCAGCCCGCCGCTGCCGTCCAGCTCGTGGAACATCTGAGCGAGAGCGCCCACCTCAAACTCGTCCACATCAGTCTCCGATCGGCGCGTATCAAGCAATTCCAGCAGCCGGCGTTTCAGCCTCTCTTTGTGTTTCTCAAATACCTGCGCAGGCATGAATTGCAGTAACATGCAGACCCACGATGCGCTGGAACGCCTCCAATGCGATGAGCTTCACTGGGCTGCTTGACGAGTAGTTCACGTAGAATCGGTCCAAGTAGGAGAATAGTCGGCCTACGGCCTCAGCGTATACCCGGAAACGGGCCCACGTGTCAACTATCTGCTCCACGGTAGCAGGTGCTTCGGCAGAAACGGGGATCTGCGACACATCCTTCTCCGCAACGATTAAAGCCACCTTGCGATTAATGAAGTCGACGAAGAGCTGCGACACTCTGCGGTACAGCGGCTCCTCATTCCGAGAGTTTTTGGCCGTGCACAGCCTGTAGACAATCCTGCAAACAGTTAACGGATTGGGAGGCAAACCGACGAGTAACCGGCTAGAAAGTCATTGGGTGTAAAAATAGGTTTCGGAGGGCGGCGGATGTCCATGGAATCCACGTGGTCGGCGATTCTGTCAACGCAATTAGACGCCGTAAATATGGCGCACCTGGCGAGGTGTTCGCGCGAAAGCGCCGACCAGCCCTCATCGAGGTTACATGTGTTAGTTGGATTCTGCATAATTTAGTTAAAGTACGCCGGGCAGCCCTTGTACATCTCTAGCACATCGAGCTGTTCGGGGGTGAACTTGTGGACGTGGACCTGATACCAGGCGTCCATGTGAGACTTGAAGAAGTCTTGCAGTGTCGTCTGGACGACACGCTGCGGCGGCATTAGCGCGCTGGAATACACACTTACTCTCACGATGTCTGGGAAACGCGAAGCCCCGCAACTGGCCTGTCACACATCAGCACATTTATGGTCTATAAACTCACCAATCTGGTTAGCGTGTACGGCATCCACTTGGGGACGTGATACGGCGCCGTCCCAATGAGCGCAGCCAGGCCGAAGACGCCAGCACTTGCCGTTTCGTCGTGGTTTTCCTTGATTAGGCTGTAGAAGCGCTCCGTCAACTCGATGTAGAGATGGTCGCCGGACGAGAGCACGATGTACGTCAGCGCGTCACGCGCGGCATCGCGCGCTTGCCGGTGTTGCAGCGCCGAAATGTACATCTCCAGCAGCACCTTCACTGCATTCGTGCGCCGCAGGTACATGCACATGTTGCGCTGCAGCTTCTGCAGACAGATGACACCACACAGAGCACAGTAAACAAACCTTGGCGACATTTATGGCGTACTCCTTCGTGTTGTACGACTGCGCCTTGCAAACGTTGTCCAGGATGGATACCACGGCGTCCACAGTGGAGAGGTCCTTCTGGTGGTGGAACGGCGACAACGCGATCTGGCTCACAGCGCGAGTGGCGAAGTCTCCGACCACAGTGTTGGAGTGGTTTCTATGCTTCAAGCAAAACGACAAGAACTGGCCGGTATAGGGGTGGCTCAGGTCCTGCACAGGCACGGACGCTGAGTAGAGCATGGAAATTACCGACAGCAACCCCTTAATGGGCATGTCATCCGTGCCCTCGGCGGAGCCGTTGGCGTCGACCCTGGCGACCAACTGCGATATGTGAGAGTGCACGCTCTGCTTGAACTCGTGCAACTCGCCGTACATGCGACACAGCCCCGCCATGAACGAGCACAGGTATCCCACCTCTTCTACAATCTGCAGCGGGCTGTTGCAAATGACGTCCTCCTTCAATATTGCATCGCAGAGGATTTCGAATATGCCTCGGTGCTTCGTTGTCAGCTGCTGGAGCAGTGCCCGATACAGTTTGAGCTGCTTGACGATACGCGGGCTCGTGGTGTTGTCAGAAGCCAGGTCGCACGCCTGCAAAGCGTCCATTTTCAGAGGGGCGCGGAAGTTTATTCCCACGTTGATTATGGGTATGCACGCATCGCCGTAAATGTCGTAATCCTCTAGAGCGAGGCGCAAGCCGTCCATGAAGTCCACAATACGATCCTGAACGATGGTCTCCAGATCTATCTTGATCACCGGATGCAAAACCTCCCAAATCCTTTCACGCACCGACCTTTCAGCGCGAAGTGACGCCTTCATCAACGCGGCGGTGATTTCGGCAAATGCACAGTGGTCGTCACGCATAATTGGCGGACAGCTCGCAAGCCCGGCCAAAACCTCCTTGCACTGCTCTATGGTGTCCACTTTACCTGCGTCCAGCATCGCAGAGAAGTACCAGTACATCAAGTAAAAGTTGTGCAGCGAAAACGAGCCCGAATTGGCGGCCATGCGGTTACGGGGCCATGTGCGGTCCAGCTTGATCACGCTGGTCACAATTTTGTTCACCCGCACCAAGGTGGCCGTGTTGTCGTCCGTGAGGTCCTCGTGGTTAGCCACGCAAATGGCCCTCATCAGGGTCTCCGCGAACTTATACTCGAACAACTCCGCGGGTAAGCTGCCACGATTGGCGGGGTCGCCCAGGAGCCTATAAATGCCGTGCAGCGCCACAGTGACGACGCAAGGCTGCTTCACGGTGCGATCCACCGCCTCCATCAGCCACGCAATGTACCGACCGCGGCTATCAACGGGGATCAGGTCGTTGAAGCAGACCAGAAGCGACGTCGCATACAGCTGGAAGCGCCAGTGACTGGCAGCAGCAACTTGCTTCGAATTGGAGTCTAAGAGCGAATCCAAAATAAAGTTCATCGTTCCGGCGGTGGTTTCAGTAGGGGGCATGACTTCGCGGTTTTTGAGCACGTCAACCAAACGGTTGTCGAACTTCACCATCAAAGAATCCTTGTTCGGAACCGTCATGACCGCAGGGCAGATGAACCTGCAAAACTTGTCGAACGCGATATCGGACGATCCAATATGCTTCAAAAGTGAAAGGATTAAACTGTCCGAGATGTTGGTCAAGGTTTTAATTGCACGATCCGAGCCGTCCGCCGATGTGGGATATACCGCAATGCCCTGATTCAACACAAAGTGGGCAACGTGCGACCTCACGCGTCGGTGGAGGTTAATTAACGGCTTTATCATGTTGCGGCCGTGGTGAGCCAGGTCCTTGAACTGGGATGTTGCGCATTGCAATATCATGTTCAAGAGCTCCTTACGAGGCCCCACGCACTCGTGATCGAGCTTACGCAGATTCAGACGGTAATGGAAACGTTCGTACACCATCAACAGCCACGCAACACGAGGCGCATCCTGCCAGTGGCCCTCCTTGTGGAAGCCGTGGTATGATGACGTCCAAGAGAGCATCGCACGAGCAGCCGTCACCGTGGTTCCTATGTAGCATTCATTCTTCATTGAAGCTACCACGGAGACGTTTTCGAAGGAGTTGCTGTCGTTTTGTTGCACGCAACGGCACATGTACTCTCCTGCCGTTTTCAGAAGTTTGGTGTAGATGTTCGCGACCACTAGGTCATTAGTCGACTCTATGCCACCGAACTTGGACAGCACGGTCAAAATAAACTGCAAAACGAACTGCTGCACTTCCGTAATCTCAGGGCGGTCGATGGGCGTCACCGTTAGCAGCCCTTTGGCACGAACGGGGCGGTCATCAACGCTGAACTGGCTCAGGCTACGCAGCAATCTCTTGGCAAGCATGCAGGCACGGTTCATTCGGACGTACAAGGTGCATGAAGGGTCGATATCCATCTCCAATGGCACGGCGCCGATGGGCTTGGTAGGGACTGCCATGTCAACGGTGCCTTCCGTCAGGCGCATCATCAGATCAACAAAACACCAGCAAAGATCAACGGCGCAGTCCATTTCCTGCGCTGTTGCAATGTGCCATTTCACGCCAAGTGTGCCAGTGATGTCACATCTTCCGTTAACAAACTCGGCATCACGTGCGAACCATGGAACGTCCCACAGAAGCAACCCGCGACATAAATCATCCTTGAAGTTGTTGGCGCACTTGACGTCCGTGAAGTACACGCCGACCAAACTTTCGACGCAGCGTTGTAACAACTTGGAGGCGCCTTTGAAAACCTTTTTCGAGGCGTGCGAAAGACCTGCCTTCAGGATGTACCTAAGTTTGGGCAGCCGCGGCAGCAGCTCAACGTTGGCACGACGCACCAACCCAGAGAAACAGCCAATGTACCACGCCAATTGGTCTTCACTCAACACTGCGTATGAGTTCTCTACTTCGCGAGAGAACCTCTCGAATAATTTGTCGAAAACCATCTCCATCGCCATTTTGCTGTTGGAGTGGCTGATGGCGGTGGCTATGGCGACCATGTACTTCAGCGCGTTTTCGCGGAAGGCGTTGTCACAGACCCATCGCACAAAGGTCTCGCAGATGCATCCGAAAGTGTGGGCGTCAGTTTGCGATAAGATGGTGGCCAGCGCCGAGCGCAACAGCACAAAAGTACCCATCTCAACTGCATTCATCATAGATTCTCTGTCGGCATCAGGTCGTGACGAGTTCTCCGACAGCCGTAACACGGCTTCGAACCAGTCCTGGCACCACCCCGGGAGATTCTGCGATATGCACTTGCGCTGGCTAAGCACATGGTCTAGGGCGGCTACTGCCTCGTCCATATTTTTGGTGGTTCGAAGCACGACAAACTCTCGCGAAAAGAAGTTATCCTCACTGTTTGGGGCAACCAAGGGGCTAGCAACGTCGAAAACGGAGTTGTGCAGGTCGACGGCGGTGCATTGCACGGGCGTGCCCTGCCCGGTCATGTCAACGTCGCCGCTTGTCTCTGCTGACACGCGCATGTATACCGACCGAATCAGGTCCACCTTGGCCTGATGGGTGAGCTCGATGTCGGACAGGTCGCGACAAGGCATGTGGGAGAAGATGATGTTCACCAGCGTCAGTGCTTGGCCCGTCTTGAACAGGTCCGCTGCGTCAATGCCCTTAACGCACGCGTCAAGAATCGGCAGCAGTGCGATCGGAGTATAGGCCAGTATTGTAGGCATCAGCTGACCGAATATTCGCATGCAGCTCAATATCCGGTGAGGCTCCGTGAGAGTCTCGGTGGACATGATCAGGTGGTCTACAAGCTCACTTAGCGTCCTGTCAGGCAGCAGAGTGCACAGCCGCTTTATTGCGTCCTCGTAATACGGTGCAAGGGTAAGGTTCTTGCAATAGATTCCCTGTCGGGCCATTGAGTAAAACAGGTCCACCACGGCCACGTCGTTGGCCCGTGTGAGACGGTACCTGGTATCACCGTTTACAGTACCAACAGTGGAAGCGGTGATTTGGGGCGATCCACGCTCACGGCCCACTCGAACGGTGTAGGTCAAGACGAAGTGCTTCACAAAGTTCGCAATGTTAGACGACCACTTGCCGCCATTTGAGGGATGGGTGTAGGGGTACATCACACTCACGGCCGAGGACAAGTAATCCATAATCTCCGTTGCGAAAGGCACCACCGGAACACCCTGCTCATTTATGGAGCACACAAGGTACGCCAACAGCTGCCCGAAAAGCTTGCTACTGTACAATGGGTGTAGCAAAAGCACCGTGTACTCGCCCGGGATGGACTCCCTGCTCCTGTTTGCGTTGCCCGAGTTGGGAATGGAGAGGCTCGAACTGAAGATGTGGAATATGGAAGGCAAGTTCGTGGTAATGTCGTCGGTCAGGTAGGGTTTCCCAGCGGCCCAGGCGAACTTGATGGCGCGCACGATTAAAAGGAGCATCATGGAGTTCCACGAATTGACGGTGCCCTCAGGCACCAAATTCCACCACTTGAACAAAGTGCCGTCCATCAGGAACCTGTACAAAGTGACACTAGGGCACATCAACAGTATCAGCCTGAACTTGAAGAATATTTCTTTCGAACGCAAGTCCAGGTTGTCGACATCGCCGATGACTTTATACACCAAGTCAATGCCAACATCGTCGCGGTATACCCAAAGACGCCGCATGCAACCTGCAATGCGAACGACCGCGGAAATCCAGAACTTCCTAACGGTGCTGCTTGTGCAGACTGGCTGCTCCGCGATGTAATACTCGAACAACTTCAGCAAGACATCGATGGTGATGAAGTTGAATCGTCTTTCCATCTCATCGCGGCAGTTGTGGTTATCTACCTCCCAGATTGATGGCAGCACATGCACAATCGAGTGGAGTACATACGAGACACAGCGTAGCAACCTGATGCGGAACTTCATTGTAAGCCTTTTTTGCGATTTCACGATGTGAGACAGCTCATCTAAGACCTCCTGCGAGCCCAGCGCCTGCCACAGGGAAGCGTCAACGCCATCGATATCATGCGCAGCCAGCATCCACATCCTGCGAGCCCACATCGCCAACGTGTCGATGTTGGAAACGTCCCCAAGATATCCATGGTCAAAGCAGTAGTACGCGAACCTTTCGAAGCGGTAGGTTATGTCGGACCAGTCAGCATTTTCCCAACTGGACCGAACGCATCCGTGGAGGTCGTCGTACTCCTCGTCGCGCACGGCCTGGACATAGGCTGGGAGAGCATGGTCAATTTCCGCCGTTATACGGTGGAACACGTGCCGGTGCGCGCCCAGCATTTTGATAAATGTGTAAAGGTTGCATATGTCCAGCCCCAGTAATTATGGACGATGTGGCATCGCGGATCAAACGTCTCGGGTATAGTTGTTACATTACATGCGACTATATCGGACTTAATGCAGCCCTCGAAATGAGCTTCCAGCACTTATATTCAAGGGGCGCCGCTGGCGTGTTTGTGCTGGGTAGTCTTGAGCGGTTGTCGGCATGTTAGCGCAGCCTTTGTCTAGCGAATGCCACCGAAAATGAAATCGCAAGAGGAACCGGCGTTGCACCTTTAACGAATCATAATATCAACAGACCAAAAGGCAATTCCTGTTACGCGAATGTGTGGATGTATTCCGGTTATATAAACGTTTGGGAGTATACGTCCTGCTGACAGTAACGATAATGTTGCAACGCAGCTCATGTGTATCACCAATAGCGCGTATATCGTTCACAAGTATGGCTACCACGCAATAAGTCACGTTACGTGCCTGATGATGAGCCGATAAGAACACTAGGCCGCTTAGAGGACGCGAATGCGTGCCACGGCACACATATGGCACCGCTAGTAGCCACGAATACATACCAAACATAGTGGCGCTCGTGTCGGACGAATGGGTAAAGTGAAGTCATTTTTCAGGGTCCTTGCCTGCCCCAAAAAAGGTGGGACCAGAAGTACCCGAACAAGAGCGCAAGACAAGCCATCAAACGAGGCTGCCGAGGATACCAGTGGACACATATTTAAGAAGAACATATCGGTCGATGAAGAAGAGAACTTTTCCGAGTTGCGTGGCGACAACTTCTCGTTCTCTGCCATTGTAAACTCAACGGATGCCGTTGTACAGCAACCGGAATGCGCTTTTGCGAATTTCAATCAGCAGATGTCAATTGAATGTCCAGAAGGTAGTCGACAACATGTAGCTATTTTTTCGTTGTGTAACATCCTTTTGTTCAAGATTAAGCAGGACCTTCTACTCGCTTTATTCTGCCTACACAGGCAATCGATGCGAGTCCATTTGAGGCGCCAGTTTGTTAAAAAAATTGCTTATGTTTTCAAACGCAACCTCGAAAATTCTGCCAGGTATGTCCATCTTTTACAACTGCACAACGACACAGGCACGCCGTCATCACGCTAAGACGTTACCGAATGCCACTACAACACCATCCAAAGTTCCTGATTGCCATCACCAGAATCGAAAACAACCTTGAAAAACCGGTAGTGAGGAATGTGCAAGCGTCCTTCCAAGCCTTGAGAAATAGAAGACCTCCAGTCACTCCACCAGGGTCTACGAGTCAAAGGAGCCACGCAGCGTCTGAAGGCAAGCGGCAGGGATCTATCATTTCTTCTAAGCCTGATTCTGCTTACATCTGCAATAAGTCGCTCGGGGTGTCATCTACTCAACTGACTCAAGGTTACCAACCGCGGTCTAATACAACTGGCACCTCTCGGCCCATCAAACTGAATGATTTAGCCAGACACCGGGCATCTACATTATCTGGAAACGGTGCTGTAGATGCTAATGGAGCCCACTTAAGGGCAGCTCAATCTTGCCACTCCAAAAGTGCGTCAACTGGGCCGTCGGTTACACGCGATGATAAAGGCGCAGCATTAAAATGTGTAGATGAGTGCATTCAACAAGATATTCACAACAAAACGGATTGCAGCAGTAGCAAACAGGTGGATAAGAAAAAAATTGGCAATTCAATCTTCCAAAACGCCATAAAAGGCGCACAGCGCTCTATTCCGGCCGTAGCGGAGCAGAAGACAAACATTATATGGGAACTAGATTTCTTCACATGTGAGCCTTACGTATCCTATGCCTACAAGTCCATTAGATGTTCATCATTAACGCGCAATGATGCGCCTGTGTACGATGCTCAGAAGTGTCACCGTTACGCCTAACGCATTACAACGTCTGAAGTTCCTCACCCGAGGCAACGAAAACAGGAGCCTGGTCGTCTCAGTCACGGGAGGAGGGTGCTCAGGTTTTCAGTATAACTTCAAAATAGTGGATGATACGAATGATCTAAGGTGCGTTTAAGCCCATGTATACCTTCCAAATTTGCAGGTGCATATACGATAGCGACAATTGCATGAAAGTATTCAGTGACGATGCGAGTTTGGAACTAATCGATTCGTGTACCATAGACTATCAGAACAACCTGGTAGGGTCGAAGTTCGTGCTTGATAACATAAGGAACCTCTCGAAGCGTTGTTCTTGCGGAAACTCTTTTGATATCAAAGATTAATTGTTTGTAATAGTAGATGTGTCACTGCCATATATAAATGTTTGTTGCGATTAAACATTATTAGCATCATTATTAACATTAGCTTGTTATGCGGTTGTTTGTGTTTTCCTTTTATAGTGTGCTATCTGGCTAGGCCCGGTTTTCGTGTTTGCGGGGCTGCCGCCTCACGCCGATACTGGTTGCGGGATCCACGTCGGTTTGTTGCCGATCGTCACTGGTGCCATCCATGTGGGCATCCATCCAATTTGGGTCAGAGGGGCTGCTACAGAGTCGTACTCTTACCGTGGTTTCACGTCACTCTTCGCAACGTATGAGTTTGTTGCTCTAACATCGCGTTGGATGTGGTAAATTATGCGATCACAAATGTTAAGTGATAGTATATGCATATTATAATATCGCTCCACAAGTCCTTCCAACGTCACAACATTTGGTAAAACCATGGGAATCGTCTGATACTTTAAAAGGCATAGGCACCTTTCACGCTCATATTACATCTTCTCCACCAGCTTATATACGCTTTATATCGCCATATGGATAATGGTGATAATCGTGCGATGATAATGTATCGCCAATAATGGGTGTCTTGCAGAGGAGAATTTTGTTGGGAAAGACAACGATGCCTCATGTAATAATTTTAGTGTTATAGATTGCATTAAAAACGTTATCAATGACATAACATGAACACTGTTGTCTAATATTCAAAATTTTTAGTCTTGCTTATTTTTTAAGGAAAATTCTTCCGTAACAAGGCAGCTAGCTGGGGAGATGGGATCTTCACTGCCACTGCTTCAAAAAATTACTAGCCCTACTTATTTGTTAAGTCATATATTCATGCGCGGTAAGTTGGTGGAAGGCCATTTTTACTCAAGATTATTTTTGTCTGTCGTCCGACGCAAAATATAACCATGGCAAAATTTATAGGAGCCCAGTTGGCAATTTGCGCTATTATTCTGCAGTTTATTGGATTCATCGACGCGTTTGAAAGTGTGCTCAGAAATTTTGGAAACCGATTGATTTCCAATGCCCTAGTTGCATTCCACATAAACATGGATGACATTGGAATGGCAACTCTGGCATGCCCACGCCAAGTCAACGGAACTGAGTACGTATGGCATCCCCAACCAACCGCTGATCATGACAATACTCTCACAACCTACGTGATTGAAGACGGCAAGTTTCGTTCCGTCCCTTTTTCGAAGGTAGTGGTCACCGAAGCACCACGCCCATATGTTCGGAAAGTGCCAAAGGAGTCGCAAACAGAGTTGCATATTGATCTAATGGATGACCATATATATGCCATTACCGAGAACCGTTTTGCGCTTATTTGTGGTCCTAGAAATTTGGTATTGAGTGAGGCGCTGCAAGCCCAACTTGCTCGCCGGCGGCATATTTATGAACGAGAAGTGTATATATGGGATCAAACTGTGCCATTGGTTGACGAAATAGCCAAGACAGGGAAGAGCTTGGGTGTGGTATTCTTGCACAGAGGCCGCAAGCACAAACTTATGCAGGGCTGTGGAAGCCGTCCCTCACCACTTTTTGCTTCGGATAATGTTACCGTGGACTCCGAAACGGGCACACGGTCGTGTATGGTAGATCCGATGTCAGAATTGCCCATAGGCTTCATTTGTCAAGGGCGTATTGAACCTGATGATTGCATGAAGTATCTCTTGGGCAAGACGGACGGAGTTGTGACTGCTCCTACACCACATTTATATAGGAATTTAAATAATCGTGGAAAATGGGTTATAGCGCAATATTATAATGGCTTAGCATTACGAGCATTCAATGGCGAATGTAGGTGCATAGATCCGAAAACGGGTAGGGTGAAAGCAAGGATAGAGGTCCGTTGGAAAACTGAATACATTTGCGACATAACCAGCATGATTGCCCGTAACAGGTTCAATCCTATTAGTGGCCCCTGGTGTTCAGTGATGTTACATCCGGGTGCTACGTTGACCATAAAGTTGCCAAAACAGACAGTCAAGTCGGCTGCTGCTGACTTGGAATTCGAAGAAGACGGCGATATTGACGAGGATGCTTTGAGAGTCCCATACTCGCAACTGCCGTCTACCCACGCATACGAAACTGCATTCAAGCCGGACACGGCGTTGACGCTACGCCAAATACAAACGATTTCTGCCATCGATCATTACGACGAAATCTTGATCCACGAAGCATTTACTGGCAACGTGCTCGATGTAGACGTTTCACAAATGGAGAGAGGAGAGGTCAAGCTGAAGTACCGTATAGACAGACCTCTGGCTTTACGAAGAGGATGCAACTCGTTCTTATATCATTGGACATTCATATCTAGAAACCAATATGTTCTTGAAAAGATACGCGCTGTAGTGAACGTCTCATTTGCGCCTACTTATCGCCACGATATTATTGGTTGCGACCGATGGAGGCCAGGTATGTTTAATCCGGCAAATGATATTGGATCTCTTGCAATTAGAGACATGGGGAATGGTATAGGGTTAACATCTGAATGGCTGGTAAGTGTCATGAGTGGCAAGAAACAAGCCGGCATCCGATGCGGAGACAATGAGGAGCTGCTTCCAAACAATTGCGAGTCCACAGGATACGATCTTTCCTCCAATCAGATTGCTCCATTTCCTACATCTGTTCGCAATGCCACACTTTATCCCATTCGAGGATTTCAGGTATTCGAGATGAGCTTCCAAAATGTCCCCGTCAGTCACTCTTGCAGTTGTGTCAATGAACATGGATACGAGACATCTAGACTTATTTTAAGATCCAACCGTCGTGAAGGGTATATGTACACAGTACGTCGTGAGGAGGCATACCGAAGGTTGATGCCTTATTCATTATTGCCCTGGACTGAGGTGGCATTATTTTACGGCGTTTCCAATCCTATGCGATCAATTGTGCTACACAACATGCCCCATAGACCTATAAAACTGCATTCGGGCACAGAATTTTTCATGCGGTGTGTTATGAGTCATGCGCTGTACAACGGTGAGAATAACGCCGCCGCAATACCTACCTGGTTACCAGATGATCCTGGATACAACCATTACAAAGTAGATACCACCGCAGATGGACATAGGCTGATTCGAAAGCCACACGAAGAGCGAATCGCTGGGACAAGAGGTGGATTTACAATCATTCTGTCAGAATATACAGAAGAATATTGTGGTTTGATGATCAAATCCAATAGCGGCGCAATTTTGGTATCCAGGGATCCAGATCACTCGGAATACGTGCCCATGACATTCGTTTGCGGTAAGGAGCTATCAGAAACAGATTTTGGTCCAATCAACGACGGTGCGTATGCAGATACTATTCCCCAGGTTATAGCGCCGTTAGAGGAATACACGTGGAACGTAGTTCAAATTGATGTAGAGATGACAGACCCATACATGCAAGGGTGCGGAATTACTGACTCAAGGGATATGTTATTCAAGCCCGAGACATTCAAAATCAACGATGCAGAAGGAAAAGAAATCGGTTGCAAAATTGATATTCAGGCTGCCAATGAAGCAGCGTTCTACTGCCCAGCGCCTTACATCCTCGACCCACCGGATTGCTTCAACCAAGTTTACGTGGACGGAAAAGTGATGAACATAGGAGACATCAGCCAGTCTTTGGTAGCGTCACATTCCAACCACTTTGTCACACTGAAGTTCAACAGCGAACTCATTGGACCCGGGGAGACGCTTCGCAAGACACCGCCGTTGGAGTGCCGGTGCGTCACTACCAAGGGTGTCGTCCTATCCACCATCCAGATTGAGAACTACTACGCCGAGGAATGAGTAACTGAAAAATGATAGCTCTAAGGTCATTGAATCTATTTTTCCAGTGATTATTTCACAGTTCATTTCTCATGAGTGGCCACCGTTGTATTCGGTTGTCAAATAATTACTGCGGTCACCACATGAGCAACGTATTTTTGTTGCTAAAGTACGTGTGAAGTAATGTGGCCAGTTCTTATATATTTCGTGAGTAGCTTGCACAATTCCTTATCTTTTTTACAAGACATAGCCATGGTGAAGAAGGTATCATATGGCCTCTCTCATGTTTGCAAGCCAGCTGTATTATCTGCAATGCCATTAATTCACACCAATGGAGTGCATAAGACATATGATACCGGACATAAGGGCTTCCAGCAATCGTGATCGCCAACCTCCGCGCCAGTAGTCACAGTGGACCACCCATGGAAAGGCACACAAAAATCGTTTCATGCAATTTCAATGTTCTCACAGCGCGTCAAAGATGACGATATGCAAATTTACAATGAGACCTCTTGATATTTTTGGAGTGCTAGCATAGCATTGCCACCTGACTGGGCCGCACAATCTGCAGATCAATGCGATGTGTTAAGGAAAGCGAGAAAACGTGTCATATGATGCGTATATGTGTAAGGATAAACGTGACGGATAGGATGTGGAGTGCAATATAGAATCGGGGAAAGAGTATTAAACAACCTTATACCCAACGAGCACGATTTCATTGGAGCCGCAATGGAATATGACACGTAAACCTGTGATAACATATCATCTTTACGATTGTATAGGAACTGCGAAATGCAGGAACGATATCGTGCTTCTACTGAGGAAAAAGGCTCGTCATCTAAAGGGGGCTTGTCATCACTTTCATGGTAAAATGCTGCTCATATCAATGACAAGGGCATGATAAACGATGCTATCGCTGTGATGATATTATATAAATGTAAATCTACAAAGAACGATAAAGGCGCCTCAATTAATGCTGATATTTCGAGCCTGCGCCTAGTGATACCGGCAATCCATGGGTTTAGATTCGCAATCTTAAGTGTCATTATGGTGCCTTTAGGTGGTGAGAGGCTCGCCCGTATATTGCGCATGGCGATTCGGTAGCTTGCGGTTGCTTGTGAATCTAGGGAGAGCCCGTAGGGAACAGCTAGGCGGCGATACTGTCCCAGGTTAAAGTATTTATTTCATCGCTGCGCAGCTTAATGACATGTGGACTAGTGGATATGGACGGCGGTTGTAGGTTTGGCGATAGGGAAGAAAAGTGTCACGGCAAAAGTTGTATGTGCTGTCTCCAGTGTTGTGATGCGTGTTTACTGTGCGTACCATGTGTTTTGGAAAACGAAAAGCGCAACAATAGGGAAACATATTGGACTGTAAACTGTAAACTCCAATCTACAAATAGTCACGGTTAAAAAATTTCGTCCGATTAAAGTGAAGGTGCACGATTTGCCAACATAATTATCATTATCATCACCATCTTCGCCGTATTTTTCACGTTTGTCGACACAGGGTCGCCGGAAATGCATTACGAAAGGTTTTCCTACTTCTTTGAACAACTCCAAGGAACCCATACAGCGGACATTCAGGCCTCAATTATTTTACGTAACAATGTCATTGGATGCTAACATCAGTGGCCTTACTTTCACGCCAATGGCTTAGTTATATGTTACTTTTTATAACTCATAGCTGCCGCTCCTCTCATCCTCCGCATCATAGTCATCCGCCTCGACCTGCTCCACATCAAATCGCATCTACATAGTCCCTCGAGTCGTAGGATCGCCGCGCAATCACTACTCGCTGCGGCACGTGTCAACAAGCTAAACAGGGTGTTTTATCCGCAACCATAGACGTGAGTTCATGTATCTACCTCATCGCCGCCTTAATGCTACTCACCACCTCAATGATTGCTACAGTGATGACGCCACTGCGAACTTCAGTCTACCCATCAAAGCATCCTACTGCCTAACTAACCACCTTGCCTAATATCGAGGGATTCATCGCAATACATAATCTAGTTAACGCGTTGAGGCGTTGGTTGCCCAGTGAGTTAAGTTATGCGTTAAACGTGAGATGCCTACTCCCATCGTGTCACCTTAAGGTGATGCGGCGTGGTCGGCCGTCATCGTGCAACGCCAACTACCACCATGCTATGTGAATGTGAGTCATTCGCTATGTGATTGTCTGGTATGTTAGCTATCATGTGAGTTGCTGGGAAATAAACTTAGCCGTTGATCTCTAACGTGACGGCATTAGACAACGTAGTTATGTGACATTGATTGCAACAGCGTAAATGAGAAACATATTAATTATGCACTGTAGAACGCATGGGCACTCATCAGGGGACTAAGGCGTCGCTCGTGGAAGCAGATTTAAGCTGAAATCACACAAGTTGGGCGGAGTCGGGACTGCGCACAAGATATAAGTCAATCTGTATGCTACGACGCAGATACTACGCACAAGCGCCTGACTCACTTCCAACCATGGTTCGCTTGGCACGCAGCCGTAGTGTCCATGGCAGTGCGTTGAATGGCGGACGCTTATGTTGCCGCTGAATACCGATAGAAGACGGCCAGTCGAGCCGGAATTGCGGTTGCAGAACTGTCCTACAGTTCTCTGCACAGTTCTTCGCCCTTCCATAATAATCGGCCTATTAGATTACTGAATTACCCGTTCCTCGGGTTAGTGGGATGCTGATGACTCACGTATATTCTAGAAATTTTAGCGGCGAAATGTGCATCTGTTGCATCTTATTGCTGACAGTTTTTTGTGTCACCCAACGTTTCACTTTGTAGCTATTTCACGCAGCCCACTTAGATTTTTGTTTATAATTCTATCCAACGAGCAAGTTTGGCGCAATTCAATGTTGCGGCATTAGTCGCATTGTACCCTCCAGGTCACGCCTGGTCTCTCCCGGCACGCCCTCTACTGGGCGTGGCGCATTGCGACTGTTAGTTGTGTGTGAGATGGCAAAGATTCAGCTCGATAGTCTCAAACAATGTCTCCAGTTCTTAGAGTGGTTACGTGGAGAAGGGCGGGGGATGCGAGGTATGCGCTCTAATGTGGCACTTGAACTCATTGAGCGCAAGTCCCATTATTACAATTGGGTTTCGTATACTGGAGATTTGCCACACGCCGTATCGAAGTTCCTCGATGACGTGTCCAAATTTTATAATAGATTGTGCTTTAAGGCAGATGGCGGCAGTTACGACAAACCAAGTCGTGATGACGTTTTCAATGCTCTACTCGAGTGCGTCCCGAAGTTACTTACTGCCATGTATTTTCTTCTGTATAACGTAGATGCAAGTTTCAGCAAACTGGGTGGCGGGGGGTGGAGAGAGAACTGGCCGGGGTATGAGACGAGCTGGTGGTTTCATGGTTCCAGCGGCGGCCCATTGCAGGAATATCTCAGAGCGCCAGTTGACGACCCTAAGTACGGCAAAACACGTGACACCCTACCTGGAGGTTTCGAATATGGCGAAATAAGGTATGGTAGATATTCCAATGGCTATATCCAGGGCTATTTTATGACTGAAGACCTTAAAAAGATTTTGAACAAAGAAAACTACAACGATTTTCGCGATATATTTCTCACTACAGTGATTTCTATGGCAGGCACGCAAACTCCGAACACAGCGAACGCTGTTGGTTTGGTTGGAATGTTCTGCGACATAGTGATTAAAGATAATACGCAGGATGGAGGTGAATTAAAACGGAAATTGGAGGACAACTTAATTGATAGCTATGATAAAAAATGCATACATTGGCAAGAGCTGAAATCCCAGTGCAAAAAGCTTAAAGACGATTTGAATCAATTAATAAACGATGATGGCTTCTCCTACACCGGCCAGGCGCCGCCTGTTACATCAATTAGCCAGACGGAATTTGCAAGGAAGACCGCGGAATGGTTGAAAGAACAATTGTCGGCTGTGCGAACCAATGTGACTACTATTAGTAGTGATTACCCTGACATCCACCGTTCCGATTTTTCGCCGATTTATGACTTCGCCGTCGATAATATTTTCCCTTACGGTTTCACATTTGGTGCGAAAAACTTTGGAACGTTTTTCCACGGACTGAATGTCGTGCCACAAAAGTGGAAACGTGTACTAGGCATGCTTAAATCGAATGATGGCTTGGAGAAATTGAGAACACTTTTGGAAGGTGAGGCGTGTCCAAAGTTTGACGCAGTGAAGCATATTCACACTAGTACTGAAGCGAATAAAACTGAGGTAGGAACACTGACTGACACCAAAACGCATGATACTAAGACAGAGGGCAAGAGGGCAGAAGGAGCACAGAACCGGGGCGAGAAAGAGGAGGGAACACCTAATCCGCGGAATGGTAAAAATACGGATGCGTTTGCAGGTTCATCGGTTGGAAATTCAGATCCGCGTCGGCCTTCCAATTCAGAAGGAATTCAAGACACGGCAGAGACTGGTGATACGATGGCTCCGGGGAATGCCCAGTCAGCACATCTGCCAGATCAACAAACTGTTCAGTCCTCCACTCATGGTAGTCCACCAACACTGCCAGGTTATCCCTCTTCAGACTCTCCACCTAATGTTACACACACGGTCGTCGTTGGTAAGTCAAGAGACGAGGCTCAGGGCTCAATGTTTGATGCACTCGCCGCCAATTTGCCCATTTCCATTAGCAATGTTGTATTTCCTCAGACTCCTAGTGCCTCGGATCCAATACCTGCGCCATCTGGTGGTCATGAATATGGTGCCCAGGCGTCTGCTGACCGTAGTCCCAAAGGTGGTAAAGCATCTCAGACACCTGAAGACCTCACTTCTACGCTTTCCCCTGCTCCATTACGTGCTAGACCTAGAGATAGAATGGATAGGACGTCAACATGGGGGAATTCGCGGTTTGGAGGTAGACGTGCACAGGTCACCGTTAGTTATGAATCCCGTCATCCACCGGAAGTGGATAGGTCAGCGACGACTCAAGGTACAGATGCTGCTACGACGTCTACAGTTTCATCTCCTTGTCCAGGGGGGGCCAGAGATGACGGAGGGGTTGGGGATAGTGGACAGGAGGGGTCTTGTAGCGCAGGAGTTCAGGATTTGCCGAAGGCGCAGGACGGGTCTTCTCCACACAAATGTTCTGGTAAGTGGGTTGATGGCTGGCGTGTTGGCCAAAAGGTCTGCCTCTCCCACGAAGATTATAAAAGAGCTTTACACATTGCGGAAATCTGGGAAAGAGCAAAAAAAACAGAAGCGGATCAACAGAAAAAGCAACGGGAAGAGGAAGATAAATTTGAACGGATGAGAGCATTACGTCAACATTACCGTCAACAGGACCAGCTATATGATCACATACTAGCTGTAGAAGGCTATGCTGGTGCCCCTCCACTGAGCGGCAAGGCATTACCGGCCCCCCCCGACCCTGTATTGCAAAAACAACAAGAAGAAGGTGATAAATTTCAAATGTACTTACAGCAACGTAACATATTACATGGCTCTGATATTAAGCCGTTCAAAAAGAAGCCTTTTGCTGGACCATTATTGCGACCTCCAAAACGTTCTAGGCCACCCCCGCCCGCATTACATAACCCTAAGACAACCGTTGCCACCAGTGATGTATACGGAATAGTAGTGCCAAACATTCCGAAAACTAAACCGAATGTAATAGACACAACACCCCATGTCGAGAATTTGGATGACTATCCTGTTGCTTTTCTGCAGCATGTAGCCGGCGCTGATTTGAAGAATTTCAGTATCAAAGATGTTAAGGCTTCCGGATCTGAGGAAATCACACAGACACTGCCGCCCATGCCGGATTTTAATGGAACGCCCATTTTCGACCCCAACCTAAGTTCATCACCGAATCCTACCGCTATATTGTTACCTTCACCTCCACATCCAATCGTGCGCTTACAAGCCGTCATTCCAGGCCGTCCTTCATCGAAAATTTATCATCCTCGTATTGATTTATCTATCCAGACGGTCCATCATGAAGATCGCACAGTGGACGACATTGGCACAGATGACCCTCAGCCTCCCCCAGAACTCCAGCCACTCGACCCAATAGGCCCATACACCCCCGCTATCAGTCTAAATTTGGAAACACCAGAACCTCTTCCAGAACTACCAAACAACTCTGCTGCTGACTATACACACAATGCCTCCACTGTTGAAATGTGCCTCGCTCCCTGGACAACCCAGACACCCACGCACGGCTCCACCGACATCCCTGAGACTGAGCTGTTCCTCGCCGAGGCGCCGCGCACCGTCCGGGATATGCTTCAGTGGCTGGCAGGGCTTAAGAATGAGAAGCATCATGAGACTCTAGAGAAGTGTATTAACAAGGCATTTAGTGGCCCGCATAGTGACCCTTCACAGCTTGCACTTTCAGTCAACGGCTCTTACATCAGACCCAAAGATGTCTTCGACATACTCCAGCTTACCGCCATGTTTGCAGGTTCCGTGCTCACCGCTATCGCACCTCGATGGAGAGCGAATGTGTCATCAAGATTTGTGAAGCCTAAGTCATCTGACCAATCCGAGGAGCCTGATTGCTGCGCCCTACTATGCCAGCTGCGTGACTACGTCTACGCCTCGCACCACCAGTTGGAGTTCCTCAAGTCGCAATGTAAGCGACATCAGTCTCATGGTGGTTGGCAGGATTGCCACTACGGCAGTGATGTATCTTCTCCTAGGTCCCCGCTCCAGTCCTTCCTGACTGACGGCTGGGACTCTGCCTTCGAGACGCACCTCTTCGACTCACGCAACATATGTCTTAAGAGCCGCGTCAGCATGGGATTCAAATATGAGGGTTTGCCTGATGAATCACATGATGGCAGGTATCTTTCCACTATACTATCTCCCACCTGCGGCGGAGAGGATCCATTGGTAACGTTATCCTCCTACCTTGTGTGCCTAACCAGACGGACGCCGCGAACAACCGGGGAGCTCGTCTCGTTCTTCCATCATTTTGGGAATGAGCTGCACTTATCGTATTCTAGGGAGCCGTCCAACCTGGGTACTGCTCTCTCCACTTCACATGCCGACTGCCCCAAGTGGGACCGTCTTGAGGGATCCGACCTCGACGCCGTCCGGCAACTGCGGGGCTCTGATTCTCCCATCTCTAGCTACAATCACACCACTACACTGTTCACACTGCTTGGCTGTCAAGTCGGCAATGCTCACTGCCATCGACACTGCTCGCCCATCACGTACCGGGCCTACGCCCTATACTCTCCGCTCTTCTCTCACACCTACCTCAGCTGGACGGTCTACCTGCCCGACAGACTGTTGGAGTCACTCGAGAGACTGAGTTGTGATCTCGGCAGGCTTCAATGCTCCGACATTAGCTCCATCCACAATTGCGCTGGCGCGCTGCCTATTCTCTACACTCACGGGTTCACGCCGCCGGAGGGTACGTCGCAGTCGTCGCCCAAGTTTTCCACGGTAGTCACAAAACTGGAAGCAGTGCTTTCCGGTGACGCCGTTGCGAACCTTATGACCTGCATGGACGCCTTCCTCTATAGGGTCCGGATGCCATTTATCTTCCTATGCTTCGCACTCTGGTCAGTCGCAATGCTCCTTTTCGCCCACACGATACTTTACCGTGTGGATATATGGTACATCCGCTCCCACATCATGCGCTACAAGGTATCTCACCTCATCGACGTAAAGGTGCTACTCACCCTGAGCAGAAACATGCCCTCCCTCTACGACATCGATTACTTCGACGACGACGAGGAACTTCCCCAAACATCGAAAACACTTGTTCAGTGATCGTCTTATTGTAATACCTCACGATAGTTTCCGTATAGTTATGTGGAATAGCCGAGCAATGATGCTGCTGCGCAGCCTGACTTGTATACAATAGATTGCTGTACGCTTAAAAGTGCCTCATTCAAGTGTTAGTCTGCAACAATGGTACCCAAATCGTCGCCTCACTCATGAAATGGGTTGGAATAAAACGTGGAAGGATGCAGACTGTTGCCGGGGTGGCGCTAAGTTCCGCTTCACATCTGAGGATGAGATGGTTGCCTACATTTCCAGATGTGGCACCATTATACGACGTTTACTATGGACATAGCACCATAAACACTACAGAATCTCCTGGTAAAGTACTGTTTGACGGTCTACTATGGATATGTGTAGTTGCAACTGCCATCGTTGCATGTTGGCAAATTCGCTTATTTTTTTCACCTAATCTCACTCATGACGTAACACATCTGGCGACAAACCTAACACATTATGTACGTTGACTTCAGTGATCATGCATTGCCATTGAAACCGATTGGTTGGAGTCAGCGGCGGTGTGTCGCGTCGACAAGGATAAATGGTGTTTGACGACACACATCCCGGGAAATAAAACTAATCCTGAGTACATACATGTTCGTTATTAGGTACAACAACTTCATGCTGGCGACGTCACAGGCAGCTACAAGATAAGTGGAATCTCGCTCATGGTGATGACCACGACGGTGATCGATCTGCCAAGCACCTTAGCGAGTGATTACATGGCTTCTACGAGCACAGTTGTTATATCTACAAAGGCTGTAATATTGCACGTTAGCTGCCGTTAGGATAAGGCGGTTAACCAATAGCACGGCAGGTTGCGGCCCAAGCATAGCGTGATAAACGGGAAATGATGGTAGTAATCGGCACTGTATGCTTGTATGGCGTATGTTTGAGTGAGATGTAATCATAAATACGTGTAAAACTTGGCTGGCGGGCGCATGTAGTGGTTGTGGACGCTCAAGGTGCAACGGCGTTGCGGGATATGCTTCTGCGTTCGTAAAGACAATAGAAGGACAGCGCTTTACACGTCTGAATCAAATCGATGTATGACTGGTATGTTTCACGTATGGGCGAACTTTAAAATGTACTACCTGTTGCCCTGGATGGCGTGTTAATGATGGCGGGGAGGGGGACGGAGTTTCAGTTGGACGGGAAAAAATGTCAATGCGTTGTAATCTCATGTCAAAATGGGACAGAGCTCTGCACGTCTTCCACTTGTACGACGTGCATGGCTTGCTGTAGCCCCAAATGTGAGGGCTGCGAAAAGAAATGCAGGGACGGAGAGAAATGCAAATGTTTGAATCTTTGCTGCGGCTGTCCTACTAATTGTTATGAAAATGGTTTCGATAAAGCGAGCTGTAAGGAAAAAAACCAAACAAAGGGTTGCAAGCGTTGTCTGACAAAATGCACAAAATCCAATAGGTGTATATGTTATCAATGCAGTTGTGGAACGCAATGTAATGGTTTCCTCTGTGCCTGCTGTTACTGGTGCAATCCTGGCAAGTGTAAGCGTAAAGGCACTTGCGACGGCTTCGTACTCGGGAAATGTCCTGAAGGCAAGTGCAAAGGCCACGGCACATACAATGGCGAGGGTAAACCGGTATACGTGGATAAATGCGAGTGCGAACCCAACAAACCATGCAAATGCATCATCAACCAAAAGGAGCAGAATGAACGTGATAAATCTGACACCAAATGCCGGTGTATCCGCGGTGAACCTGACGGGCACGGCAACTGCTTGATCAAATGCGACCTGTGTGGCCAACTGTGCTCTCAAGACTCTTATATTCACCAGGGTACTCTAGTAGTTGTCCCGCTTGCAATTGCAATGGTCCTTATCATAGTTTGGGTCAAGTATCGCGATAAATTCCGCAAGGCATTCTATGAACTACGTGGCACATGTGCAACATAAGTCAGGCGTTGTGGCGAATCCACGAATAATATCCTCGGTGACAAAATTCCCAAAGAGATGAATTTTGACGGCTACTCCTTCCGTCCAATGCCATACGCTGGCTTGTCGTAGGATACGGAGGGCTTTAATATCGCAATAGCTGTTATTGTAATGCAGTTCTCATGTATACCCCTGAAGCCGCATCGCATCTCACTTAAGAGGTTTCAAAAGGTGTAGATTCACGAAAAAACATCTTTTTAAATATGTAGCTGAGAGCTTGATGGATTCCACATGTATTGCCCATGCATCACATAACTTATAGCAACCTCATCTTTGAAATTCGCTTTTATTTCAACATATAACTGCAACACTCTGACATAGTGTTGAGAATATATGCATTGGAATCGTATATTTGGCTGTCGTTTGCCTTATGTTGGGCTCACATGTTGTCAGGTGTTGCATATAACAGTTTATTTTATTATGCCAGGTACGTTTTCAACTAATTTCCAGTCACATGTCACACAAAATCAGAAGTTAATATAATATCTTATATGTTTATGTATAGCAGCATATCACAGCAGTCCATATGACGTACCTCTCACGTACGCACTCCCACCCCTTGAAAAACCGTATTAGATGAATCCACAATTTAGATACATACTTATCCACTTGGATCTGAACAATATTGTTACTCGCCTGTATGTCTAATGCTAACTATAATTAATTTATGATTTTGCTTTCCTGTAAATGCTATGGAGAAGGTAATCCATCGGCAAATTCGATGTTTCCTTATTTGCTTACTGACTTTGGGTGGCAAAAGCTGTGATAATTATGGACAACTCTCAATAATAACAACCTAATTAGGAGCTGCATTCACATGTCTTTTCTTAACTAATATGATCTAGTGGAGCTCTCGTGACAACAAACGCCTTTAGTAAGACGTAAACAGGGAACCATATTAAGAGGAGACACTTTCGTAGCGATACCATGTATGCAAATGCAACAAACTATGAGTTTAATTCATTACACATGGGCATGCCCACAAGTTTTCCATAATAAGTGATGGGTATTCAGTAACTATGCCTTGTATATGTCGTGAACCAAATGTGGTACATTATGTCGCTTGGCATTCAACAGAAGAATGGTGGTGCGGAAACCGCCTATCACCGGATCCACGTACATGTAATTGTCGCCGAAGTGAAATATTGCCCCCGATCCTTGATGGTTGTGGTACGATGACGATTCTAGATCCCAACCCCCATCGCCTATCGTCGGTGAAGAGTATAGAGGTCGACATCTCGGCACCTCCTTCCCGTTGCTTATGGTTTCAACACCGCCCAGGGCTTCCATCTGTATCTCGTCTTCCTCCTCGACGCCATTGGTACCGCCATTTTGCGCACTTCCCTCTTCGAATATGAAGTTGTGAAAGGATTGGGTTCTGGATATTCCGTACAGATGCTCGAGGTACTCAATGAGGTTCTGAGGCATGACGATGGGTAGGTTGCTGGGTTTGACTGGCGCGTTGTGCTCCAGGATTAGAAATGGGCACTTGGTGGAAGCGAATTCGTTCGTGACGGTCGGCAATACTACAGCAGCAGTGTCATAATGATCGAGGTAAATATTGTACCTCAACATATCATACATGATCTTCAGCCGCCTCAGCGGCATAGACGCCGCGCATAGAAAATTGGCGTGCCTGTGCAGGCTTTCTATACACCGCAGTAAGAAGTCTTCCTTTAACTGACTCCTCATCAGCATTTTCCTGAAATGACTCAAAACATCTGCAGATGGTGGTTGCAACATGTTCGCTTCAAGCCAACTCTCCGACCGTTCTTTTGTTTTGGCCAAGTCGTGCTCTACCACAGCACGAACGTTTGGCATCATATTCGTTGTACGGGATCTCTTCGCCGGCGCATTGTTGGGGTTAATTGGCTCCATTTGGGTATCCGTGAACGGCCAGCTGGAGAACGACAGACACGCGGCAAGAATGTGCGTCGCCTTCATGTCGTGCAGTTGGGGCTTGATGTGTTTCTGGAGTTGCATCATTAAATTAAGCGAATACGGAGTCCAATAGTCGAGACCGTATATAGCCTCACAGATGCCTACCAGATGCGTGATTTCCACCTTTTCCAATTTCCTGCCGCATGCCTCAATATCAAACGGGCAGTCTGGCATTGTGTCGTAGGAGTAGATGCTTTTCCTCGGCATATGTAGGCTTGATTGCCAGTCCTGTCCCTTTTTGTATGCCCCAGCAATTGACGCGATGAGTGGCGCAATGAGGTCCGGCGCCCGTAGTTTCGAGCGGTAGAGCGCATTCAGCATGGCCCCCGCCTGGGCGGTGTTGATTTGTTCGACCAGGCGTTCACAAACGTGCTTCATGGCCGCGTTGATGAGCTTGTTGCTGATGCTCCTCATTGTTTTGTAACTCGTCTGGTCCGAGCAGCAAAGCGTTATGTTTTCCAGCATCCGAGTGACGCAGGTGACCAACTGTTGAGATGTGGAAATGGTCATGCTGGATATGTTCCTGAGTATCAGTTTGTATATCTCGACGAGCACAGACGGATGCGTGAAGCTGTCCAGCCGTGTAAGTGCAGTCAGCGAAATTACCAAGGAGTTAACATTCGGCGTGCCGAGCTCCTTCGCAGAGTACCTCTGTACCGCCATTTCCAGAAACCTCGGATGTTTGAAATGAAGCTTGTACAAACCCCAAAGAATGCCTGAGCAGTTTGACTCGGACGCTTCGTAGAACTTTTGGGGGTTGTCCGCCAACATATTCGCTATCCTATGCAGAAAATTATTGTTTTTAAAATGCGCCTGCATACGCCCTAGAGTTTGTATTGAGAGCGCAATGGTTGACATGCTGAGTTCATCTAGATTGTCTATATCCAGTTTATCAGCCATCGCATCCACCACATCTTGGCTGTGCAGGTCGTGTTTATGCAGCGCCTGCAGCAGACTGCATACGTCCATGCAAGTGACCGCGTCAAGGCTACTCATCAGTTTAGACTCCAGAACGTACAGTAGCGACTCTACACCACCGACTCCATCATTGCGATTACATATGTTTGCGATTGTGTTGATAACCTTGGCGTCCACGGGCGCTTTTACTATAACATCGGACAACGCCTTGACCACCAACACGTACACTTCCCTCAATTTCGCATTTTGTGATAACCGTTTGACAGATGAAAACATTTCTATCATTTCGGGGATGCCGAATTTGACCTCGTGCAGGTACCCGTTCGTGCGTACTGTAAACATTTCTTCCATAGAAACGTCGCGATTGCCATACATGATAATGTCCTGTTTTACGACATCGCACAATGCATCCAGGTTCACGGGATTGGTGTTACGCTCGATTAATGCGACAATATGCGTCATGTAGAGCCGAGCGAACAGGGGGTGATAGATGTGGGAGTTGTGCACAAAATACTGATTTATCCATGTATGGAAGGGGAACCCTCTGTGCCAAAACTTCACTGCGAACATATGCCCCAACACGGTGCCCATGACATCTGTGGACAGAAAGCAGTCCTCAGTCATAGTTCGATGCGTTAGAGCAAAACTATCATCGGCACAAACCGACTCCCAATCCGCTTCCAGTAAGCACTGAGAGCTTTCTGTGGCACATCGGTTTGTATTCACCGGCATACCCACATCACCTACACTGGATTCGTCACCCGGAGGTGCCGTAAACAACCCGTCACTACATTCGTCGTTTTCCAAAGTGGTGGCACCACCGGGCAAAGATATCGATTTCGTCTTTATACAGCTAGGCGTGTTCTCAACGCTCGTAGCAGCACCCAGTTGATGGCACGGGTTAATCCGCTTCCTCTCGAATGTCACAAAGCTTTCGGCACTTGGGTTACCCTCTCTGGCGCCCTCAAAAACCTCTTTCCTTGTTTTGAGCAGGTTATGCCTAGTTTGTATAAGAAATTCACACAACTCCTTCTCGTATCTCTTGCAACGTGTCCGGGCGCTGTGCGTTGCGTTTTTCAGATAGTGCCCAATGGTCTCGTGCGACGTGACGTCACGCATATACTGTACTAGCTTCTGCGATACGGCCTCGATAAATGAATACTTGATCTCGCTGTTCACAGTAGCGCATTTGAGGTTAATCTGTTTATATATGTCAAGGATGGAATGGCGACATACCTGGTAGAGCACTAACAGCTGGTCGAGAGGCATCCTTTCAAGGTATATTTGCAGGATGGCATCCATGTCATGAGCGTATTTGTCGTCCCTTTGCACCAATCGCGACCTTTCATGCACTTCGTTGCCATGCAAAGCCAGGGCTTTCAAGAACCTGTTCACCGCGTGTCTGCGGAATCCTAGGAATGCTCCCTTGACCAACTCCACTCCCAAGTTTGCAGTCGGCAACCTGGCACACATGAAGTCATCTGCAAATGGCATATGCTTCAGGGTGTGCGCTGGCCGCCTATTTCCGTTAGGAGCCACTCCGGCGTGCACTTTGGCACGCAGAGCCCGGGGAACCTTCCACTTCATTTTTGCGATTCGACGGCTATAAGCCCCTGCAACTCAATAAATGTACCGCAATGTGCGACATTGAGCTATAAATAACACATGTATAGCTATGTTATGCGTTTGTGCAGCTTCCACGTGGAGTAGCGTCACCGGACATTGACGTGGTCTACACACCACCTAGAATCCTACGTCCGGGTGGCGCTGATTTCTGGGCACACCTAGTATACACACCTAGGTATGACTACTTTAACGTACCATATCGAGGATGAGGGTGCCTTCTATGAGGTGTTTTTATTTGGTATTTTGTTTGTTGTTTTTTCTACCTCGGTGCTACGCCGGCAAGAAAGCTAGGGACAAGATCCAAAACATTCTGATGAATGCGATCGGTTCTATGGGAACCGCTAAAAGCGACCCGCAACCGCTTGTTCTGCCGTGGAAGAAGCCCAGCATTGTGATGGAGTACGTCGACATCCTCACGTTCCCGGACGAATCGGTATGCCACTGTCTTTGAGTGACAAACCCTTGCAGGAAATCACCGACAACCACGTATGTCAGTGCCGTGTGGAAGGTTGGTTAGCTGTTTTATAGGTTAATACCGTTACAGAGTACGAGGGTGACTCCGCCGGAAAATATCAAGAGGGCGCCATTTGACTAGGCGTCGTTTTTACATCCGCGATATTGCAGATATTCTTCACCCATTGCGGAAGGAGTCTAGCGAGAACGCGAATTTTGTGATCCCTCTTCATCCTGCAACGCAGTTAGGTTCTACAGAGCCACGTTATTACCATGGGACGAGCGACCAGTAGTGAAGGTGTGCAACATCCCAGCCTCGAGCTCTCAACAGCCTGCAAAAACATATATCGCAATGTTACTTCAGCAATGCTGCATGCACCTGTCTGTGTTTGGTGGCGTACCTTTCCTTGAATGTCGTTGTGTTGTTCATTGGTGGCGGAAATACATCCGTGGACTTCTGCAGGTAGTGGAAAGGCCCGTGCACCTCAATGGCGCATCGTTTATCCTTCAGGAAATCTTGGGCACCAACTTGTTCCGTGAACTGTGCCAGACTGGTGGGCAGTATGGCTATGTCTACAAGCAGCCCGTCACTGGTTATGTGTTCAACTTCAGACTCAATTCCGAACGCCTGCATTATAATTTACAGTTCTACATGCCTGCGTACCTCTTTCAGCAAATCTCGCACTTGTATGTGGAACGAAGATGAACCGAACGTCCAATTTTTGGCGCTTGCGGTGTAGATAGCCTGTTTCATGCATGTTTCTACCACTGACAGCCTCACCTTCAACCTGCTTACCGCCTCCTTAGGAAGCTCGAATTTATTCTGCGTCTTACCCAGCAGGCGGTACCCCAGGTACGCCTGGTAGGCATTCCCAAATACCACGTTCAGCGTGCTCGTTGCCGTGGGATGAAGGTATGCCTAAGGACGTATGGCCGTTTCCACAGCTGACTTACTGCATACACCGTCTTCTTTTGGTTCAGTTTCAGGTTGATCTGTTGCAGAACCTTGACCGACGGTGGGTTCGTGAAGAGCTCTAGGTTGAAGACCTTGTGGCAGAGGGCGTCGTTGTAGCTGTCCATCAGGGCAAGGTTCCTGCACATATTGACAACCCTCAGTCCACTGCCCACCTAAGCGTCGCAGTAAGCTTTACCAAACTGTACGACTTGATTTCCTGGAGAACCGAGTTGGCCAAATGGTCAACCAGTTTTTTAGGGGGCCTGGAGTGGCACATGGCCATACCCGTTACCTGAGTGAAATTTCGACAGCGATCCATCTCGACATACCAGTTTATTGACTACATTTTTACCCCTTATAGAGTCGATATTGTTCGTCATCACTGTGTATAGGTGCTGGTACAGCTCCTCATCGATATGGTGGACCTCCGCGAACAGGCATGCAGCGGCTATGGCCGTCCCAACGGGCATATTCTCTTGTTGCTTGACGAATCGTGCAATATGCTTGAACAGTTCGTTGTCCATGTGATCCGTCTTGCTGCATATGCGGAGCACATCTAGGTATATGTCCAGTTCCTGCTGCGCGTTGCCATTCGGCTGCTCTGATTGCATGATTTCCGCCTTCAGCTTATCGACGTAATCGCCCACTATCTGCGAAGCGTCAGCGCCCATTTTGATGCATGATATGATGACCGATCTCATTTCCTCTGGCGTGAACTCTTTGTAGGGCTTCGAGTACTGCAGCATGGCGTCGAGAACCTTCTCGTTGCTGAATCGGAAGTACGCCAGCACGGTGAAGATTGTGACCATTTGTTCATTGTTGAATTTGGGCACCATTTTCATGAGCTTGGGGTAGTTTTTGAGGTGGCTCGGCAGCTCGATTCGTGTCAGGTACTTCATGTGCCGTACGACGCTGCCCACAAGCCGCTTGAAACACACGTGGTCCCGAATGCGGTTAATCATTTCCAGATCAGCCTTCGAATCGACCGCTATGCGCCTCACTATCTGCAACATGGCTACCGTTTTGGGTATGCTGGTGTAGAAATGCCCCCCTTTCGTGTTCCATATTTGCAGCAGTTCGTCGGCATCGTATTTATACGTAGTCCCCGGCGTCATGTCATCGTTGCTTGACGACCGCTGTGAGCTGCTCTGGCTATTCTGGAAGAGCTTTTCGTCTACGGTCTTCACGCCGCAGCGCAGTCCTGCATCCGTCCCTTTTTTGATGAGGTATGAGTGAAAATAATCATCCAGGAATGCATCCGTCTCCTCTATCTTCTGTCTCTCCTGTTTGATGATGGACGGTATACCCATTCGTTTCCAGGGTTTCCTTGCTATCAAACGATCGGTTTCCCTGAGTGACGGCGGTTGGGGGATCAGGCGCCGTTTGATGATGTCCGCAACTGTCTTTGGTTTACCCAGTTTTCTGCGTGACCTCGTTTTCCTTGTGATAGGCTTAGAAGCCATTGGTTGCTTGCGCATTTCACTTATAGTACCATTTTCAGATGCTTCACCTCCGGACAGGGAGTGCTGCTCTGTTGCCACCCCGTCCTTTGCTGCACCATCAGCAAGCGACACAGCTCCGTATCTACGAATCACGGCTCTATGACGCGCGCATCCGTTTTTGCACCTGCGTACAAAGGCGGTGGCATACCACGTGCCATCGCCCATGTCGGAAGCCGCATGGCGTGGAAACGGAGACATGGGTACCCCTCCGGTTGCGATGGAAGCCCCTGATACGACGAAGCACACTCCATTTTGCTGCCTGTGTCGTTCATCGGGTGCTTGGTTGCGATAAAACAGCAGGGTACAGGCGAGCAGTATTCTGAGCTGCCTTCCATGTGCCCCTTTCCACCTCGACACTAGAAGACGCAGCCATGCCAGATACAAAATCCCCTGTAGTACTATACTCCAGTTATACCACAGCAAGGACGCGCATTTTCGCATTTTTGCGCCGCGGTCCCAGTAGTGAGGACGGTCTAGCAGCCGCTATCTCTCATGCTGCTTTGAGTTGTACCATCTAAGCCAAACCACCGTTAACTATGCATTTGAGTAGCCAACTGGCTGTTTAATCACGTTGTCTAGTGGGTGCTGGTTGTGTTAATGTGCGACGACTGCGTTAAGAACAGAGCCACAACAGCGCGCTCAGCTGTGGATTCCGTCACACATCGCGACGTTTGGAATTATTATGCACCTTAGATTTATACGATGCAACCATAGGAGCTGCAAATTAGGATAGATATGGCCAAGTATGTCAGAGTGCCGCGTTACAGCTTTGAATGCCGCCTATCGCCGACAGTGGCATTTCCTGTACGTCGACACGCATGACGGAATAAGTACGCTGTATTCAGCTGTGGTATTAGTAGATTAATCTCTATACCGCCCGGTTCCAGGTAACGCTGTGGCCATCGGCATCCCTCAGCTGCTCATTCTGAGCACACCTAGGAGGCTGACATAGCGTATAGATATCCGCATGATTTGAGCAAAATTATGTGCCGTAACATCCTACGCTAGCGGAGGTGTCAGGAGCCGAGTGCCGTATACATCTGGGGACGGCGCGGGCGCGTCGCTAAGCGCTGCGGCAACCGGGCCATCCAGGTCTAACTAGGCAGGTCGAAAATGGTGTTCGGCAGCCCTTACTCGGACCAGTACCCCAAGGGGGTGTGGGACGGCCTCAAGCGGAGCCGCCGAGGCAAGGACATCTTCGGCCCGCTGACGTCCGCGCTAAACGCTACCAGGTAGGCGATTCGCCGGTTTCCGCGCGCGTTCACACCACTGCGTAGGATATACAACCACGTTTTGAAGCACAGCAAGGGTTACTGGCTCTTCAGCATCGCCGGCGGCTGCCTGAGCTGCTACGCTCTCGGCACGGCCTGCGACGCGTTCTGGAGGCACGTGAACAAGGGGGTAGGTGGAATGCGTGCGTGCTCACCGTAGCGATTTGTTGACCTGGCTAACATGCGAGCAGAGGCTCTACATCGACCTTCCCTACAAGTCCCCTGAGTCAGACGACTAGCCTGTTTTAGGGCCCGAACTAACTTAATTTGTACATCGGATAACGTGTATGCGGTTAAAAATTCTATCGTGTGTTTTTGCCGAATGGCACTGCTGCAGCGTTGCCCTGTAGCAGCGTCTCGCCTGATGCCGATCGCCCCGTGCCCTGCGCCGTGAGTTGCCGAGGCAGCAGGGTTTGCTCCACTTCGTTGACAAAAATTCGGCCCTCGTAAGCCTTTAAATTCTCGTTGTTGCGGTTACGCAAGTTCTAGCTTCTACGGAGGCGATTATAATAAAATGTACACGGTTGCCGATGCTCGTATCCGATGTTGAAGCCTGGATACGGAGTGCACCGTTCGTCTGCGTCGTCCCCACCACGCCTCGGCTATTGGGTGTAGCGTCTTTCCATTGTTACCTGCGCAGCAGAGTGGCGTGGGTTGTGCGCTCCGAGGCGGCAGACGTATGCGCTGCGCGGGTTCAGTACCCGGAAGCGGTTGCTTCCGCGAGGCAGTAGGGGTCGTTCATGCTAGAGCCAAACCGGTACATGGGCTGTTCTGGCGTGTTGGATTCGCGTGGCGTTTCGAACTTCATTGGGTTGCTGTACGGCGCCTGGGCGTGGTACCCATACATCATATTGCTGGGTTTGAAGATGGCATCGGTGCGGTTGCGGTTCATGAGCTTCCTCATCAGCCCCTTGTTCGCCTTCCCCTTCGGGGGGCCCTCTATGCGCCGGCAGAACGGGTTCCCGACGCTCGGCGCTTCCAGCCTGCCTACCGACGCGTTGAGGAACTCGAGGTAGTACTTCGCGCGTTTGTGGGCCTCCATGAACCCGTACCTGAGCCCGCTGAAATATTTGTACACGCGCCTGTTCGTGATCGGGTTGTCCCACCTGACAACCCATTTTTTGCTCTTCGCCTTCCACTTGAGCCCTGATATCGCGGTGTAGATGGGGTCCCTTTTGTTGGCCGGCGGCATTGTGCCGTCGGGCCCAACCATCTCATCGCTGTCCTCCACCGACTCGCCGTCAACGGTAGAGTTGCCGCTGTCGTTTCCGCAGACCGCTCTGAGCTGGTACATGGAAAAATCGCGCGGATTCCACGAGGTGAAAGAGATCTCCGGCTGCGAAGGCGCCGTCTGCGCCGGTGGCGGCAGGTAGAAGTCGCCCCCAACGGGGAACCCGAACTGGTCAGCCTTCGGGGGCTTGTTGTACCCCATAAGGTGCCCATATTTGCCCGCGGCGTAGTGCAGCGCCTGTTCCTTGTGGTCGGCGATTCGGTTCATAAGGAAGGAGCCGTCCTCGCTGCCCATCGGTGGCACGTTGGGGCGCCCCTTGGGTGTGGCAACGTGGTCCTGGCCGTAAATGTCCTGTATGGTTGAAAATTGGCCACTTGCGAGCGGTTCCATGTAAAGCTCCGTGTCGTTGCTGTATACGTCCCCTTCCAAGCGTTGCCGGTGGTCGTATGCACCCGAGCGAGACCTGCCCTTGTCGTGTAGCCTGGTTTCGTGTGTATCCGCACTTTGCAGCAATGCGGACGGCACCATTCTATCCTCGTTGTTATTTGAGCTGGCATCGCGCCTTCCTGTCCCCTTGTCTGCTGCCATCGTTATCCAGTCGGTGTCGACGTGGCGTCCCACGTCCAGCTGTCGATTTTCCGGGCCAGAGCAAACTTGCAAATTCGTCGTCGCCAAATTACGCCTTTTGAGTGTGCTTCGTGGTAAAATTCCACGTCTTTCTAAACTTTTCGCGTAAACGCACTAGTGGCGATGCGGTTGCAAGCGTCACCGTCGAATTTGCTTGCTGCTTCGAGGTCGCGAGCTTTTTCGTCCTGCTGGAGCGATTCTAGCGATTGAAGCGATTGTTGTCTGAAGATTCTGTCTGCTGGCATCTTTCGGTGGGCTCGACGTTGACCGAGATCCAACAAAGATACACCGGCAAGATTGTTGGAATCTGCCGGCTCGCGGTGCACTTCATTGATGGTTAGAATTTTCACATCCTGATACCAGATTCCGTAGATTTCGGCGCGTTCGCGGTTTCTCGCTGCGCTGTGTCGCGCTGGCTTGGTTTTACGTCCACATCCCCGGTGAACCAGCTGAATGCCTAGCCAGCTTGTGCCCTTTAGAATCTTGCGGCGCTGTCCACGCATACACATGTGCGTTAGCTGTGCCGTGCTATGGTATTTTTGGCAAGCGTGTAATTTTAGGTAGCTGTGGATCTATGGGCTGGGCGCCGTCCTTCCGCTGGAGCTTCCCAGCCCGGCGGACGGAGCCGCTCGCGGCGAGATCTGCCGGCAGCGTAGGACGGAGTCATGTGTGTGCCTCGGGGAGCGGTCCGACGCGCTTGTCGTCCGCGTATCGGCTTCTCGGAGCCATGCGCGTACAGCGGCGGGGTATCTCGTACCGCCGCTTCCCCTGGGCTCTCACATCCTGCGTGATTCCTCACGAAAATTCTACGCAACGCAGCTGCTGCGCCGCCGCGTGGGCAGCTCACGGCGCTATGCGGCTTGTGGGTGCCCATCCGCCGCCACCGACTGCCATTAGCGATGTCTGGCGACCGTGAGCTTCCTTCTAACGCCAAGGCGTATTCCAGCGATGTGTACCGCCAGATAGACCCCGTTGGGTTCTACGGCGAGTACATCCGCCGCCAGGTCCGCCCGGACGGCCGGAAGCTCCGGGCGTTCCGCACGGTGGGTGTGTCGGACCTTCTAGAGGGCACGGCCGGCTCCGGGCGGCCCCTCGGCGACGGCGGCACCATAACAGCGTCCGTCAGGCTGACGGCGGGCGAAACTCACGTGCATTGCACCGTTAGGGCGGTGCCGGGGTACAGCGACGTGACCATCCCCCTGGCGCCGGGCGGCGACAACGCGGTCTCTGTGGCCGTTGAGCTGCCGAAGCAGGTGCAGACGTACGTCTACGACGCCAACGGCAACAGCGCGAACGTCCACTTCTGCGTGTCGACGCTGCTGGAGACGGTGCTGAACTGCGAGGAGGTGGTTCCGACCAGGCAGCTGCGGTTCGCCGAGTTGCTGCGTGAGGAGGGCGCCGCCGCGCCTGACGCCGTTTGCGAGTACCTGGTGCGTCGAAGGTTCGGCTGGAAGCTGGAGCTGAACATCCTGTGCGAGGAGTACGACGGCAACCTGCTGGACACCTCCGTGCTGGCCGCGTCCTTCGCGCTGAGGAAGGCGACGCTGCCCGTGGTGCTGCTGGACACCGCCGACCCGGCGAACCCGTACAGGCTGCTGGCGCTAGACCAGGGGATACTGGAGCAAGCGAGTTGCGGAGATGCTAAGGTGCGTTTTATGCCTACAGTTTAGTCACGTCCCGCGCAGGCTGTGGCGCTGCTCCGGAGCAACCGGCGCGCCATTGAGAAGCAGCTGTCCGTGCAGCTGTCGGACGAAAGCATGCTGGGCCAGCTTCTGGGGAGCTCGGCGCACCTCGGCAGGGCGCTGCAGCTGCTGGCCCTGCCCTTCACGGTCACCTTCCTGCGGTTCTCCGACGAGACCTTCTTCGTGGACCCTACCAGCGAGGAGGAGCGCCTGGGGACGTGCGTCAGCGTGTACTGCCTACGCGGCGCCGACGGGTCGTCGCGGTGCCAGCCGCTCAACCTGATGTGCTGCCCCGGCGTCACGCCGGACGTCTACAGGTGCCTGCAGCAGGTGGCCACCGATCTGATCGACTGTATCGCAAACACTGAGTTTTAAGTCTTAAGCATTTTCTCTGCGAGTTCGTACAGGGCCTCCTGCTTGGGGGCGTCCTGCGCGTGCTTGCTCACGTACCCGAGCTTGCACTCGTAGTAGTACCCTCCCGGGGTGAGCTCCTCCAGCGGGGCGGAGCAGAGGTACCTGCGGCGCATACAGCGTGGATGGTTTGGGACTCACAGTATCGTGTTGGCGCCATCCCTGGGCGTCTTGGTGAAGCACCAGACGACGGCCCTGAGGACCGGCGCCAGGATCCGCCGCGTGTAGCTCTCCAGCAGCGGCGTGGCCACGATGCCCGGCGCCGCTGAGAAGCACACTACCCCCCTGTGCTCCTTCTCCAGCTTGTCGAACCGCCGCTGCAGCGCCTGCGCGTGCCAGATGTTGAAGAGCTTCGACCTGGCGTAGTAGGTTTGGGCGTTGGCGTTCCGGGGGAGCTGCATGGTGTGCCCGCCCTTGAGGAGCGGGTCGTCGTTCGGGTTGTAGCAGTAGTGCGCCAGGCTGGACACGTTGATGATCCGCGCCTTGTCCCTCTTGAGCGCGCCCATGAGCAGCTTGGTGAAGTAGAAGTGCCCGAGGAAGTTGGCCGCGAACATGGACTCCATCTTGTGCGCGTTCATGGTGGCCTCCTGGGCGACGCCGGCGTTGTTGATGAGGAAGTCTATCGAGGCGTTGGTGCGCAGGATCTCCGCCGCGGCCGTGGCGATTGACTTCTTGTCGTTGAGGTCCATCTCCACGTACTGGATCATCTCACTGAGCGCTGTTAGGGCACGTGGATGCACCGCTTACAATCCCACTTTGGCCTTTTGCCGGAGGTATTCCACGGCGTTCGCGCCCTTGGTTTTGTCGCGCCCGATGATCACGACCTTGCACCTCCACAGCAGCAGCTGCAAGGCCGTCTCCCTGCCGACGCCGCTTGTGCCGCCTGCGGACATGTGTCACGGCCGTGTGCTACGCGTACCAGTCACGACGGCGGTGTGGCCGACCAGATCGGTGTGCTCGTGGAGAATGAACGGCAGCGGCGATCCCGCGGCGACGAACCTGGACGCGTACACGCAGAGCGACAGGAACCCGAGTCCTGCCTGAAGGACGAAGAGCCCGACTGCCCAGCTGCTCTCTGTCATGTGCAGCAGGTTCACCAGCACCGATCGCCTAGCTATCGCGTTAACGTCGAATCGCGTCTTGTACAGCACCGCGAAGTGCGCGAGGACGAACGCGAGCACGTAAATCAGGGCACGGTAGCAGGGGTCAGCCGCGCATGCGACCACCCTGGGCGCCTCGCTGTTCGTCTTGCTCTTGCTGCTATTCGCCATGTTGCACGAGCGGTAGTGCCTGAACGAGTTTGCGATCGTTGAGCTTGTCGTGGAGCTCGTGTACGGTGCACCACGCGTGGTCGACGATGTCGGTCGTCTGCGGCCGTATGTCTAGCGCCGTCCCGGGCACGTGCCGCGCGCGGAAGTAGAATATCTGCGCCACTCTAATCAATCGCGTTCGCTGCGTTCGCGTACCTTGTTGCCCTTTATCTCGGACTCCACGCCAACTTGCGGGACCGGGAGGGTCCGGTGGAAGAAAGGCGCGTACCCGATAAAATAGGGAGTATAGCTCTCACCGAGCTGCTCGGCGCACAGCCGTTGTAGCGTCTGCCGCAATTTGTGTTTCAGCCGCGCGTACTAACTTGTCTAAGGCCGTCCCCGTGGTACAGGTCGGCGGTTGGGAGCATCCACCCGTGCAGCCTGTGTTTGAGCGCGAGGAACAGCCAGTGCTGCGCAAGCCTCTCCACGTTCCTCAGGTCTCCGTCGACGTTGACCTTCTCGACCTGCTTGGTCTCCAGCTGCCCCTTCTGCGTCCGCCTCCTGGTCGGTCGGAACGCAATCTCCCTAGCAAGCAGCTCGTCGAGTTCCTCCGTGACTTCCACGGCGGCTTCGGTTTCCGTATTCGTGGAAGCGGGCTTCCGTTCCTTGGAAGGCGTAATTTTGTGCGTGATTTTGCTCTCAATGGTCGAGAGCTTCGGGACGTTGAGCTGGGTGAGTGTGGAGCGCCTCCAGGCCTCCGCGAACTCACGGAACGCCCTGTCTGCCGCGAATTCCGCAAACTGCGTCGGCTGCCGGTCTACGCAGAGTGCGACCTGCAGCTTCCACCCGCAGTGTTCCGTGAGCGCCCTTGCGTCTGCAAGCCTGCTCAGGCTGATTCTCATCTGAACCCGCAGAAGCACAGCAGTGCCATTTCTGCGCCACCAGCACGTTACGAATTGTGTGTGTGTCGCGTGTGTACGAAAATTGTTCACGGTTCTCGATGTGAGAGTGCGGCTCTATGGGGAGCGGCGATCCCTGAATGTGTACCACGACATATCAGCCCCGGGCAGCGCTCAAGCCGAGACGACGCGCACGAAGTTGTCGGCGGCCTGGGCGCCTGAGCCGGTGGCGTAGGCGACGACGACCATGGCGCCCTGCTCGACGACGCCCATCTCCTTGGCCGAAGCGATGGCGGCGTTGATGTCGCTCTCCTGGTTGCCGTACGCGGGCAGCCTCTTGGCCATGAGGTTGCGGCAGACGCTCATGTACTTGGTGACGTGCTGCTCGGTGGAGAAGGAGACCACGGGGCAGGTGGGCTTGCAGCCGGAGATGTAGTGCGTCAGGCTGCCGTCAGCGGAGAAGCTGAGGATGGCGGCGGCGTTGATCTCCATGGCGACCAGCGCGGCGGCGCGTGCGAGCGCCTGCTCCTTGGAGAGGTTCTTGTTGGTCGCGGCAATGGCGTTGGCGAAGTGCTTGCGGTTGGCGATGCAGTTCTCGGCCTCGAAGCAGAGCTTGGCCATGATCTCGACACAGTCCACGGGGTACTTGCCGCCCGCGGACTCGCCGGACAGCATGACGCAGTCGGTGCCGTCCAAAACGGCGTTGACGACGTCGGAGGACTCGGCCCTGGTCGGCCTGGGGTTGTTGATCATGGACTCGAGCATCTGCGTGGCGGTGATGACCGGCTTGGAGGCCTCGTTGCACTTCTTGATCATGTACTTCTGCGCGATGCAGACCTTCTCGACCGGGATCTCCATACCGAGGTCGCCCCTGGCGATCATGACACCGTCGGCCTCGGCGAGGATGGCGTCGAAGTTGCGCAGGCCCTCCATGTTCTCGATCTTGGGGATGACCTTGATGTGCTTGCCGGCCTCGCCCAGCACGCGCCTGCACTCCCTGATGTCGTCAGCGGACTGCGCGAAGGAGAGCGCGATGAAGTCGAAGTTGTTGGGCACGGCGAACTGCTGGATGTCGTTGATGTCCTTCTCGCCGAGGACGGGGAGGTCGACCTTCACGCCGGGGAGGTTCATGTTCTTCTTCTCGCCGATGGTGGCGTTGTTGAGTACCTTGACGACGATGTGGTCGCTGAACTTCTCCATGACCTCGCAGGTGAGGCTGCCGTCGGCGATGAGGATCCTGCTGCCGACCTGGACGGACTCCGTCAGCTTGGGGTAGGAGCACGCGATGCACTCGCTGTCGCCCTCGTAGGTGTAGTCGGTGGTGATCTTGAGGGACTGGCCGTGCACGAGGTTGATGGCCTTGTGCTCCTTGAGGAAACCGGTCCTGATCTCAGGTCCCTTGGTGTCGAGCATGAGTCCCACGTTGGCGTGCGGGCGCTGCTCCATGGCGCTCTGGACCTTCATGAGCATCTCCTTCTGCGACTGGTGGTCGCCGTGCGAGAAGTTGAAGCGGCAGACGTTCAGGCCGGCGTCGATGAGGGCGACCACGGTTTCAGCGGTTTTGACGGAGGGTCCCATGGTGCAGACGATATGCGTACGCTTGTTCTTGATGTCGGCGGCGGTGATCTTCCTGCTGATTTTGTCGAGAGTGATCTCGGACAGTTGGGAGATGCCTCCGGCACACACGTCAAAGGCGGATTCCATTTTCGTTGATTAAGGTGAAGAGGTGGATATGCAAAGGGTTCGGTGTTTTGCAAGTAGCCTACGACGGAACAAGTGAATGTGAGTGAATGGTGTAGTTGGGGGGTTCCGTCGTCCAGAAAAGAGGGCGTCAGCGGCGGAAGCGCTCCTCGTGCCCCGCCAACGTTTTACGCGGCATTCGCTGCGGTAACCACCGGAAACCAGCGTCTCATCATTTCAGCAGCAGACACGATAAGGCACCCCGGTTGTTCAGTGCGTTCAACGCGTTTACGCAACGCTGTTGTCTGGGTGCGTAAGGTCGCTGTGTGTAGGCCCCGCAGTGTCACCTCAACGAGCGCATCCACGTAAGACAACTTTTTAGGTGCGAAACTGTGGCGTGTCTTATTGGTTTGCCCGTGTTTCGGCCTGTGGCGCGCGCACGTGCGTCGCACAGCACACTATGCGTTGTCGGCGTCCTGATCGCTGCCGTCTTCGTCCGTAAGCATCTCCTCATCATCGCTGTCATCTTCCTCGTCGCCGTCCTCCTCCTCATCGTCGTCATCTTCCGCCGAGTTGCTTGGCTCCTCGTCCGAGGACGAGTCCTCCTGCATATCCATCTCGCCCTTGTACACCTCACTGAAGTTGAACCCGGGGTCGATGCACCTCCAGCCGTCCCTGCACGCCGTGTGTCGGCCTTTAGTGCGATTTACCTTTTGCCGAGGTCCAGCACCCACATGTCACTCATGGTCACCTCCACCGATCCCTGCTCGACGATGCCGCCGTACACGTACAGCGTGTTCCCGCACACCACGGCATGCGGGTTCATCCTTGGCGGCGGGTTAGCTGCCAGCGACACGCTGCTCATTTTTTCTGCGCGCTGTCAGGCCGTGACACCGTCAGCCTACCTTCCAGCGTGGCCTCGGCGTCGGGCTTGTCCGGATTCGAGGCATTGTCACCCGCGGTGAGCGGGTACCACCTCCTGAAATTGCGCATGACAGCTTTGCTTGCTCTAGGTGGCCTACTTCTGGTCGACGTTCAGCGTGTACACGCTGTTGTAGAAAACCGACTTCAGCGAGGTGCCCCCGGAGTCCGTGTCGGACACTCCGCCGACCACCAGACCGACATTTTGGTGGTTCGCCACTCCGAAGCCTAAAACACGTTAGTGACGCCCGACGCACCGGCTAACCAATGGAGTACGTGGGCTTGCCCTTGGTGCTGATCTTCTCCCACACCAGTGCGTCCCCCTGGAGCGCCAGGTCCATGTTGATGAGCCACGAATCCTGAACCCAGTTTGCGCGCAACGCACATGTAGCGTGTACCTGGTGGTACTTCCCGGCGACGTTCTTGGCGGTGTCCTTCGTCTTGGTGAACCCGCCGAAGACCAGGACCTTGTTGGCTGCATCCGATGAGGGTGGTGATTTGTGCAAATTCGCATCTAATCGTGTGAGAGTGGCACACGGCGCCACCATGGTACATCCTGGGTACTACACAGCACGGTCGGAGCGGACGTGGTGCCACCTGGGTGGGTCATGCATCACGACTTACAATTCCTAGGCGCCAGCATAAGGCAGGCCGCCCTGGGCTCCGGGATGGCACCAGAGTACCTCTGCTGGCACACGCGCTTCCACTCGGAGGTCTTGAAAGAGAAGAGGTACAGGTCGTTGTAGTAGGTGGCCTCCCTGGTGGTGTCGTGGAACCCGCCGAAGAGCACCCAGTACCCGTTCCAGGTGACCTGCGCTCTATGGGGTCGTGCCAACCGTTAACTCACCATCCTGTGGCCGCTCCTGGGCGCAGGCACGGTCCCGGTGACCTCCACGGGCTCCCACTTCAGGGTTTTGAGGCACAGCCGGTGCATGTCGTTGAAGTGGTGGAACTGGTCCAGCGTGGTGTACTCCCCGCCGAAGATGTAGAGGTAGTTGCTGCGCCTTTTGTTTCGTTTTAACGCGCTTCTTACTTGAACACAGTCGCCTGGTGGGAGCACCTCGGGGGCGGCTTGGCCGTCGTCTGCAGCATCCGCCACTCGTGCTTCGACGCATTGTAGAAAAAGGTGTCGTTGTAGACCTCCACCTGGATCCCGTCGTAGAACTCGCCACCGAAGAGAATTGCGATATCGCTGCCGGAAGGTTACGCCCTTGCGCGTTCGGGGCTTACTTTTGCATCGGAGTGAACGTGGCACTGGCCCGCGGGCCGGGTCGCACACCTTCGACGTCGACCAGTTTGCCCTTGTCCGCCGTGTCGTGGCTGTAGCGGAACCGCTTGATAATCTGGCTGATGTCCTTCTCCTTGGTGCCCTTGAGCAGCTTTTTGCGAGCCTTCCGCTCCTGCGCCTCCCGCTTGGCGGCGGCGAGCTTCGCCTTCGCCTCGGTTTTGTTTTTCGGCATCGTTGCGGGCGCGGCTTTGCGTAAAAGTAATTAAAGTGGTTCCTAGGAGTGCTCAGGGGTTGGCGGCCAGCCCCCTGATCCGGCCGATTAGGCTCTTCACCAGGGGCCACCTCTGCGCGAACAGGAAATCGATGCGGTTATCCCTGATGACGTGCGCGTTGACGTCGCGGTAGTGCTTGGCGTACCGCGTGAGGTGTTTGTAGTTCGCGGAGCGCGCTTTGATCCGGTCGCAGATGACTGCGTTGAACAGCCGGATCTCCACGGCCGAGTTGCAGATGCCCAGCTGCGCGCATTGGTGGAGAATGGCCTCACCAACGGCGATCTGCTCGAAGTAGAGCGCGTACAGGCTCGCGCTCCTGCCCAACTTGTCCACTGCGTCGAGCCGCAGGTCCTTGGCCTTGCTGATGATGAGCAGCGCGATGTCCTCGTTGCGGGTGCCCAGCGCGGCCATGAGGGGCGTCTCGTCGTTTGAGAACTCCGCGGCGTTGGCGTCGCAGCCGAGCGAGAGCAGCAACTCCACGGCGCGCGCCTGGTTTTCCAGCACCGCGAGGTAGAGCGGCGTCCTCCCCGCAATATCTCGCGCGTTGATATCGGCGCCGTTGCTGACGAGTAGGCGCAGGCACTCCAGGCGCCCTTCCTCGGCCGCGGCGTGCATCGGCGTGGTTTCGTACATATCCGAATTCTTCAGGTCGGTTCCTGCGTCCAGCAGGGTCTGGAGTATCGCGGCCTCACCCAGCCGCGCGGCCTGGACGAGCGGCGTCGACCACACGTTGTGCTTGCGCTCCAGCAAATCCGGGTACTGGCTCACCAGAATCGCCGCCGACTCCCGGTTTCCGTTCTTGATGGCGCAGCTCAGCACGTCGGTCAGGATCCACCTCTTGTTCAGCGGCTTGCCGGCGCCGTACTTGAGGAACACCGGCAGCCAGCTCTTGTCGTGCTGGTAGGCGAGCAGGGTTACGCTCAGCCTCCCGTGGTAGAGCCAGTTCGGGTCAGCGCCGCCCTCCAGCAGCAGGCGGATGCAGTCGTCGGCCATGGCCTCGCAGGCGATGTACAGCGGCGACTTGAAATCCCGGATGTGCGGGCATTTGAGGTTCAGCTGCACCCCAGCTTTGAGCAGAAGCTTGACGTACGCGGAATTGCCGCTTTTCACGCATATCGCAATGGGAGAGAACCCGTTGTCGTCGAGTGCCATCGGCGCCTGGCCCAGCTTCAGGAACAGCTTGACGAACGCGGTCCTGCCCATTTCGCACGCCTTGTACAGCGGGCTTTTCCCGCAGTAGTCCCACACGTTGACGCGCGCGCCCCTGCGAATCAGGAGGTTGCACAGCTCCATGTCGTCGTTCTGGATTGTTATGGATATCGGCAGCGTCCACATGTCCATGGTGTTGTGCCTGTCGTGCTCCACTATGGGGCAGTTCACCAGCAGTTCGCTCCCCCGGTTCATCACCAGCTGCAGCGCCACATCGTCCGGAGACCGCTCGGCCATCTCCTGCAGCCCGCGTTGCACGCGCTTGGTGAGCTTGGAGCATATCTTGATGGACTTCATCTTCACCGCCGACGCGAATGCGTGCAGCTCGGCGCCGAATCCGTGCTTATCCAGGAACATCCTGCTGCCCCAGCAGCCGGTGATCTCCAGTTGCCACCGCGGGTGGGCGGTGTGGCTGGGGGACGGCTGTGCGGTGCCGTCGCTGGCGGGCGCCTCACCATCACGTGTTATCATCCGTCCTATGTCATTCCACCGCCTGGAGTTGCACGCGTACCCCGTGCAATCGGCGTGCAGCCGCTTGTGCAGCTCGTCGGACACCTCCTGGGCCCGTGCAGCCGTCGTTGTGCGATGGATGAAGTTGGCGACGGCCTCTATGGGTTCCAGGGTGACGTTGCTGAAGCTGCAGTTGAACCGCGCTAGCCGCGGCCACCTGTCCTCGGAGAGCATCGTGGTGAACGGCGCCCCCGTGATGTTTTCGTTGCGGCAGCAGACCATGCTGAGCTTCTCCAGGTTCGGCAGCTTGGTCGCGAGCATCACCTCCAGCCCCTTGTCGGTGATCTGGTGGCAGTAGTCCAGCGTCAGCATCCTCATGTTCCTGCAGATCATCTGCGTGTCGAAGCTGCTGTTCAGCACGGCCTGTGAGGACAGCATGCGGACGATAGAGATGTCCTTCAGGTTGTAGCACTGGCTGAAGTCCAGCCCAAGCTTGTCGCCGTCGGTCAGGCCGTATACCTTGGCCAGCAGCGGTATCACGAAGCCGATGACGACGTCCATGTCGTAGCCGACGAACCCGCGGAAGCACAGCTCGTTATGAGGGCGGAGGGTGTATTTATGCCTGTAGAGGTCGACGCACGTCTGCCGCAGCATTAGCACGTCGTGCGCGTCCAGGAACCGCTCGAGCTTCGGTATCGCCCATTTCCACAGCGCGTTGCGAGGCGCTGTGCGGTCGGCAACGAGTTTGGCGAGGCCGCTGTCGGCCGCATGACGCGGTCCGCTTCCTGCGCTGTTATCGACCCGCACCTGCGGCTTCTCGTCGTACCCGAAGTTGCTCAGGAAATGCCGCTTCGTGCGCGCGAACACGTCGTACCATTCGTACACTCCGTCTCGGGCGTTACCAACGGGTGTGTCCGGCTCCGACGACGAGGGAATGAAGGCAGAGTGGAATTCCATCATGTTATCCAGGTCGCGCTCGTTGTCCCCCTCCATCTCGCTGGTCAGCTCCGATGAGTTCGACTTCGACAGGTAGTAGCTGTCGCAGTCCACATTGTTGGTCTCCATGGTGGTGGTGAGCGGGAGCAGCGTTCCAGGGCAGCCCACCATTTTCGCGTCGTCAGCATCAGAAGGGCTGGGCTGCCGATCCACAGTAACGTCGGTATCGGGTAGCGGTTGCGCTGCCGCATCCTGGCTTGCTGAGGGACTGTTGGTCACACCAGTGCCACGGTCCCCCGCCTCTTGGGGGTCGGCCTCCGGTTCAGTTCCTTGCCTTTCGTTCGCCATTTCGCGTGCGATGTGTCTCCAGTTGGTGTTGAAAATGGTTTTGGTTGAAATTTAAAATCTAATTGCAGTCATCCGTTAAAGTGCCGTGGTGGCCGTTGATACATTCCCTGGGTGAAATGGGCGCTGGGGGATCAAATGATGATGTTCATTTCAGTGAAAAATATTTCCATGCGCCGCCCTGACAAATCCAAAGTGCCTCGTGGTGGGCGCGATTACAAGCTAACAAGCCGGACACAGACGTGAAAAATGCTGTCCAGACGTAAAGGGCTCGCCGGAAGCTACTGTGCAAAAGTAGAGCCCACAAAGTTGCGTTCGAGTCCTACACGACTACAGTTATCCTGGTGCCTGTCGTTTCGGAAGAGCCAGTCTCCTGCTTTTGTTTCCAGGGTACCCTTCCATGTCAGATGGCGCAACTCCAACTAAATGGCTCCCCAACAGCGCCTGCTGGAACACGTTAAATTAAAATTTCCCTTAAATATGCGACATGTTCGCGGGTGATCGGGTGATATTCCGGATTGCGGCGGCGAATTCGTCGTTTCCGGGGTGGATCTTGCTGTCGCGGCGGCTAAGGCTTTGAAAATGTGCTGTACAGGCCTCCCTGGTCGGTATTGCCTCCGACGAATGCCAACAGTTAGCCTTGCTCGCAATATAAGTACACGTTAAAACAGAACAATGCGGATACGGAGCTGTATCCGGGCACAATCGCTGCGAGCCGCTCTCACGTAGGCTGTATGAACGACCGCACGAGCACTGAAGGATGCCTATATCGCAATCACCTTCACAATTTAATACATGCTAGAACGTCGAGTGCAGCTGCGGGGTGAATCCGCGCGGCGTCTCCGTGAGGTGGGCCCTCGGCGCGCTCCTTCGCCAGGGCCCGGGGCGTGAGGGCAGTCGCGGAAAGGCAGTAACACGGGTAGCATTAGTCGAAGGTTTACGTACACATAAGTGTGTGGCTTGCTTTGTGTAGCGTACCTCGCGTGGCTGTGGTTCTGGAGGCCGCGGCGACGTAGCAGTGTCGGATGTGGATTCTGTCGCGGTCGCTGCCGCGGCTCTTCACCCAGGCCTGCCGATCGCGCTGCCGCGCGCTCCCCTGCCACGTTCCGCCTACATCTGCGCGCCATTTCGGGCCGAGCTGCGAGTTTAGACGCCGATTCTCCGACCGAGCGCGCGCCGTGATCCCCTCCAGCTACAGCGAGAAGGATCTGGAGGTGGTGGAGTCGATACAGTTGTTGCTAGAGAAGCGCATCCGCCCAGTGGTCCAGCAGGACGGCGGCGACGTCACTTTCGTCTCATACGACCCAGAAACAGGTGTGTTCCTCTCGCTCCGTGGCCGCCCGGGCCGCTGCGCCAACCCATGCGGCGCGGGTCCCTTTGCCGCCATTGTGTTCACTATGCCGCAGGTTTCGTGTACGTGCGACTGAGCGGCGCGTGCGTTGGCTGCGCGCAGAGCGACGTGACGCTGAAGCACATGATCCAGGGCATGCTGTGCCACTACCTGGACGATGTGGCCGCGGTCCTGAACTGCGACGAGGAGGGGTTTGTAGTTTCCGGTGAGACTGATGACTCAGAGTTTTAACGATACTCGTGTAATGCATTGGTGCGCCGCTTGCACTGCCGGTGCCACGGTGGCCACGCCGAACATTGGTGGTGGACCCCTGGACCCCGGCCGCGTGAGGCCCGCTACGTCGGTCAGGTACCTCCTGGGCGCCGGCGGACTGTGAGATTTGTAGCTGCCCAGATACGATATTATAGCATTCCCCGTGTTCGTCGGCGCGTGCTGCCACTTGCGCCGTCGGCGGCCGAAGTTCAGTACCACATTGGCATCGTCAGCGTGCTCTTCGTTTTCTTCGGTATGGTGGCGACCTGGTTGTTCTTGAGGTTGAAAACCACGCGCTTCGTTTCGGTGCTCACCCTGTTGCGCTTGCGCACGATGGACTTCTCGGGCGCAGTGTGCTTGATGTTGTGCAGCGCCTTCGCGACGTCGACCGACCGCCTCCGGCTTGGCAGGGCCTGAGCCGTCTCGGTGATGTTCACGATCCGGTGCAGCTTCCGCGCGCACTTGAACTTCCGGTCCGGGTTGAGGCTGCGAATGGCGTGGAGACCCAGCAGCGCCATCTGCCTGCGCACCTTCGGCGAGTTCAGCTTTTTCAGCATCTCGTGGTCGTCCAGCCCCGACGCGACCATGAACTTGCGCACCCTGTCCAGCGTGGCGATTTCCCGCATGTGCTTCCCCAGCCCCTTCTTCGATGTGCGGGGCAGAAACGCCTCCGCAAGGCTGACGAAGCCCTCGCCGGGGTCCAATTCCATGCGTCCATCGGCACCATGCCGCTGCAACTCCGCCGACACGTCCTCGAGCTCTGGCACCATCTCCACGTCGCCGTCCTCAGCGCTCCCGTCCGCGGCAATGCCGCTGACGGCGCCGCTCTCTTTGCTGCGATTTGCGCTGCGCTCCGCAGAGGCGCCAGCGTTGGTGGCTGCGGCGTTGCCGTGGGCGTGCGTGGCGACCGCGACGCCCATGGCGTCCGCCTGGCGGAGCTCCGCCACGGCGGCCTCTATGGCCGCCACCGTCTCGTCGACCAGCTTATGCAGGTCCTGATCGGCGTCAACGGCGCCTTCGTGCCCCTGCGGTATCTGCTTGAACACCTTGCGCGCCGATCCGCGGATGGCCGGGCTCTCGGCGAGCCTCTCGCATGCGAGCACGTAGCCCTGGACGGGCATCCCGGGGACGCCCGGCGCCGGCTTCAGGACGTACATTTCCAGCGTGTTCAGCACCTGCTTGTTGTCCAGCGTGACCATGAGCTGCAGGAACGGCGCCGTCAGCCGCAGGAAGACCTCCCTGCTGAGCTCGGTGAACTCGCCGCTCTTGAGCAGCCCCTCCCGGTTCTGGCGGAACTCCTCCCAAAATACCTGTATGAACTGGAATGCCAGCCCCAAACTGCGTTTGTTGAAAATGCCCTGCTTGTCCAGCACGATCCTTGCGAATTCCCGCATGTCGCCCTGCTCCCAGCCGCCGCCGTTCAGCACCTCCAGCAGCGACGCCACCACGACGCGCACGAACAGCAGCATCTTGTCGAGCCGGTGCTTGTCTAGCAGCGGCCACTCCATCGACATCGACCTGAACAGGCACGAGAAGAAGTGCATACGGTTAGCCCGGTCGGTGAACCTGCTCTGGGTCTCCACGATGGCGACCGCTACCCTGCGCACCTTTAGCGGCTTATCGGTCATCCAAAGCATGTAGTACAGAGCCTTGCAGATTTTCAGCAGAAGCAGCTCGTCGACCTTTTCCGTAGCCTGCGCGAACAGCTTTCCGAGGCTGCGCAAGGCGCGCTGGCGCGTAGCCTCCTCGCAGCTTGCCAGCATGTGGCAAAGCCGCTGTGCGATTTTGGCGTCCATTGGTATGCTAATTTACGCGCATCCCAACCGGTGGCGCAGAATCCGCATCGGGCGTCGATCGCGGAAAGTTATTCGAAGTGAAGTGCATTACACATGGATGTCGCCCGCCCCTGTTTAAATGAGTGAAGTGCACGAAATATGCACTTCGCGTCACTCACTACGCTAATTCCAGGCGTGCCGTCGATGTGTCGGTGACGGCAGGGATTCAGGAGGTGCAGCCGCCGAAGAGCGCCGTTACGCCTGCCGTGGCGGGGTCAGCCTGTCTGCGTGGTGTGCCGCCTTCCTCCAAATTTTTGTCGTTTTCTTGCCCTTTTCACATGTCTCGCGCGTTTCAGGGCGGCGTTGGTGCGGACAGCACGGGAGTGATGGTGGGCATGGTACACATTGTCTCGCTCCCTCCACCTTCCGCGTCATAATGGCCGCTGCACGCCGCTATGCCGGCGCGGATAGCGAGTACTCCTGCTCGGATTCGGATTACGATGTGTCTGATTACGACGACTTCGTAGTCCCGGTCCATAAGAAGGGGCAGGGCCGCCGTGGCGGCGCACCGGCGGCTAACGTGCAGCCGAAATCACGCTCTGCCGCTGCTGCGCCGAAGCCGCACGTAGCTCAGAAGGGCGCTGCAGGCAGATCGCAGGAACCAGCGGCAAAGGGTGTCGCCGGGCAACCCGGTGCAAGAACGACATCGTCGGTTGTGGCCGGTGCCAAGCCCGTGCAAAGTCAGGCCAAACCGGGCAGCGGCAATGCGCCCGTGCGGTCGAATAAGGGGGCTTCAGCACAGGGAGAACGTGGGTCGTTCCCCGTGCTGAACGTTGTGGTCTGCGGCCGCGTGGACGTCGGCAAGTCCACCCTTTTGGGGCACTTGCTCACCCTACTGGGGGCGGTGGAATCGAGGTCGCTGCGCGGCGAGTTCGCGTGGATCCTGGACCAGGGTGAGGACGAGCGTTCGCGCGGCATCACCATAGACCCGACTAAGGCATCGGCGGTTGTAGATGTCGTCCCGCCGCCGGAGGCTGACGGTAGCGGTAGCCGTGACGGTACCGTGAGACAAAGTGCACCTGCACCGGGAACCGATGCCGTTGCTCCAGTACCAGCTCCATCTACTAATCGCCGCGTCAAGCTAAACTTCATTGACACCCCGGGGCATCATGAGCTGGTATCGAGCCTGGTGCGCGGCGCCATATTCGCCGAGGCGGCAGTCGTCATTGTTGACGTCTTGGATTTCCTCAAGGAGGACACCAACGGGTACTTCGAGCAGCACTTCTTTCTGCTGTGGTCGCTGGGGGTTCGCCACTTCGTTATTTGCGTCAACAAGGTCGACCGCTGTGCCGAGCGGGAATCAGTCGAGAAGGCCATGCGCATGGCGCGTGAGAGGGTGTCGTCGTACGCACTGTCGACGTTGCTAGTGGTGCCGACGTCTGGAATGAGCGGACTGAACCTAGTGCACCGCGACTCCGGTTGGGGCGATGGCCCGTCTGTGGTCGACGCACTACGGGGTATTGCCCAAAAGACCGCGTTCAGCGACGAGTCGGCTTGCATCTCGCCGGAGCGTCAGATTCCATCAGGAGCGACGTTGTGCCACATCTTCGACATGTGGGAGATGTCGAAGACGAATGTTGGTTGCGCGTGCTTCCTCGAGACTGCGCTGAACACGCCGTGCAAGCTCGTAGCGCTGCCAAGCCGCAGCGCCGTGACGTGCAGCGAAGTGTCGTGCCTAGTGCCGGCCAGTGAAGGCGCGTTAAGTACAGCTAAATCTGGGTCTAACGCGGACGAACTGACGGCCCGCTTAGGATTGATGAGTCTCAGTGCGACTCCATCCGCATCCCGGCGGGACTTCGCTGACAGCATGACCCTGCGCGGCCAAGAAATTCAGGCGCTGACCGGTGACCGGCTGCTGGTGGACACGGCGACATTAGAGCACCTGAAGGCGGGATCGGGCAATCTGGCGGAGATGCCCATACTGGTTTGCCACGTGCTGGTCCACCGCGGCTCCAGCCACAAGCTGACACTCGGATTCGGAGTCACGGCATTCGTCGGCTACTTCCAGAGCAACGGGGGCATCTCTGGGGTGTGGGAGCGCGTAGGCGCCGGTAAATGGAAGCGGGTGACGTCGCTGTGGCCTGGGAAGGAGGGCGTGTTGGTGCTGCAGCTATCTGCTCCGCTGTTCGCGCAACCAGTGCCGCTGTCCGCGGCGGAGGCCTTAGTGCCCCGCAAGGCGCCACAAGCGTCTGGCGGCGAGCCCCGCGGCCCCCCCAGCCAGCACAACGCTCCCCGGTTGTCACTGCTCAGCCGCGTGCTACTAAAGGCCGGCGGGGACGTGGTTGCCGGCGGCACTATCGTAGACAACCCACCAAAATAAATATTTGATCGCATTAGTCATGTATGGGTGTTGTGACGGCGGCAGCTGGCGCCGATATGGGCTGGGACGCCAGTTGAGTGCGGGCGTCACGTGCCTCCCACGGCTCGATTTTGGCGCTGTCTTCTACACTTATCGTATGAAGTTGACATGCAAATATGTATAAAAAAGCAGTATGAGCGTCGTCGGATGCGCACACTGCGTAATACCCGCGACATTCGCGATCGTTGCGGGGTAGCCTGCTACACATTGCTGTGCGCGGCCAACCCGCCCTACCGCCGCCGGAACGAAATGCTGGGATTTCGCCCAGGCCGGTTCTGGCGTTGGTGCGGCTTTGCCACCCGCCCGAGGCCGCTAACTGACGCGAAGCCGCGCCTAGAGACCCCATCTCCAGGACCGTTCCCCACTCCCATCGAACAGCGCTCTGCGCGGACGCCGTCAGAGTACGCTTTAGAGCCACTGCAGTGTACGGCCGGCTAGGAATCATTTGAAAGGGCGCAGAGTTATGGACTTGTGTGTCTGCCTCGTGTTGCCGGTTTGGAAGGAAGCAGCGTGACGACGACGCGCCTGCATAGAGTGACGTACGCCTTGTGCCGGCGTCCGCTGGGTCCCTTTCGCGCTCAGCCCGCGTTTCAGCGCTGTGAGCATTCGCCGGGCGTCCCAGTCGGCCGCTCGTAGACTCCGCAGACATGGCTCCGCGCCGCAGTTGGTGCAAGCTCTGCCAGGACGATTACAAAACTGGAGATGCGATCATTAAGTGTAGGTTCACCCGCTGCGTGTGTTTGACGCCGCTCAGGCACCAGCTGCCCGAAATCGTACCACCGGGAGTGTCTGGAGCACGATATCGCCACCGGCGGTGCCCACAACGCCGAAGTTGTCAACGGCCAGTACGACTTCAGCACGTTCCAGTGCGAGAACTGCCTGCGCTACGAGGACGAAAACGTCATCGAAAATGACGAGCGCTGTAAGCTGTGCAAGGAGAAGAACCGCGATGACCGCGACGTGCTGCTCCTGTGCGACGGCTGCCCCAACAGCTACCACATCAGCTGCCTGCAGCTGGTCGCGGAGCCGGACGGCGACCAGTGGTTTTGCCCTATGTGCAAACCCGAGGACTTCCAGGTGGTGACGTTCCGCAGGAAGCAGAACCCCCTGGCGGAGTCCGGCGACCACGTCAACTCCTCCATCTGCTACGTGTGCCAGCGCCACGGCAAGCTGCTGGGCTGCGACTTCTGCAGCAACTCCTTCCACCACGGCTGCTTGCCCGAGTTCGATGTGGGCACGATCGGCGACGTGTGGGAGTGCCCCTGCTGCAAGGGCCAGGACCCCTTCATCAACCAGATGCACAAGCGCTGGACCGTGCAGCAGATCGACAAGAACCTGAAGGAGCGGCGACGGTGCATCCAGCTGTGGAAGGCCAAAATCACCAAGTATCGCAACCGCTTCCTGCTCGCGCACCGGGATGAGCTCGGGCCGTTTGTGACCGACAAGTGCATGGAGGTCCTCACCCGCAACCTGATGGACGAGGGCTCCTCCGCCCGCAGGCGCCTCATCAACTGCGGCCGCAGCATCGACGACATCCTCGAGTACTTCGAGGAGGAGGGCATGATCGAGGCGGAGAAGTTCATCGCGAAGGCGCACAAGAGCTCCTTCTACCCGAGCGGGCGGCGGATCGATGGGCGCCCCCTCCGCACGGGCGTGCAGCTCAAGCCTCACCAGGAGTTCGGCGTCGACTGGCTGTTGAAGTCGTTCCTCACTGGCGGCGCCATTTTGTCCGACGAGATGGGGCTGGGAAAGACCATCCAGACGCTCTGTTTTCTGTCGTACCTGAAGATGATGAAGATCGAGGGGCCGCACCTGATCGTCGTGCCCCTGTCCACGGTGGGAAACTGGCTGCGTGAGGTGCACCGTTTCACGCCGCACCTGACCTCCATCAAGATTTGCGGGTCCCGCACGGAGCGCCTGCACGCCATGGAAGACCGGCTGGCCTACAAAGGTCTATACGACTTGTACATTACCACCTACGAGACCGTCAAGAGCGAGGAGGAGTTCTTCGTGGAGACCATTCCGCGTTGGCAGTGCCTGATCCTCGACGAGGCGCACCGTATCAAGAACCAGTCGGGCGCCGCGCGTCACTCGATGGACCGTATCCTGGCGAACATGCGCCTGCTCCTGACGGGCACGCCCCTGCAGAACAACGCGTTGGAGCTGTTCACGCTGATCAACTTCATGTTCCCCGACATCTTCAAGGACACCGTGATGATGGATGAGGCGCTGCGCAACCAGCCCAAGAGGTTCGGCCGCAGCCTGCCGATGTCGCAGGCGGCCAGTGCTGCGGCGGCGGCGAACGCGTCGTTCAAGAAGGAGGAGCTGGAGGCCATCAAGACGCTGCTGAGCCGGGTCATGTTGCGGCGTCTGAAGGAGGAGGCCATCACGCTGCAGCCGAAGGTCTTCCACGACGTCTGGCTCCCGCTGAGCAGCGAGTCGCTCCGCTGGTACCGCACGTTGATGAGCGTCCGCTATTTGATGAAGGAGCAGATGAGCGTGAAGAAGTTGCTTGGTATGGTCATCAAGATGCGCATCGTGTGCGGGCACCCTCGCGGCATCGTCAGCAGGTTCCACCAGACGGAGAAGCTGTTCGACTTCTTCAAGCAGGAGTCGTTGCCGATACAGAACCAGGTGGAGGCGGATGCGGGGCGCTTGCGTGAGCTGCGCGACAAGGAGCACCGTGACGCCAGTGCCAAGCTCACGTTCCTGGACAAGCTGCTGTGCCAGCTGCATTACGAAAACTGCGAGTTCGTGCCCGGGTACCAGGACCAGTACAACGCCCACCTGAAGGAACTTGAGACCATCAAGGAGCACAAGCTGAAGTTGCACAAAAAGATGAAGGGCGTGGCATCGCAGGAGCCCTTCGTTATTGAGAGCCACGAGTTTTTGGTGCGCAATCCCGCACCCACTGCGCGGAATCCGCGGTTCATGGTTGACGGCATGTACGAGTCCCCTGTGTCCACCGAGTCGCCGTACAAGCGCGAGACCCTCAACTTATCGCTCTCCGGGAAGAAGCAGGCGGCGGCAGGCGGGAACAATGCGAAAACGGAGCAAAATGCCAATGCCGCACACAAGCGGGGGCGTATCCTAGAGGAGGACGATGTAATGATGAACGGTACCGGCCCGGCCGCCGACGGTGGACAGGGCTCTGCCGAGGTGGTGGACGGCACGCACGTTAAATCGGAGGATGGTCCCATCACCAACGGGGTCGCGCCGGGTGCGTGGGATGTGAAGTCGGAAAACATGGAAACTAACGTGAAAAATGGAGCTGATTATCTAGTAAAACAGGAAAATGCGGATGATATACGAATGAGTGAGAACGAAGTCCGTGTCAAGGAAGAAGCAGCTGGTGTAGTATTAAAACGTGAGGGCAGTGATGCCAAAGTAAAGAAAACTTCAGGGAAGAAAGTGAAGTCTGCGAATGCAGCAACTAAGGGCGCCAATATGGCAGCCGATGCGGACCCCGCAGCCTCCCAGTCGGAGGTGTCCAAAGATCCTATGATGCACAAGGTGCTCGTTTTCACCCAGTTCCAGTTGGTGCTCGACGAGCTGGAGACCTATTGCAACTGCCGCGGGTGGAAGTACATGCGTCTGGATGGTTCCACAAACAAGCTCATTCGTGAGTTGGACATCAGGGAGTTCAACTCGCCGTCGAGCCCCTATTTCATATACCTGATTAGCACGCGTGCGGGCGGTCTCGGTATCAACCTCACGGCTGCCAACCACGTGATTCTGTTCGACGAGGACTGGAACCCCTTTATTGACTTGCAGGCCATCGACCGTGCCCACCGCATCGGGCAAAAGCGCAGCGTGCACATCTGGAAATTGATCTCGGAGTGGACGGTTGAGGAGCGCATGGCGCTGTGCCGTGAGAAGAAGCTCCACTTGGACAAGATGCTGATCAACTCCAACCGCCAGGCCATGGACTACGAGGAGGCGGCGGAGGCGCCGATAGTGTCGCTCACCCCGGCCGCGATCCTGAAGATGATGATGCACGGCAACAACGCGCTTAAGCTCACGGATTGTGAGGATATCACTGAGTGGTACCTGGACGACATTATTGCGCGTGGCCGCAAGACGCCGCCGGAGGGTCTGGATGACTCCGTCGAGATCGACGAGACCGAGGATGTCTCCCTGTTGCAGGAGGAAGTTGACCCCAACATGGTGAATGTGAGTGACGTCATGAAAGAGGAGGACGCAGCGGAATCGGACAATGCCAGCATGTCGTGTGAGGTCGCAGAGGAGGTTCCCACCATCCTGGAAGGCGCCGACCTCCGCGTGTCAGACATGCTGGACCACAAGCAAGTGAAGAAGCTCCTAAGCACCGCCAAGGATAAAGCCGAGTTGCTGCGCAAGCTCGAAAGCGGTGGTTTGCTCTGGCGGTCCGGTCGTGAACGTCGCCGCCCTTCGTCAATGTACGTGCCCGAAGGATTCCGGAAGAGGGCCGAGACCCGAAGCATACGTCACGAGTGCCGATGCTTCTGCTGCGGCTACGCCAAAAACCACAAGGCGCACTACAAGGACAAGGACGGCGTAACCGTCGAGCTCGATTATGGGCCGCTTGTGCAGTGCTTCCGCTGCCCCAAGAGCTACCACAAGGTCTGTGAGAGCCTGGTGGAGCCCAAGAAAACGTGGACCTGCCGGTGGCACGAGTGCTGCCTGTGCTTCCGCAAGAGCTCGCAGTGTGACAACATGCTTATCCACTGCTCCAACTGCCCAACGGCCTTCTGCTACGATTGCTTCCCTCCGGACTACACCCGGCACTACGTGGGCGAGGATTACTACTACGCCCTGACGCAGCGTGGGTTGAACGCCAACGCTTCTAACTGGATCTTCTTCCTGTGTTCGAAGTGCAAAATTCTCCAGGAGAAGGATCGCAGGAAGAAGATGACGAAGGAGGAGCGTGAGCAGCAGCAGAAGCAGCAACGTGAGTTGCGTAAGCAGCTGGCTTCCAGCGATGTCGTCGACGACAAGGAGAGCAGGAAGCGCCGCAGAGAGGATCGTATAGTGTTCTTGGACAACTTCCGCTCGCTGGAAACGCAATACGAGAACAGGATAAGGACTGCGTACGAGCGCCTGTGCCCGCCTAACCTCATCGAGGAGGTGACCAAGCGGATCGAGGCCGCCCGCGCCAAGCGCGACTCGGACGAAGCGGCTGGCATCATCCGCTTGAAACGTGAGGTGAACTTTTTGTCGGTGCGTTTGCCGTACCGAATTCTGCAGCTCTGTGATAACTGCAAGCTTCCGCTGCACAATTCGGTCCGGTATCCTACTGAGTGCCCGTTCCCCAAAGAGATTGTCAAGCTGGAGGTAACGGTGCCGAGTGAAGGTCAAACCGGCCTATCGCAAACTTCGGACGATGGGACGGTAACGGGCGGGGAGTCACAGTCCGGAGCTCCGGGCAAGGTAGTGAAAAAGACCGCCTGCGCCAAGTGTCTGCTCGCCTTCACCGGCAAGCTTTCCCACACCCGCCGCAGTTGCGATCTTTTGACCGAGGAGGAAATGCAGGATTATGAGGATCGCCGCAAGCGTGTGACCGCCGCAGTTGAGATGTTGGAGAGTCTGGGAGCGGAGGGGCCCAACGAGATTGATTATGCCGCCATCCCGCACGCCCGCCTGAAGGCCATCTACACGACCGCGCTGGAAGACATGGACAAGATCGTGTTGGACTGCTTCTCCAAGTGCGGGGTGGAGCTGGTGCCTGCCTTATCGAGCTCAACACTTGCGTCCGCGGTCAGTCCCCCATCGCCTGGCGTTGCGCCGGTAGGCAACAAGTCGGCGGCGGGTGGCACCGGCAGCGAAAGTTCGTTTGGGCAAAGTAACGCGAGCATCCCTAATTCGCCGCGGTTGAAGCAATCCCTGCCACAACCGTCGGCCGAGTCCGCGAAGAAGAGGGTAGCCTCAGGCGGCGCTGAGTTCCCGGCGCGCATGTCGTCACCGTCGACCACTTCGCTGGAGGGGTACGTCGGCAGCCCAACCGTGATTAGCAACAGGAGCTCGCATAGCATTCCGCCCCTCAGCCTGGGAGGCCTGTCCCCGGCGGACAGCCTGAACATTGCGATCCCGAAGGTAAAGCATGCGTCATCACATGACGCCACAACAGCGCCGCCCACATCGAGTAGCGCGGACTCCAGCAGGGCGCCCAGCGGCGACCCTGCACTGTCGATCATGGCAACCACCCATATCCCCAAGAAGTCCTCGCCGCAGAGCGATGGCGACATCCGCGAATACTTTGCCGAGCGGAGGTAGTGTCACTCAACAATCAATCGTGTAGTCTGAATAATGGTTGCAACGCCCTTTCTGATTAACCTACATGTGGGTGCACATCACTGTTTGCTGCCGTTCATGTTTCACGTCATGGTAGTGTCTGCGTTGCATCTTGATTATGGATACGCATGCCGCAGGGGGCCCCCTCATGCGGCGGAGCCAACTCGTAGCAAAACAAAACAACGTGTTATGCATTGAGGTGATGCTAAACTTTACTACATTACATCGGTTCAATTGGCGATAAGCACAGCTCACAGACGCTTGAAGATGTTGACGTAACCGTACGAGTTGAAAAACAGCTTGAAGCCGCTGGACGACTCGCTTTCGTGAATCTTGACGTTCTGGTACACCGGACCGAACGAGTGCACACAGGCAATGGTTTTGGCGAAAATAGCTTCCAAGTAAGCGAATAGCGGGAAGTTCGCGGAAGCAGAGCCGAAGCTGGCAAGCATCCAGACCCTCAGGTCAGATATTTTTTCCTTCACTGCCATAACGGCATCATGCGCGCTTATGCGATGGGAATCTGAGTTGACACCGTGTTCGTCGAACGTGATAACGACCTTGGAGCTGTTCTTTTCCAAGAATTTCTGGACGAGTTCAGCTATCCTGTCCTTGTCCCAAGTCGGCGTGTCCATCTGCATGTCTGGTTCATCTAAGATGGTGCACTGCATCTTGTACTTGTTGCAAATGGTCTGCATTTCGGAAACGCGGCTGTCTCCCTCGCCGCTGTAGTTACCCTTGGACAGCACCAGTGCGTGAACGTCGACTGAAGAATATTGCTGGCGGAAGTCTCCCAGCATCTCCAAGGTGGGCGAAAAGTAGTACGCCTCATCGTTCGGGTGCGTCAAGACGAAGGAAACAACATGGGGACCGTTGCCCTCTAACCCATATATCATCCAGGGGACCAACTGTAATCTCTTCTTGTTCAGATAGAAACGTACTCCATAGTAAACAACCAGAATGAACAGACAAATAAGTGGTGGTCCCCAGTATTCCGACTGCATTTTTAAACTAAAAATACTACAAATACAACTGCAAACAAATATTAAAGGTACTTATCCTCCAACGCGTCACTTGCGCATGCCAATTTTGGCAACGAAGGAATACAACCTTTTACAAAAAATTTAACACGACGGCGGAGACGCAACCCTCGCTATCGTCTACAGAACGCAAAAGCAGAACGCCAACTTGATACGCGGTACAATGGGGCGATACTGGCAAGCGCGCGAAGGTGTTGTAGACGTCGCCGGATAAGTCACATGTACACCAAAATTGTCGCACATTTCTGCAACTAAATGCTGTATGAGTAATGCTGGTATAACAATATAAGGTTATGCGTGTAGTTTGTATGCACTACTCGTTGTGGAAGGCTCGATGCTGTCGCACGGCATGAACTCCGCCCTTGCCGCCGTTACATTCGCGCATTCACTGAGCACGCTTGCATAAATATAATACGCTATTGTCACGTTTACTTATCTGCCGTCGGCTGCAGTAGGAATCGAAAACACACAGGCAAATTTCGCGCATGCGTCGTCACGTATGTTTCGGGTGTCTGGTCGTATCCGACATCACAGTGCCACCCTCGTACGTTCAATAGAGCTTACCGTGAGAGTTCAATGCGCCGACTGATTCTTTAGTGAATCGTCTGGAAGCTGCCCGGTACGCGAGAGATCGTCGAATATCTTTGTCTTGTAGCATTGATCGATCTGTTGGTTGCAGTAGTGTCTTATCTCGCAGCTATGACACCACAAACATATGGGCTTCGTTAGCTGAACATCCAATCGTCATACCTGTTGCGCTGCGCTGTAGGCAGGCTATTTGGAACATGTGGCTCCCAAGGTACCAAACTTGTCCAGCGCGCTGGTGTCAGCTCCGTATGGCGCTTGTGGATCTCCCAACATGACTTACCTTCTGCCGCTGTGATTTGCAATGGCTGCCACTTGGGTGTACTAAAAACTTGTATGGATCCACAAAACCTGAAACATTTGTGTGGATATGACCGGATAAATCCATAGCAAATACAGGATCGTCCTCTGCCCCATCCAATAAACTTTTAAATGTTGACAAATCAGGATAGTTACATACCGTCGTTTTTATAGTGTGTCGAAAGAGTTTGTGTAACTATATGAGCCAAATAACGACCACAGATACAAATACCACCTCCATTGGCTTTTGTGCACTCGCATGTTCCGGATGACATCCAACGGCGAAAAGCGTATAAGACTGGGGCTGACAAACAGGGAACGCACAACAGCAAGAGGAGCAAAGTATTTGCTCAAAATGTCGTATGTATGTAGATGCCACACAGTTAGTCCTGCCACCCTTCCCTTCATGTTGACTACCGCCTTGTGTACACTGATGTGGTTGGGGTGGCCGGATGCGCCTTGGCGGTCGAAGGTGAAAATGACGGCGACGCGGCGCTCCTTCACGAACGCCTCGATGCGCTCGGCGACCTTCTCGACGTCCCACGCGGCGGGGCCGTCCCGCCACTCACTCTCGTCAACCACACTACAGTTCATCCTGTACTTACGGCACAGCGCATACAGCTCCGCAGTGCGCACGTCTCCGAGACCCGCAAAGTCACCTGATGCGTATGCACGTTTATGGCATTCATAACGCAACTCACCCTTAGTCAGCGAAAGCAACTCCACACGCACCCTTCCCTCCACGATTAACGGGGTCCCGCTTAGCACCTCCAGCAACGGAGTCAAAAACATGCTCTCGTCGTCAGGATGCGCCGTCACAAAGGCAATGCTTCTGTCTGCTTCATTTTGCTTGGGGAAATTAGCTAGAAGCTCCTTCGTAAAGCCTTTGTTGATGTGCGATATCCACGGCTTTAGAGTCACCGCGGCGAATACAAGAATCCATTTTAACCAGCCCCTCATCTTTAGCACAGGGAATATATAGGTGACGTGTCTGAATGGTTATGCAAGTGGCTTGGGAATACCTGAAAGCAGGATTCGTCTAACGACTCCTCGTTAGACAAACCCAGTCAACGAGCTGTTTAAACACTAACAACATCTCATCGAGCGTATTGTAGCATATATTCAATGTGATAGTCTTTTCCGATCCGCAACTAATTCTAAAAATGGGTTATCGCTGCCAGCTACTGTGCGATCTCCTCAAAGCCTCGACGTACACATTACGGACAGGAATCCCAAGCTGTTGCGTATTCAGTCATAATTTATAATGCATCTTAATGGATGTGCAGCGATAAACTGGCACTTTGGCGTCTATTGGCATAATGTTATTCGTGTGATCAGTGCGATGGTAGACACATTACGAATGTAAGTGCAGTTCCACGTGTATTGTATTACTATTGCATAAGTGTGTGATCACGTTAAATGTCGGCACCTATGTACCGTTTCAACGGTCCACATGTAAACACGTTAATGTCGTCTACTGACCCCTGCCGTCATTCGGTTCAAAGCATGGACTAGTTTGCCGATGTGCGTATCTTTACAATATGTGATTAACATAAATGTAATGCCACACTTTGAAAGGCGTTGTTCGTGTGCTTTTTACCCCAATGTCTACATATTCAGACCTTAATACATATTTAGCCTTCGCACATTTGGCATCTAGCCCTGTCAAATCGCAATTCTACGGGTTTTAGCATTGTATATACAAATGTAAACGAATATGTGGTACAGTTGTACTCCGACTGTAACCTTAAATGCATGTGTGTGATTACCTTCTGAGACACCTTTTCCGTTTACGGCTGTAAATGTGCAGTTCAAAAATGTTGCCACATCCTAACTATGATCAGCATGATTCTCTACTCGCTGTCCCATTTTGGAGCGTTTCGTGCATTTCTTTTATTCAGTTCCGCTGCAGGACAGATTAAGTGATAGGGTCTACATCAGCTGACGCACAACTGTTGCATTCTAGAGCTGAATATACGCGTCTCAATAGTGTTTATGGTTTGTTGTGTTGATTCAAATCTTATCGGGAAGCTTCCGCAAAAATGCGAACCACAGGCCAATGCTGCATACTGAGGCGGTCATTCATTTTAGGGCAAATTCCGTGTCGCGCTGCATTTAAACTTTTTGTGACGTATATACATGACTAGAAGCCGGAGTCGGGTACATCATGCAAACACTATGCCACTGAGGTGGCCTACAACAATTTACGGTCGCCGGAGTCGGTTCTATTCTGCATGGTTATTATACCCTTTAATGGTAATTAATCATTTTGTTGTATTAAAGGTAAAGTTAATTGTAAACGAAACCACTAGATGTCGATGCTCACTGGCGAGTTTTATCGCAGCTCGATAACATGCCATTCTACATGAGTCACTAACAAGCAGAATGATTGGTCTCATAATATTAACCAATGGCGGCAATGTGGCATTACGACCGTTTCCGGGTCACGCGAATGGGGTTCCTAGTGTCACTCAAATAAACGGCATGTTTACGCATTGCAAACCTTTGCTGTTAACATGTCAGACAATGACGCCAAAAACGATAACACCTGCCAACTAGAAGACCTCTCACACGAATTGTAACATGAACAACTGGAACTATGAGTGTATAGCGCTAAATCGCTTCAAAATGGTTGCGGTAAACCAAAGATGTTCTTTTTAGATTAATGCCGATAACGGCTGTTGGTTCACGTTACCGGCATCGAAATTACAACATTCGCCAGATCACAAAACACTGCATAGTGTCAATTCGTTAAGGAATCGCACCAGGCAGCTGCGAGTGGAATTCGACGAACCTCGGTAAGACTCAAGGTCACAGCTCGAGGTTAATTTGTAGACATCTCGACAACCTGGTAATTATACGCAGTTTTTCATAAAAGGACGTTTTATGTGTTCTGTCGGCTGCGTCGCGTCACGGAGCGGAGTGCGGCGCTGCAGCCTGCGAGGACATCCTCACAACAACCCATCGCGCTACACATCGAACTTCCCCGCCGACCAGAACAATAATCGGCCACCAGGAGTCCTCGAAGCTTTCTGAAATAGAGGCTTGTAGAGGGGACATCAACGATAGCCCGTCCAGGCTCTTCTATTCTGCACATACCTCCTGAAACATGGTAATGCCTGCGCGATTTCGTAGTATGACGTGGTAGAGTGCTTTGGTTTCATGATTTGTGGCTATATAAATGGTGTATTGGTAGTATATATGCGTCGTTGTATTTTTGGAGCCGGTGAACTGTGCCTTTGGACGTTTGCGAACGGAGGACAAATATCCGTTACCAGTTCGTTCTACACTCTAGAGTTCTCCGTTGTCGTTTGTGTATCTATGTTTAGTATGCACGAGCCGCGTCGTGAGTGGATTAATCGTATGTCAGGGTGATATCGAGAGCTATAACGGAGGCGCCGTTGTCGCCATGGTCGGCAACGGATGCGTGGCCATCGCATGTGACAAGCGTCTGGGGTTGAACGGACAGCATACTATCAGCTCTAACTTCCCTAAGGCCTTCAAGATCACGGATTCCACCTACTTTGCCGCCTGCGGGCTCGCTACCGACGTTCAGACACTGTGGGTTGAAGCAGCCTCATCTTAATATTCTTTGCAGTAAGGGAGAAATCGAGTTCAAGGCCAACATGTACGAGCTGAACTGCATGAAAAAGATGGAGGTTAAAACGCTCGCTCACATGGTGGGATCGTTGCTGTACTCGCGGCGATTCGGACCGTGGTTCGTCTCCAGCATCATTGCCGGGCTCGACAAGCACAACGCGCCAAAGCTCTACTGCTTTGACCTCATCGGAGCGCCCTGCAATGCGGACGACTTTGTGGTGGTAGGCACGTGTTCGGAGCAGCTGTACGGTATCTGCGAGTCCCTCTACCGACCCAACATGGATCCGCCGGAGCTCTTCGAAACTATTTCGCAGTGCCTCATGGCCGCCATCGATCGCGACTGCCTCTCCGGTTGGGGAGCAGAGGTGCACCTCATAACTCCGGAGAAGATCACCGTCTCTACGCTGAAGACCAGGATGGACTGACGATCTTCATCGGGTTGGGTGCAGATGTCACACGCAGGGTGGAACTATGCGGAGTATGCAAGCAATACAGGATTGGCCATTAAACTAAGGCTGTTGTGGGACATCTTTCAAGTGTCCATTCAAATAGAACAGTCTTGTGGCTTCAGTGCTGGCGCATAACATCATCACTGCATTAGTTACCTCCGGCAGATATCGGGCTCTGGTATATTTATTGCGGCTGGCCGCTACAAACTAGTGGCATAGGGTGGCGACCCTGCACAGTCGGTCATGGCAACCACCCATATCCCCAAGAAGTCCTCGCCGCAGAGCGATGGCGACATCCGCGAATACTTTGCCGAGCGGAGGTAGTGTCACTCAACAATCAATCGTGTAGTCTGAGTAATGGTTGCAACGCCCTTTCTGATTAACCTACATGTGGGTGCACATCACTGTTTGCTGCCGTTCATGCTTCACGTCATGGTAGTGTCTGCGTTGCATCTCGATTATGGATACGCATGCCGCAGGGGCCCCCTCATGCGGCGGAGCCAACTCGTAGCAAAACAAAACAACGTGTTATGCATTGAGGCGATGCTTAATTTTAGCATATTACATCGGTTTTAATAGCGATGAGCACAGCTCATAGACAAAGGTACGAGTTGGCGTAACTGTACGAGCTGAAGAAAGTGTGGAAAGGCGTTTTCCATGTCCAGCTGCTGACGTGTAACCTCGAGTTCCTATTTGTACTGCTGAATGTGAACGTGGTTGCGCTGGGGCGAGCGACCGTAGCGCGCGTAAGGGCAAACGGCGCGGAGTATGTCGTCAGTACACCGTAGGTCCGAAGCGCCCAGATCCTCAGATCGGGCATTTTCTCCTTCAACGAGTTAACGGCATGGAATGTGCTGATGTGGTTGGGATCTGAGTCCGCACCGTACTGGTCGAATGTGATGACGACCTGCGATTCGTGTTGCTTCAAGAAATCTTCCACTTGGGTCGCTATTTGCTCAGTGTCCCAGAACTGTGGCCCCTCTTGTGTGTAGGGTTCATCCATGATCGTGCATAGCACGTTGTACATGTTGCACACAGCCTCCATTTCGAAGGTTCGCTCGTCTCCCCTGCCGACGTACTTACCCTTGCTCAGTACCAATAGGCGAATTTTGAGCTCATGCTGTGCTACGTAAGGGGAGCGCGTTAGCACCTCAAACGTAGGGGTGAAGAAATACGTTTCATCGGTCGGATGTGCCAATACGAACGTTACAGTCGGTACACCGTCGCCGTCAAACTCCGACAACAATTGCTGAACAAATAAGCGATTGACACGAACCAGCCATAGCTTCATTGCGATAGTATATATAACCAGTAAAACAAAAAAAAGTGGAGGTACCCAGAAGTGTTCTTCCCCCATTGCAAAACTAAAATACTAAAAAATACATATACAAGCAAGCATTAAAAACCAAACAAATCCTTCAGCGCATCATAGGCGCATGCCAATTTCGGCAACGAAGGAACACAACATCTTACAAAAATAATTGAAGCGTCTTTGAGAACGTTACGCACCTACCATCTGCGCGGCGGAGTTACCTCCGCACAAGAGATGCGCGGCACAATGGGGTGGGAGCCAGTGACGTGCGTGCGAATTCGCGATGGAGGTCGAATAAGCAGCTGTCTTGGCAATTTGTAGCCAATTTATGTTAGAAAATGCTGTATTTATAGTAGCGAGGTGCCTATTTTGGGTCGCGTGTGTAGTCATTAAAGGATGCACTGGAAGGCTCGATAATGTCTAATGACAGTGACTCCGTACTAATTGCTAATGCTATCGAGCATTAGCTGTGCCTATGATACCGAAATCTTAACGGCGTAGCTATCATTTCACCATACTCTTACCCGTTGCTTTAGGTATCGCTTGGCGGTGACTAGAGCGTTCATGATAATTCCGCAGCTGCATCGATGTGCTGTTTTCATGCAATTGCTTTTGCATACTACAGTATAATACTATCATTTTACGGTTTAAAGCGCCGGTAATCTTCCGATAACAAGATAAAACACAGACTTGTATCGCCTTCACGAGACACCGAGCGGTGCATCCACCGGCACTTTTCACTAATACACTGCGAATTGCAGAATCTGTGGCTAGCAAATGCGAGCCGTGCCCTTAAAAAATATATATTGAAAAATTAGGGCTATAGCGCCCAGCGTTGTACTGTCTGCTTGGCAAACGTGAATGCATGAAAAGTAGTTCCTGTTGTCCGCCAGCCAGCGTCTTTTTACGCGAACCGCTGACACCGTAGATCTCCGTTTATGGCATTCCAGCACAGCAGCGAATACCGCGATGCCACCTGAAAAATGGGCATGTCGACGTACGTCGCCATGTGGTGGACAACGCGGACGTGACTTCATTGAAATATTTGCGGGACCCGTGTTCCGTGCAGCCCCTGCAACGAGATGCGTCAGCGCATCTCGGAAAACGTTAAAATACAAACCCCATAGGGGCTAAATGTCGATGCATACCGGGTGCTTCGTGATCCACGTTGGGTAGTACGCGAAGAGTTTGCTCGGCTTCATTGAAAGAATCTCGATTATCGAACCAGGTGTATGTCCGAAAATCGGCGTGCACTTCTCGGCTTCGCAACTCTACTCAGACACGTAAACGTAAGACGACGCGTCGTCGCTATCCAGCCTCTCGTAGATATTGCTGTAGCTGTAAGGAGACCAGAAGGCCCAAAAGGTAGTATCCCACAGCCACTGGCTCCTATGAATCCGCATATTTTTGGTCACCTCAAAGGGCGAGTATAACACAACCCGATAGCCCCTGCAGACACATGCAACCAAAACGCTCACTCAACTCACCCGCCGAACGCGGCCTTCATCGTCGCCAACAATGGCAACGCATTATACACCTTTGAGTAACTGTGGAGCAACCAAATATGACACGAAGGCATCTTTGACGTTAGCTCCATGACACCCTGGTGGACAGCGATGCGAGCACGATCACCGTCCATGCCAAATTTGTCGAACGTGAAAAGATGCCTCGCCTTGTTTTCCTCCAAGAAATCGACTATGCGGTCGGCAACCACGCTTGGTTTCCAGAAGTTTGTGGCCTCGTCACCTTCCAACGGGTGATGCTCCAAGAGGCAAATCATGTTGTACTTACGACATACTCCCTGCATCTCAATGATGCGCTGTAGCGCATCGGGATTATACTTCGCTGCGGCACATGTGATGGTCGACACCCCCAACTCACCTGGCACTAGCGTCAACACTGCCAACTTGAAGCGCTTCTCCGGGTCATTCGCCCGCAACCGCAGCAACTCCATCAACGGGGTGAAAAACCTGCTCTCGTCACCCGGGTAAGAAATCACGAATGCTACTGTCGCCTCCCCGTCGTATTTGACATTTTTCATCAAGGAATCTACGACCATACGGTTGCCTTGAAAACCGACCACACGACAGGAGTAATAGGCGAAGAGGCACCCCGCAATTCCACCGAGAATTATATGTGGAACCATTCTGTATTATGAACAGTGCAGCTATTACATTGCAGAAATCAGGTGACCAGCGGCGTAAAGAATCCTACGCCATTGGTCAACTCGCGCATCTGCGATGAAATATTTGGCCGCGATAAAGGTATCCAATTAGGACGTGTGCAACGCTAAACCGAAACGCGTTTCGGTGTAAATTTGCCGGACGATGTGGCTCGCGCGACCGTGGCATCCGCTGCGGCTGGACTCTAAGCGTCAACGCCTACATTGCTTGTAGGCATGCATGCGTAAAACAATCTATAGCTTATATAAGCCGCCGGACTGCCGATCATTTTTCCGCGAGAAATAGCGGTTCGTCGCCATACTTTGGCTTGACTCGTGTTATGGCTAACGATTACTGGAAATCCGCGTCCTGTGTAGCCGCTGCTAGGGTATGACGGACACGAACGCATGAGATACAAAGATGATAACGTGCGTATGTGTATCTAAAATCCACACATTTCGACGGTGTTGCGGTAATAGCCATGTAGAATATAAATCGTATGCGGAAAGCCGCCCTGCGCCACCGTAAATAGACTTGCCGCATCCAGCCTTGCCTACCATTGAGATTCCACACACATGACGCAGTGCCGCGGTAGATGTGTATATTTCCAATGGAAATTGAGCGCTCAATGTGGCTGTTTTTGATAAGTGAGGGTCGTCCGGATCTGCATCCGGCAATTCCTGAGTGAGATTCCGGTTCCAACGCATACCTTGATTCGGAGTGTTCGCCGCGAGGCGCTTATGCTCGGCCTATTTTCTATGCGTATGTGTTGCTAGTGCATTGTATTGGCTGCGTCATGTGACGATTCGTTCGCTGCTCCGAGCTCTCGTCGCAATTCCATTGCTCTACGTCGGCATGGTCCGCATAAGGTAAGATACGCCGGCGCATCTTGTTTATTTTCGATTGGTGTTCATCACGACATTTAAAGTGTGAAGGCATATATTGCTCTCTACACATCTGGTGGTGTTTTGGTACTGACCTCAGCACAAAGCGTACCTTCCTCGCCTAGATAGGGCCCTAGGGCATCATTCGCAACATATACGATCTATGAGCTATGATTCATGTTAGATTTTTGCTTCATCAGGGTATCCTGCGCGGTTCTATAAGGTGTCACGCCATGGTCAGATAATGTCTGCCGTATCGGAGTTGTCTTTACGGATTCTTTTACAGCCTTCCTAGATTTGGCGTGCTTTTCGGCGGTTATGGATTAGGCCAGATTACGTGGCATCGCGTGGTCCAGTACCCTATTGGAGTTTTGGTTCACTGTTATGGAATAACTTGAGTCGACGTAAGGAATATGGCGTTGAACGGCCTCGCCCAAAAGGCGGCGATGAGGTCTTGTTATGATTACAATCGGCGGTACATCGGGATTTTACGGAGTCATGGCCTGCCAGCCGGTGGCTGCACCGCCGCACGGTTGTCTGTTTCCACGTGCAGGCGCGGATTGTGCAGCAATTCTCTTCCTCAACTGCACTGTCTCAAGTTCGCGGCCGCTGAAGCTATCGCCGCGCGGAGGGCGCGAATGGCTCGCTGCTTTGGTGCTTTGAGGACCGACTCTACCCCCCAGGAGCCTGCAAGCAGGCAAGAGGCTCATGTGTCGAGCCAGCACTCGCAAGCGCAAAGCGATATCGTCAAGAATGAAGCAGAGGCAAATATAGTGTTGAGGAAGCCGATACCGAAGAATTTTATCAGGGAGACTTTCTTGCCTCATCTGGAGCACAACGTGGCGTACAATGCGCACAAGTTCCCGCCTGCAGTCGTTCTGCAGATAGCCATTGCGTACTCCAAACTGCCTGCATTCATCAGGCAGCGTGCAATAGAGGACTCGCTGGTGGAAACCTTTATCGACCGCATGGTGGACTACAGCGCTGCCGACTGCGTGCAGTTGCTCAACACCAGCCTGCAGCTGCAGGGGCTGAGGAACCTGAAGGTATTCCGGGAGATCTTGAAGCGACTGCAGGACAAGCACGTGTTCGGTTCTATCACGGTTATAAACCGGCTGGGGCTGGTGCGCAACATATCGCGGATAGTGCAGCGTGCGCACGTGCTGCAGGGGGACACGGCGTCGGTTCCACTCGAGGTCGACATGCTGGACCTGGGCAAATACCAGGCGTCCATATTGAAGCCTTGGACGCTGATCACTTCAACATTGCGCTGCAAAGAGCTTAGGAAGCTGTGCAGTGACCTGGTGGATTTCGGTGGCGACGCTTTGCTGCCGCAACTGGAGTACGAGATGCAGACGTTTGACTCAAACGAGCTGTGTGACCTGCTGGGGGTGTTCGCCGAACGCGCTGAACGTGACTCGGCGAAGCTCGATTTCCCGGTTATCGCTATATTGATGCAGCGCATAATTGAGCTTAACGACCAGACGCCGCTCTCTAACAAGCTCGCGAACGTCTGCAGCCTTTGCCGGCTCGGTGTTTCGCACGAGGGCTACCTGACAATGGTCGCAGAGGAGATGCGAAATCCGCTCAAAGTCAACAACATATACCATCGGCACTTGGCTCGCGTGCTGTGGGCATTCTCGCGGTTCGGCATGCTGAACAGGGTCCTAGAGTCGCTCATGCCGCACCTGGAGCGCAACAGCCTGCACTTTGAGCCCAGCAGCATCGCTAGACTTAGCCAGGTGTATAGGGGTGAGGCTGAGGCGGGAGAGGCACCGGCGGAGTTACTGGGCAAGTTGCGAGACGTTGTGGTGCGCAACGTCTTGCACTCCCTTGGGCAGCTCAACAAAATGGCGCCGAAGCAACTGCTCTTCTTCTACACGGCTGTTTGCTATCTGCATATGCTGCCAGAACCGCTGGATTACGCGGCGTGCGTCGCTGCAAAGGCAACGGGGCTCCCGAGGTATTCGGAGTCGGCGCCGCAACCCTACGACGCGTTGCTGCGTGCCAAGGATAAAACGCGCTCTCACATATTGGAGGCGGTCTTGGCGGCGATGGAGCAGTTGGAGTCGGACTTCGATCTTTCAGAGATCCAGCGCGTGGTATCGCTAACGATGTCCCTAAAACATGCGCACTTCGTGCTGGACCACCTGCCCAGATCGTGGTCGCGCATCGTGAAGGAGCATGAAGATGAACAAATGTGACTGAATTTGTTTACTATACCGAGAGCTAATAGACGGCAGTTAATTAGGCGTAAGATGCTGTGTTCATGGGCTCAGGCCCATGAACATACACGCTGGCCACAACCATGAACTATCAGGCGCATACGACGCACAACTCTACTAAGTTGACGATTGTGGTTTTAAAATACTGTCATTAAGAATTGGGTTCGGCATCTGCCTGTCTAGCTGTGCTGTACCTCGCGATTCGTTATGCTGCATTGGGTAAAACACGAACAAATCGGAGACATTACGCAGCCTAACGGGTCGCACTGACATTCTTGTTTTAATGGACATTTCACCAGAGCCCGGCGCCAATGTCACATATACACAGCATCATCCGGGCATGTACGCCTAGATTAAAGCACACAATATCGTTTTTGCTACATTTAAGTGGCCGACGAAAAATTGCTGGGGCGTCAGCCGTTAACCGGAGGTGGTGGCGCTTTGGCCCAATGGTAATCACACCCTATATGCATACGACCGATTCTAAATGCAGGGTATCACAAGTGTCTAGCTAGGTTTCTTCGACCTCTGCTTCTCAACAGGGGGGGCGGGTGTTTCCACTATAGGCTCGATGTATGAGAAGATCTGGGAAATGTACCCTGAGTCCTCTTCACCTTCACGTCCAGCTAGCTCCTCAAACGCCTTTGCAACCAACGCGAAGTTAATATTAGATTTAAAAAGTTCTTCCCTGTATCCCGCCGTTGTCAGCCAATTTCTGAAAAACTCGCTGCCCGGAACCACGATGTCTACGTCCTTGAAGTTTATCGCCAACCAGCCAGCCATCTCCCTCATGTCCGCCGCGTCTGCCAGCAACTCGTGCCGCATGTCCTGTACGCGCCTAAACGTGGGGATCAGGTTGTTCTCCGTTATTTTCACGGGGCAATCCTTGACACTCGGCGTTCTTATAAGCAGGGTTCTGCTCAGGTTGTATACGGTGGCCGAGTAGTCTTTGAACAGCTTCAACAGCGTTGCAGGAGTTTTTCCTTTATTGTATTCCATCAGATTCTCCAGAGACGTAAGGAACCGCCTGGCCGCGGCCAACTGCTCGGCGAAGCATGCCAACCAGTGGAGACGGTCACGCAGCGTTATGGGCTCAAAGCTGTTCGCTAATCCATGCGAAGCATTGAAGCTGTCAACCTTGGCTTTTATATTCTTGTATAAAGCTTCATGGTCGCTCCTCTTTATGTGCACGGTTTGCTTCTTTTTGACGGTTCCTTTTCTGACAGATGCGGAGTCATCTGGCTGAATCTCAGCTTCGACTTCGCCCTTCCCAGGTTTTACAGGCTTCTTCTTCGCAAGCTGCAAGCTGACACGAGCTCCGCCTGTTGATTGCCCGACTTCTCTAGCGGCATTGCCGGGCAAACCTATTGTAACAGCCACAAGGAGGCAGCAAAGGAGCACCGGCAGATACGATGATAGCCTTGTACCGCCCATATCTCATCAGCGTTAATGCGAAACGGATGTCGGTGTGTTACGGTCGCCCTTTTATGTACGTAGGACCTGGAAGATCATTGGCATCATACGTTGTCGGCGCCAAGCCGACGGATGAAGGCAGAGAACGGTAGAATGTTATTCACTTCATTTATCTACGTTGTAGAGAATTATGCCATTAAAATTTTTACATCTGTACATTACGCCGTTATGTTTTACCGTGAAGTTCGTCGGACTTCCAACGTCCAACGACGCTGTATACCACCCGTAGATCTGCAGTGGTTATCTATTCCGATAGCACGCCCTTATAACTTATGCGCATCATTTATATTGCGTGTATGAATTGCCTTCTATAGACTTTCGGTCGTTACAACGAAGGAGCCGTAGGTCTTACATTCGGGATAAGTGGCTCCCTCGGTGTCGACATTAACACCCAAAGCGATGCCGATTTATCGACATATTACGCTGGTATCTCTTTAAAGTTACATAACCGGACTTCTAATGGGATTCATGGTCGCCGCCTTGTGTACACTGATGTGGTTGGGGTGGCCGGATGCGCCTTGGCGGTCGAAGGTGAAAATGACGGCGACGCGGCGCTCCTTCACGAACGCCTCGATGCGCTCGGCGACCTTCTCGACGTCCCACGCGGCGGGGCCGTCCTGCCACTCACTCTCGTCCACCACACTACAGTTCATCCTGTACTTACGGCACAGCGCATACAGCTCCGCAGTGCGCACGTCTCCGAGACCCGCAAAGTCACCTGATGCGTATGCACGTTTATCGCATTCATAACGCAACTCACCCTTAGTCAGCGAAAGCAACTCCACACGCACCCTTCCCTCCACGATTAACGGGGTACCGCTTAGCACCTCCAGCAACGGAGTCAAAAACATGCTCTCGTCGTCAGGATGCGCCGTCACAAAGGCAATGCTTGCACTTATTCACGATTGATATGTTGTGGCCTGAGAGGTTGTAGTCGGCCAAGATTGTCACCCGCCAGGATTGCGAAGTACATTTTTATATAACGAACTACGGTTTTGCAGAACGTATGCGTAAGATGTAGATTCTTATGACGTAGTATAATCATAAAACAAATCGAAGCTGAGAAATTAAATGGCAGTTTCTGCGAGAGGCTTCGAGGCTTTTACTCAAAATGGCATCGGCGATGCGTCGGAAGCCGCCAGAAATTTCTTGGCGAACAAAACAGCAATGTAGAAGCAGGTAGTACCCAAGCCAGTGCTGTAAATTGCAACCGCGACGTTCCTCTTTGCCGTCTGAGCTCCATTTACAAAATGTCGGCAACATGCAATGCACAACCGGAAGGCACACAAGGACACATCGAATAACACAAAAACCGAATTTAACCGATTCACATTAAAGCAAATCCAGTATTTACGCAAGGAAATTCGGAATTCCATCCAATGTTCATTATAAAAATATATGAAGCGCACAGGCCAACACCACCTACACACAGGCACATAGATAAATAACTGGCGTCCATGCATCCAGGTATCACTCACCGTTGAGTGGTGCTCGAAGAAGAGTTTGTAGCATCCCAGGCCGAGGGCTAGTATGGAAGTGGTTGCGGCTAGACAGAATCCAATGTACGCAGAAGGCTTCGCCAAAATAACATAGGAGCAGCCTGCATAAAGTGTAGTGTCACACACGCAACACCTACCGGCGTATGCGCCAGAGATAGCGGCGGAGGCAAGGAGTGAAACCGCGGATCGCTTGGCGACGTACGCGTACACACCTCCTCCCATGAAGAAGCCGCTGCAAAGAATGGCGGGGACAGCAAAAAGTGCGATCATTTTGTCCTAATATTCGAATCAAATACGAGTGTGCGTTACTTCAACTAGCTGTGCGGGGAATTCCGTGGGGATAGCGTCTCTCCCTGGGCAGCAATTTTCGTCTTAGGCTGGTACTTACCTGTGTACGCTGACCAAGCGCGAATGTGTGCTGCAGAAACTACAATATTCCATAACTCTGCACATGTGTAGCACTGCAGAAAGGTCTATAATCACGAATAAATTCTAAGGCAGTCGCTGCAACACAGTGTTTACCGTGATATTATATTGCACACATTTATCTCATGATTCTATATTATAAGGGGTCTAAATTGCATTAAATAATAGGTGTGATGTGCAGGGAGTACCGTGCGGCAAGGAATCTTCTACTCATTCAAACATCGGAGCGTGCTTACGTCACTGCCTTCTACGACACGCTGTGGCATATTCCCATTGACATGACAGTCGTTTTCCGCGTAGCATCAGTGTAGATATTTTAACCTTTTTATCACGTTTGAGCGCTGTTGCGGCCACCGGTTACATGTACACGCACTGTTACCGCTATCGTGACGCTTCTGCGATGTTAGCTTACACATGCCATAATTTGTCTTAAATGCGACGAGTTAGTAGGTGTGTAATGTTTAAATTATATATTAGTGGGTCGATTCATTAGGATACGCTCCGAAGCCAGGATAACTGAGGCGCGGCACGAAGGCTCGTCTGAATAGGTACGACCATCTGGCTTAGTCGCAGTGGAATCCTTTGTTATATGTGTTTGAATGAGCCTTACATTTCACACACATCACTGTACGTATGGGTATTTGCCCGTTGAATGTCTAAGAGAGTCATAACCATGTCGATCGTCCAACTGCTAGGGCCATCGGCATCCCTAGTTGCATAAATTCCGTTCATGTGTGCGCTACGCTCTCCATAAGTAAAGTAGACATATCATAATACGTTGTATTGCCGCGAGTGTAGCCTGCTACATGCAGGACAGAGGTGACTATGATTGTCACCGATTGCTACTGCAAGTGGCAGAGGTCTCCAACCATGAGACGTACGGTTGCGTTGTAGGAGAGCCATATGAGGGTTGTTGCGCGGGGAGGCATTCTCAGCGTGCGGGGTGTGAGGCTTCAGTGAATACGAAAACCAATCCCAGAATTGCGCAGCCAATGACCGCACAATAGCTATACACTAATAGAGATGGCATTTTAAATTACTTGTGGAATCGCTACATGAAACCGTAGGTTGCTGGTTGGTTGATGGGTGGTCTCATTCGGCAACACCATAATATCAGGTAGCAAAGAAAATCGCTGGGTTGCATAGCCTTACATAGTCTTATGGCAGGAAAGTTTTCCACGAACCCCACTTTGTAAAGCCTCACTAGAGTGTATTTGACGTGTCAGAAGAATTTTCTTTCATCTGCAAATTTTGTCCCGCATAAATTCTTCGACCAAAGGGGATACAACTGTTAACCTTTCGTTGGCCCTTCAAAACGGACAACTGGATTTTGTCTAAAACGCTCTGGACTGGTATCTCAAATTACGGAATTTGACCGTTTATTGTTCTTTTCTTGTACACGTTTTGGGATATTGTTCCGTTATTGTTGTGAAAATGGCATCTATTCGGTATTATGGAAGGCAAGTGGTAACATCCCTTCTGTGCTTCTACATGATCGTATTTTACGAGTCTGCTATGGGCAATCCGGGTGCAGAAAGAAGTCAGCATGCTGAAAAACTGCGCGGCAAAAACATTGCATTTTACGCTGCTAATGCAGAGTTGCATCTGAATCTGGAACACCTAACGACGCTATATGTAAGCGCCGAAAAACTGCACAGGAATTTGTGCGCTATCGCGGATGAAATCAGTGACTCTGACGCTCCGGAAGAAAATAAAAGAATAGAACTCGAGGGGTGTAGCGGTGCAATTAAGCTAGTTGAAGATGTAATCCGTGATGCCAAGTATTACGTAGAACTAGCAGGTATTCTGGATGAGTACATTACCTTAAGCAGGGAAAGTAAGAAAACTGGTACAACTTCGGAGAGAGCAGCTGAACTCAAAAACGCTCTCAGAAGTCTAGAACAGAGGTTCAAAAACAAAGAGCAGTTAGCATTGCACCTGCTGACATACGGCATTGGAGAGTACTACGTAAACTTTATGCGAGAAGCCGAAGCCTTCATTCATAAATACGCAAATTGAAAATGAAAAACGTCAACTGAACTTGTCGAGTATTCACTAGCTGAGCCTTAACTCAGACGAGAACAAATCGAACGCAAGGTTCCATTTATTTTAGAAAATTTGAAGGCCAAAGGAGGAGGTCCCAGCAATTCACGTTATATGGAAGATGATGAATTCTCATTATGGTATCCGACAATGGAGATTAGCTCATTTAAACAATACAGAAGCAGCAACAAAATTGCGTCGGTGGTTCTTCAGATTTCAGCAAGACAGGATTGCGCAGGGAAAAGGCGTAAAGAGAAACTCGAGGCACTGCGTATCGTACACTTAATTACGGTTGCCTAGCATTTTCGCGCTAAATAGTTGGCCTTCGTTATTGGATGACACCGCCGCTTTGAGGTGGAATGTGATTAGGCCTTATGATGGACGTCCGGACTATGTCAGGATGCTGCTTAGTGGGATGGATATGAGCATGAGTCTCCAATTAATACGATACGTAGTGACAAACGTTGTGGAATGGACGTTTTCGCTACCTAGAAGAAACCGGGGACGAAAGTAACAACCAGTGTGGAGATATACCGTCGCTTTTTCAACTTTAGACTGGCTTGATCGAAACACCATATACAACAAACAATCAAATTCGAGGAAATCTTGGTGCTTCGTTGCGAAATGCTCCGTACATTGTCGCTCTATTAAAGCTCAAGCAGTGCTCGTAATCGTACGGCAGCGTTTGGCAGCCACAACATTGGTGACGAAAGCTTATACACGTTGGGATGCAACTAAATAGATATGCTACGATCTTATTTGGAAATATGCGGATTAGGAGACAACATAGTGGCCTCCTCATGGTCCATCGTAGTTGAAAACTGCAGCCCTGTCTCTCGGCCAATGTTGGGCAAAAATCTCGAAAGACACTGAGTTACTCATTATTTTATGTGATATGTTAGTGATAATGCATAGCACGTTGCAAGGGTAGGTGATTTTCGTCAATACCTTCCTGTCGTATTAAGGTCATCCACCTCAATCCGGTGGAGGGTAGCATTGTGACGTCCTCCCAAATACGCCTTTATATTCAATCATTTAACCACATTCGCTACGTTTTCACATGGAGGGTCATATATGAATCCTATTTCTAACGTGCTTATGATGTTTATACCGGACAACTTGGTCTAACGCAAGTTATCAATGTACACGTACGGTGAGATCGAATTCACTATTGAGCTGAGCGTTGTCGAGGGTGTTACAGTTAATTCTGCCATTCACTCGATTTCCAGAATCTGAGTCGCTTTCCTGACGCTTAATATCCCATTGTGAATAAATCCCAACGTTTCACTCGTCTATCACGTCTGAATTTACGCTGAGTTAGGTGACACGTAGGAAATCTTAGATTGCAGTTACCTATATTACTTGCTGAAGCATTACAGCACATCGTATATCGTGCACTGTAAACACACAACTATGAGGTAACGCACTAGTTGTATGCCTCACGACCAACAGCCTGGTGCAGTCAAGCACTGCCGCTGTGATTAATCAAAATGGCTGGAGTTACCGAAATGCTACAATGCGTGCTGTATAGTCTACGTTGTTGTGTGTTAAAGGTGTTAACGGTCGTTTAACCGTTGACCATTTGTGTGAGTGAACTTATGATACCTTCTTAATTGTCGAGATGAAAAAATTAGGACAATGGGCTGATGGCGCAGATACCCTCGTCATCCTCAGAACTGTGTTTACTGCCAAATACATACGTTATAAACAGCAGTGACAACACCATATCACGACTATGAGCTGTATTACATAAATCAATACATTTTGCCCTAATGGCGATAGGTTGCCAAGGGAACGAACACACCAACAGAGGTACAAACATGTATTATGACAATTAAAGTGTGTCATTGCCAAATTGGTTACCAAATCTAAGCTGCCTATTACTCGGCGTAGTAGTTCTCAATCTGTATAGTGGAGAGAACGACGCCCTTAGCGGTGACGCATCGGCACTCCAACGGCGGCGTCTGGCGCAGTGTTTCCTTGGATCTTATTCGGAGACGTTCGAATCTCAGGATGACGAAGTGACTGGATCGATACGCCATCAATGATTCGCTGATGTCTTTTAGGTTCTTCCGCTCAGCACCGACATAGACTTGTGTGAAGCAGTTGGGTGGATCCATGACGTACGGTGCTGGGCAGTAAAACGCTGCTTTGTGTGCCGTATTGATGTCAATCTGGCAACCGATCTCTTGCCCATCAGCATCGTAGAGTTTGGGTGTCTCAGGTTTGAACAACTCAGTGGACGAATACGTAACTCCACAGCCCTGCATATAGGGGTCCGTCATTTCGACTTTAACTTCAACAATATTCCACGTGGCTCCTGTTGCTGATTCTAAGGCATTAGCAATGGGTTGTTCGGGTGCGTCTGAGGTCGATGCATTATCGGTGATAACGGACAAATCCGATGGCTCCGGTCTTTTGCTGCAGACGAACGTCATGGGCACAAATTGCTTATAAGTTGCATTTTTGGAAATCAATATAGCGCCCATGGTTGACCGAAGCACTAATTTAGAAGGCTCAGTTCCATTTTCGTCACTGTGGTAGCCAACTTGGAATCCACCTGGGGTTGTAACTATAGAACTACCGTATGTCGCCTTTACAAGTTCAATAACATCGTTAGTTTCGTTTACCGAATAGTAGAACTCTTCAGGATGTTTTGGCAGCCATGTTGCTGCCAAGTCCTCATCAATGCGAACATGAGGAGCATCATACGTTGTGTTCCCATGAGAAAACCAAGCAGCCGCAATCCCACATGTAATGGACAGCGTTTTACCTAGATCCAACTCAAATGATTCCTGAGACACGTGTTTTAGCACAAGAGGGGCGGGCGGTGTGCGCCCCTCACTTGACAATTCAACCTCGTCCCAAGGCAGTAATATGCGAGGAAGTAATGTAGGATTCGCATAGTCGCCATATATTATGGAGGTGACGTTTTCATGCTGATGCGATGTAACAATAAGCCTGGACTTCTCATATCCACGTTGGTCGACACAAGAGCAAGCGTAGCTGACAGGGTTATTGCTGCGGTAGAAATAGTCGAACAGCTGGAATCCTCGAATGGGGTATGGCGTTGCATGTCGCAGAGATGCAGGAATTGAAACGATCCTATTCTTGCGTAGATCGTAACCCAGGGACTGACATGTAGGTGGTAACAGTTCCTCATCAGACCTGCAGTATATACCGGCGGTCTGCTTAAAATCTTCCTTGATAGGGGCAGCGCATTCGTAAACATCTCCTATACCGTTACCCATGGATTTCACTGAGCAATGTTTCTGGCTAATCTTAGGATTGAATACGCTTTGTGGCCTTCGGTCGCAACCAATTATGTTGTACTCATGGGTGAACGCCATATGCAAAGCTATGGTACCACGTACCTTGTCCCGAACATTCTTGTCCTTAGATATCAAAGTCCAATGGTAATAGAACGCATTAGATGCGTGACGTAGCGCCATGGGTTTATCCAGATGATACCTTATTTTTACCTCTCCTCTCTCCATTTGCGAAACGTCAAATTCCAGCGCGTCGCCAGCGATTGCTTCGTGGTGCATCGACTCGTCGTGAATAACAAAGCCAAAAACGCTAGCTAAGTGTCTCAGCGTATACAACTCACTTGGCAGAAATTCAGTCTCGTAATCATAGACAGACGGCAGTGGGGAGAGGGCGACGGCGGACGCGTCCTCGTCGACTTCCATATCGAAATTTGTGTTGACATCATCTTCGGAGGCTCTTACGGTGGGAGCTGTGTTTATCTGTTCTGTGGGCAACCTTATAGTCAAGGTGCTGCCTGGATGGAGTACAACTGAACACCAGGGGCCACTCACATGGCTGAAAGGCTTAGAGAAAATCTCTTTTGAAATATCACAGACGTATTCGGTTTTAGAACGGATTTCTATTTTGGCTTTCACCCGACCGGTTTCTGAATCGACGCACCGGCATTCACCATCGATGGGTGGTAATGCCAAGCCATTAAAATATCGCGCTACGACCCATTTCCCATTCTTTTCGAAATCATTGTATAAATGTGGTGTAGTAACAGTCGCAACTTCGTCACTCTTGTTAATGAGAGACATCATGCAATCAGCAGGTTCAATTAGGCCTTCGCAAACGAAACCTATGGGCGATAAGGACATAGGATCCGCCACACATGAAACTGTTCCGGTATCCGGGTCTATGGAAACCTCATTTTCCGCATCAAACAGAGGCGAGGGACGGCTTCCACAGCCCTGGTATGGGCGATCCATACGTCCTCTGACCAAGTAAAAAACACCCAAACCACCCCCTATCTTGGATATTTCCTGTATCATAGGTGAGCCCACATTCCAAGGAAGAACTTGATTTGGACCAAAGTTATCGAGGCGGTGCAGGTATCGCTGCAATTCATCATTCAGCTCCAAATATTTCGGTCCGCAGATAAATATCAGACGACGTTGCGTGATAGCAAAGGTCCTAGTATAAGGTTTTGTGAACTTGATATCCGTTACCAAAAATTTCGATTCCACAGTGATAAATTCGTGTTGGTCTTCAGTGCGTAATACAGTCGACAGAGGGACGGTACGAAGCTCATCGGATTCACCCACATACGTGTTGATTTGGCCGTTCTCATCCGAACTTGGTTGAGGATGCCAGACATACTCAATGTTGTTGACTCGGCGAGGGCAGTTCGCGGATGCGCTGTAGGTAAATTCGAGGTTTTTGTGGCACGCAACAAGCGCATTGCTGGCGAGTATATCACGCGGACGTGCGAAATCGCAATTAGATGCGACCAGCCGTACAATAGAACACAACCAGATTCCACAGAATGCCCAAATGGACCTCTGAGAGCTGACTTTGGCCATGGTTACCGATTGAGCCTTACTATTGACATCAAGCGCACCAAATACGTATGCTTTCTAAGCCATATACAACTTTTAGATGTGTAAAAAGAAAGCCCTTTTACACCTAATAATGGCTTGCGATTGGGCATTACAACCGAGAAGCACCACCCATCAGCAGCTAGGCAGCAACGCAGCTAAGAAGTTTCGTCGACACTTTTCTACGGAGGAAAAAAAATGAAGCGAGCTGTTACTACACACATGTCGCGTCTTAACTGTGTCAAGATTGATTAAATCATTGTGAGATTAAAATTGGAACATGAAAGAGGGTCTCTACATCTCAACATGGGTTGCGTTTCCATGAGCAAACGAGCATAAGCTACGGGACATAATCGTCGTGCATTGGTGGAATATTACCTTTATCGTTTTCTTAAATCGAAATTGCCCACGATTCTAACTTTGTTGGGGCAAGTATATCACGACTGCCATCGGCGATTACAGCCAGGCAGGATTGATGACGTGGCATGAGTTCCGCGGTCACACGGAGCATGAACTCCGACATACATCTATAGTGTGCGAGGGGAATGTCTCCATTAAGTGTGAAAAATGCCCGTGCCACATATATGCACGTACACTGCGCCAGACAAGCATTCAGACGAATATAACAAGTGAAGTCGTACCGTAATATTTGTAGAGCAGCAACATGAGCTAGTCTAGTATAAGTTGAACATTCGACGCGTTAGATGTCTGTGAATCACCGTGATTCCGAAATTCGTCCCTAACGCGTTCGACTCTCAAGCGAGCGTGCCTTCGAACATATAATGCCTTGCTCAATGTGTGACGATTCGTCATTGAGTGGTGATATGATTTGCATGGTTATTCCGGTTATTAGCACGATAGCAAAAAAATAAAATTTGCTCATCACTGAACAAGGCGATACGTTTGTGCTCATTACCTGTCTACATGCGTCAGAGGGAAAATAACAAACTGTGAGGAATCGCCAATGAACCTCAGACAAGATGCAGGTGTTCTAGATGTTCAGCAATCTGTTACTTCACGTTTCATGCAAATGAATGTTTGACGCAAAACAAAACTATTTTTATCAGTAAGTACAATATTGAGTCACCCAAGTTCATACTCCCAAATAATTATGTGTGGATAGCATCGTTGGTGCTTTGAAATACATACATTTTGTCGTGGTACATGAGATTCAGTACGGAATCACACGAATTGCAAATATATCATTTTAGGTACTGGCATTTCATGTCACCGTTCCCTAATTCAACCGGTTAAAAAAATGGCATCTATTCACGACTGTATGTGGAGGCGTTTTGCATACCTTTTATATCTCTACACGGTCATCATAAATGCATCTGCTGTGGGCGCTGTAGGGGGAGCTGGTGATCCAGATGTTGCAGGAAAAGGGGAGAAAACCCTTGCATTTTATGCCAATGATCCCGAATGCCGTACACGTCTCAAGAGCTACACGACTCTAATTGCAGGTGTTGATGACATGAAGAGGTATCTGGCTGTCCTCACATCGGTAATACCTAAGTCCGACTCTTCGCCAGAAGCTAAAGAAGCAGAACTACGGGAATGTAAAAATTTATTGAAAACCATTCAAACTGTAATACACAAGGACAAATATGACCAACTAGCAAATCTATTTGCTCAATACGACTCCATAAAAACAGCTCTTCAAAATAAAGGTGTAACACGGGAAAGGTCGGCTGAGCTTAATAAGGAACTTGCCGATCTAGAGATACAATTCAAAAATCTAGAAACGTATGCGGCTGCGCTTGTTAATATCAATTTTGAAGTAGATCATAAACAAATTATAGAAAGAACGCAAGCGCTTATTGAAAAACATAGAGGGCCCAAATCACCTCAGATTAGACGCGGTGGCAAGGCTGTGTTGAACGCTAATACACCTCTCCCACGAACAATGAATCAGCAACAACGCAAGACTGACGAGAAGCCGTCTAACGAAATGGACGCTCAACACGAGGAGGAAATCACAACTGACCATATACACGGCATGAAGAATACCAAGGATTCATCCGGACACGCGGCTCTGGGCATTATGGTTATTAACACCATGGTCGCCATTGGTCTCATGGCAGCGTTCTGACCAAAGTCGGCTCCAAACAAAAATTGCATAGTTAATGATTGGGGGAGTAATGTTACGTTTATGCGCGACTAACTTGTCATGAGATACTAGGTGTGTTACGGAGAGCTACCTCCAGTAACAGATGCCCACACTCTGTACGTTCCTAACGTTGGCCTTAAGTTACACAACATGCGGTTCTCAGCATATCAAATGACACTCGGTGTCCGTATAATACCGTCTACCGCCTCGTTGCACGGCTCAGTAAGCAAGCGGCTTACAAGGCCCATAAATGCGTGGGCATCTAAATGACCCGCGCCATAACTTGAAGCTACCGGGAGAAATGACTGCACGAACACTTGGGAGGGTCACAACTAGCAAAGTTATGCTAGGCCTACGTGTTCATACGCCTCGGAAAGAAGGACATTGCGCTTAACTGATGGATACGATAACGAGCTATGCCGAAATGGCCAGGATCGCCCAGCGATCAGAAAACGCTAAGTTATCTGCACAGATGATAATAAGTTGCAAGTATCTACAATGTCCGTTGGGTGTACGGACATTGAAGCGACTACGTTTGAACCACACGGAAAGTTGCGTCCTGAATACCATACAGGGGACACCAAGAACTATTTGAGCTTATATGGAGCACTCAGTGCGATGGGTGTGCATTGCATCCACAATGAGTGCTCACTACACTTTGTACATTAGAAGTGCCTCGAAAATTCCCGCGTCACCCGGTCACTCGGAATACGGACCCAGAATATTCTATTGTTTATCTTATTTTCCAGCTTTACTGTGTTTTCCTGATTTTTCGGATTTTCCATGTTTCCCAGATTTCCCGGATTTTCCATGTTTCCCAGATTTCTCGGGTTTTCCATGTTTCCCCGACTTTCCTAATTTTGTACCTTTCGCACTCTTGCCTGCTTTCGCAGAGCCTACAAATGTTTGAGCTACTACGGCTTCCTCTACAAGTTGTACAGGTTTAATAGATTGCTCAACTGGCAGATTCTGCACCATATCAGATCCGTAAAAAGTGTCAAATCCTGCGAGGGCATACGTTTTGTGGAATAAATCTTCATCCAAACTATTAAAAATCCTGAATATTTCTGCGCCATTTAGGTCAGCGCGGCATTCCGACGAGTAGTAACCCAGAGGTATCAACACTTCTCCCGGATTCTTATATGTTGTTACACTGATGAACCATCCGTTGTCCTGTTCGGCCACATCCGACAACGATTGTAGACCTGCGTACAACATTGGCGCAATTCCCACGAGGACCACTGCGCAATCTTCCGGCTTCTCCGAACATGATGCCTCCCAAGTCGCTTCTGAACTGTAAGCAGACCTGTACGTTTCAGGTCTTTTTATATCTTCCAAGAACTTTTCACAACCATCCACAACTTTGCGTAAGGTCTGTTCGATGTATTCAGGTTTTGCACCCTTGACTCTTATGGCGTGTCCATTCTCATCATAGTATTTGTATGGGGAGGCCTTTTCCCCTGTCTTTGCGGCGCTATCCAGAGTATCGAACAATTCCAGTACTTCTTTCGCGACCACGTTATCCCTCAGCCCCGGTTTCTGCAGGAACTCCTTGGCTACGCTTTTAATTTTCTCGAGAGCTGGCAACTGCTGATATCTAGCAGAGTGTTTTGAGAACAGATGGTGAACTGCGCCAACCATAGCCTTCCAGTTGTTCTCGTCACAACTTCCCTTGACGGCCATCAACCAGTCAATGCCCTCCTTGAGGTTACGAGGAATATCGGTCAACGAATTGTACAGCATTTTGTGAATAATCGTTAAATTAGACGAACTGTATGAACGTGTGTGTAACCCTCCTACGTGCAGGTCAGCTTTAGAACAGACCGCGCTTTTAAATGCGGGTGTTAATGGCGGGTGAAGACAACCCAACTTTCCTTGCCTTCTAAGAGACATGCGCCTTATATAAACATAGGTACCAACATAGACAGCCACCATACAAAATCGTATAACTTGATGGCGACTTAAATTCCATGTTGCGGCCAGTTCTAGGCTATAAAGTCTTCTGCAGCGCGCATAACGCGAGTCGACGGGTGACAGGTTCGGGCAGAACGACGCACATTGAATCTAGAGGTGCTAGAATAATTCGTAGCCGTATATATATTTTCTAAGTATTGCGAGAGGTAGATAGCAATGTCATAGGAAGCCTGCGGCGTCGTGCGTGGTATGCTGGTTATCAACACACCTGTCACAATAAGAAATTCAAGTCCACATTTACCTGTCTTCCATGATTAGCACAATTACTATTGCTCTCAGTGGACGTTATAATTGATTTTGGCGCCTGTCGATGTGTGACAATAGCACCTCACGTCATAAATTCACCTTCCTCTTAGGATGCCTGTCTTCTCGGCCCATGTTGCTGAATCCCGGGCGCCATCATCTTGTTGATTATTGTTTGTGCGTGAATTATTTTGGGTGTATGTATACACCTACGATACTTGCGTATTAAACTAGTGCGCCGGTTGTTTACCTAACGTGCTCTTTGCGTTAAAAATGTTTTGTCTCACGCGTTGTGGGCCCGAGACTGCGTGTTAAACAGCTTATACATATTCTTAATTTCCCTATGGGCGTCTATTTCGGGATTCCTGAATTGCAATTGCCCACATTCCCTCACAACGCTTCCTTATCAAAATCTAAGCTAATTAGAAGTTTAACGGAATGTAACTCCATCAACTCATGCCACTACTAATTTGGCATATTTACCGCATATTGAAATAGTAAAATACGCATATGACGGTGGTCTTATATCCGAATGAGTATCCCGAATGTGACCTCCAAGACTGCCACCATAGGCCTCATCCAAATTCTTACAGGACAGCTGGGTTGGACGTTAGGTACCCTTATAATTATTTCCGTGCGAAGTATATAGTTGTTATGGTTTCGTCGATGTTCAAATGGAAACCCGACATTGCCGCCTTCTAAATCATTGATACCCACATTGCTATTGGTAGGGGAATTGTGCTGTCGTACCAACTGTTCCGTAACCCACTTTATAACTGCAGATGTTCAATTCAACCACTAACTCACTGGTGCTTGTCGCATTTCCCATGTTGTCAATGTATTAACACAGAAGCGGGCATTCTGACAGCGCCACATCCATGCAGTGACGAGGTCCAACTTTTCATTGAGTTGACGGTTGTTGAAAATAGTTCACCATATCTGTAATTGATTCCATTTTCAAACGATTCAACGTATTCCCGGCGCTCACCGTACCACTTTTGAAGCCGTTGTTCTCTCGTCCATCGCATCAAGCGGTAAGCGCTTAGTTCGGTGGCACTTCTAAGCACGGTTTTCGTAGTTGTTATTCGGATTCAATCTGGCCTTATGAAACATATGATTTAGCGTACTGTGCTTGTATGATATTATAAGCAGATGAATCATTTGCTGTATGCTTTCCCAGAGCTTATCTAACGTGGCCAGTCACTACCACGGTGGATGGCTTTCAACCCTAATGAAGCTACTCAACTGTGCTTCTAAACTTAATGTAGTGCTCATGGTTGTTTATTAAGAGCATATTAGACATTTTAAATGGTGAGCAGATATACTAAGGGCTGTGCGCACCTAACTATTTAGCTTGGCGCACAACGCAGACCCAAAGCGTGGTGGCACGTGTCTACCCATCATTTTCACAACTGGTGTCATTAAAAATCATGCTAAGCAAGAATGCCACCGGTAGCGCTAAAATATACTGTCAGATTTTACCACCGGTATTACCACATTACATCAAAGCCACGCTGTCACTGGAGACACAAACAAACAGAGCTATCATCATGCATTGACAATTAAAGTTCGTTGTTGCCAAAGGGGTTAAAAAAATCTGAGCTACTTGTTACTCGGCGTAGTAGTGCTCGAGCTGTATAGTGGAGAGAACGATACCCTTGGTAGTGACGCAGCGACACTCCAATAGCGGTTTTTGCCACATAATATCCCCAGGTCCTATACGAGCACCGTCGAACTTCACTGTGACGAAGTGGTCGGAACACATCGTGAGCAATGATCGGCTGATTACTCTTAGGTCATGCACTCTACCGTTCACGGAGACCTGGTCGAAGCAACCGGGTGGGTCCAAAACGTAAGGAGCTGGGCAGTAGAATGCCGCCTCACCGGCAGTATTAATATCTATCTTGCAACCAATTTCTTGCCCTTCCGCATTGTAGAGTTTGGGTGTCTCAGGCTTGAACAATCCAGCGGACGCATATGTGACTCCGCAGCCTTGCATGTAGGGGTCCGTAGCCTCTAAGTTAACTTCAACTAAATGCCACGTAAATACTTTGGAGGACCGTAGGACATGGGTAGTTGTAGATGCAGGGACCTCACCGTCGATGATTGCCGCATCCGCTGGTTCAAGCTCTTTGCCGCAGACAAATGTCAAGGGTACAATGTACTTATGCATTGGATCCTTCGATATAATCAGGGAGTCTTTATGAGCTTCGATTATCAAACTTTGATATCGCTCTGTTCTTAATAGGTCTCTATAAATGAGTTTAAAATCACCCGGAGTGGTAATAATTTCATTTTCATATTTCTTACGAATAAGCTGATCACCATGTTTTGTATGGGTTACGGCATAATAGAATATGTCTGGTTGATTTGGCCACCATTTCGTTAATGGCCACCCCTCCTCAATTTGCATTGCACCGTGATAGGCTTCTATGTCATGAAAACCAAATTTACACTCTAGTATCAACCGTTTACCAACAGCCAATGTAATCGACTTTTTCAGCGCTTTATGTGCCATAATCAATTTTGTTGGTGTGGATTCTTCAAGCAACAGATCGGTGGTCTTTAATAACATATACCGGATTCGCGTTCGATTAAGAGCCGTATCCACGCGACGTGTTTTGAAAGTGTAACGCAGACTCTCTGTTTTCTTAAAAACAACTCTGGAAGTTTCGTGCCCACGTTGGTCAAGGCAGAAGCAAGCAAGACTGAAGGCACCAGCTTTGCCGATTTCAATGTTGAAGAGCTGAAATCCTGGAATGGATAGTCGCGTGGCGGTTTTGATCGATTGAGGCAACGGAATGACTTCATCAGAGAAAACATCATATATTGTGGACCCACAGTTGCCAGGTAACAGTACCTCATTTATTCCGCAGTGAATACCAGCTTGACGAACTTGCCGCATGTTATAAACGCATTCATACGTATTCCTTATATTATTTCCCATGGATATGGTAGAACAATATGACCTGTTACTATTGGGATCGAATACAGCTTGTGCCCCTCGGTCGCAACCTCTCATCTGGTAGTGATGGGTATATGCGAAAGAGACATTGACTACGGGTCGAATACTATCAATTACGTGCTTATTAGATGTAAATGTGCACTGATAATAAAACGAGTTCAATCCGCTTTTCAAGGTGAGAGCTTTGCCTACATGGTACTTCAGCATCACCTCTCCTCGGTGCATTTGGGAAAGGTCCAACTCGAGAGCATCACCGACAAGAGCGTCGTGGTACGGGATTTCGTTGTACGTATCAACGTCATGTCCTGAGGTCACTTGTCTCAGGGTATTCAAGTTATATGGCTGAAATTCAGTCTGGTATTCATGGAGAGACATCATTTGCGAGAATGTGACAGTGGGATCCCCCTCCTTGGGAGCCTCCAGATTAGAATTATTTATTGGAAATTTGATTGTTAGTGTGCTTCCCGGATGAAGCACTACCGAACACCACGGGCCGCTGATTGGTTGAGATCGGTTACGTAATATTTTGCTAGCAATGTCACAAATGTAGTCAGTTTTCGATCTGATCTTTATCTTGGCATTCACCTGACCCGTTTTGGGGTCTTTACATTTGCATTCGCCATCTATAGGTGGCAATGCTAAGTCATTAAAATATTTGCCTACAACCCAAGGCCCGTAGCCTTTGACGTCCCAGTAGGGACGTGGGCGAGGAGCAGTTGCAACTTTGCCTCTAGGGTTAATGAGGGACTTCATGCAATTTTCAGGCTCAATTCTGCCTTCGCACAGGAACCCAATAGGTGATTCTGACATAGGATCAGCCACGCATGAGCGTGTACCAGTCTCGGGATCTACATCCACCTCATTATCCGGAGCGAATAGTGGCGAGGGGCGGCTGCCACAACCCTGGAGAGGCTGATGCATGTTTTTTCTGTACAGGAACACCACACCCAAGCTCTGCCCAGTCTTGGCTATTTCTTCAGTCAAAGGTATGGTTGAACTCCGAGGACGTGCCTCTGGTTGAAGGGCACTTAGCTGATAAATGTGTTGCTGCAACGCATCAGTCAAAACCAGATTTCGCGGACCGCAGATAAATATCAAACGGCGTTCGTTAATAGCAACGAATTCATGGTATGGTATGTAGAAATGCAGCTTCATTTGCAACGGGTCGGATTCTACCCAGAAAAATCGCTTGCCGGATTCCGAACGAACGACATGCGAATGAGCAACCGATCTAAGCTTGCCATTAACACCTACATACGTGTTAATCCGAAAATAATCCGCCGACGTCGACTGAGGATGCCACGCATACTCGGTACCGTCGACATGGCGTGGACATATCACAGTTTCAAACTTCAAGAAATCCGCATACTTGTCGCATATAGCTAGATCATTCTGACCAAGTAGCTGATCTGGCCCCCCGAAGTCACAAACCGAGGCATCAATACCCCTAAGGCAATACAGACATATCGCGCAAAATATCTGTAGAGGCGTCATATTTCTAAAATTTGCCATGGTTAGGCCTTTTGCGTCATACAATCAATAAAGATTAACCTACATAGAAACACATGATACCAAAAGATGCACGCTATGGATTAATGAAATTAAAGCAGAATTAATACTCTGTAATTTTGTCGGGAAGTGAGGGCAACCTAAAATTTCATCGCCGTAGCTGGCGTCCAGGTTGCAAAGGAATTTTCATCCACGGCTGCAACTGGAATATTCATCGACGCTTATTGGTTAGATCACAGACTCCATGTGTCAATACACTGGTGAAACCACCCTTGCTATAATGACACTACAATCAGACTCAGATGGGCCGCTCTTTACCTGAACATAAGCTTCTGCCCACTTCCAGGAAGCGCAACCAATCTGATACAATAGGGGTAACAATATCACAATTATTGTGCAAACAAGTGTCGCCAAGGCAAATTGGTGGACGTGGCGACGCAACGTGGGAGTGAACATGAGAGCATGATGAAAAAGATAAAAGGGGAAATGTTCAATCAATTGATGCATCTCAATGTAACACCTTAAGTGGCGACGTATATGAAATTCAGAGGATATTATTAGCCTGTGAATTAGCCTAGCGCAAAGACAAGATGGGTGCCGTCAAGGAGGGTATCCAACGCGCTCAACAATATTACGACGCGGAAACAGCAGCCAACACCAGCATCATGAGGCATAAGACTGGTACAATCGTAAACATGCCGTATTCACGTAGCCAGATAGAACACTATACAATGCCATGACGAGGATTTACTCCTGCATAACATCGGTCGTGCTTTAGGTATCCAACGGTCGTCTTGCTCTGTGCGGGTATCAGCACGCGCTGCTGCGACATTTGCGAATTAGGATTCTAAACTTACCCAGTGAGATCCGTCATTTCACTTTGTATCTGAATGGCGAGGCGTGCGAACTTGTTGCTCATGCCCAGTTCTGCCTGGTTCCTCGTGACGGAGCGGTCGACCTGCACCGGGGTGTATCCGAACTTCTTCTGGACCTTTGCGGCAATTATAGCCTGCACTGCCAGGCTTGCGGCGCTGACGTTGAGGTCTGGCAACGTGGTCATGGGTTGCTGCCTAGTCTGCAGACCTTGCAGCTCCGCAAGCATATACTCGTAGATGGAAATTACTACTTCGCTCGGTATGTCGACGTCATCTTCTTCCTGCTCCGCTGCCGGTTGGCTGATCATTTCGATGATTTGCGTGCGGATTTCATAGTCGCCTTGGTACCTCTCCACAAGGTAGTCGAGGTCTAGCAAAGTGAGGCCTTTAGACTTCAAAGGGTCAACGGGGACGTCGTTCACTATACGGCGATACAGGCCATCCACGGTTTCGCTGAAGTCGTTGTCTATGATTTCTTGCACCAATGAACGCAGCATTGTCTTCGCCTTTTCCTGGCTCTGCATGATTTTCTTTAGCAGATTAAGCACATCCATGCGAGTCATCCCTTCTAAGTTTGCGGATGGCTTTGACAATATAGTCCGTGATTCTCCCTTGTAGAGGTCCCCTTCTTCTTCTTCCTCGTCATTCGCCTCCTTTATGAAATAGTAGACCACATACGCCAGCGCGGCCGCCGCACCTAAGGTGGATGTGCAATGCGGTCGTAGAAGGTTACGCTTACCGCTCACGACTAAAGCCTTCGTGTAGTTGAACGCCATTTTTGATGCGTATATGTCGAGTCACGCCGTTACGAGCCGCGATCTACCGTACGAATTTTTTAAGCATTAGGCAGACAGAAATGCTCACACAACAGCTACCGTCGTTCAAATCTAACGAACGTCCTTTCCAATTTGATGAAGCCGCAAATCACGGTGCCGATTTTACACTGCGCTAGCTTCGAGTGCTGTGCACACCGAGTACGGCAGCGGTAAAGTTTCGACTACGAGTCAAGGCTTCGTTGTCATATACAGCGACCCTGAATCGCTGATATACAAAGATTGGAAATTTAACGGTGTGACCCGACCTTCCATGGCTCGACGACGCTGTTTGCTCTTCCCGTGGGGAAAAAGGGGGAAGACAGCCATTTCGCCGCGCCGGATGCGCCCATATATCACAGCCCATATTACTTAAACTACACGAAGTTTGCTGGCTTGGGTGAGCCGTGTCGATCATGCGGTGCGATGTGTACGGGTGTCACGACGACGCTTTGGTCCGTCACCCCTTAATAACAGCGATCGGCCTCAGCTTGACGCATTTCTTCGAGATTCCTGCCTCGTGGCAGGTCTAAGAATTACATTACGCCGTTAGGAGCTTGTCTCACCTGCACAACTTCGGTGACGTCCTTGTAAGATTCCGGCGCCTCCTCCGATATGAGGTTGGGTGAGGCAACTCTGATCTGCAGAACTTAAAACGCAGTTTGGCCGGACTTACGGAGATCCCTTTCTCGTACAAGTTGTTCAACACATCCTTGTAGTCCAGCGTGTGCCTGCTTTTGTTCCTGCTCAGGGCGCGTCCTGCGTGCTCATGTTGGCGTATGGCCGCACGTTGTTCTCACCTGCCCCGTGGCACGTGGACCCGAAGGTGAGGTCCATAGCAAGCTCAGTGCCGGTGAGCACGTACGAGCACGTGCCCATCGTGCCCCCCACTAGCACCGGCTGGCCAACGAGTTGGTAGTCGGCGGGGACCAGAGGATGTAGCGGGCCGAAGGCCCTCGTGGAGCCCTTCCGGTGCACGAGCAGAGTCTTGCATTTGCCATCCACCATATGCTCCTGCAACCTATAGAAACGCGCCTGCAGGGACCCACTTCCACCTTTGCGATATTGTGCGAGACGTCGTATATGAGGTGCATGTCGAGGTCATCCGGCGTTTGCCCAAACGTCTTTGAGAAAGCCTGCCGCATGAGGAACGTGATGGCGCTCCTGTTGACCCATGCGTAGTTCGACGCGGCTGCCATTGCCTTTAGGTACTTGATGCCCTCGTCCGAGTTTATCTTCGCGCACGACAACTGCTTATCAAGCACCTTGATGCTGGATGCGCTGGGCGACGCCTCCATGTCGATGAGGGCGTCGGTGGCCACTTGGTGCCCCAGCCCCCTGCTTCCGGAATGTATCATGACGCAAATTTGGTTGACTTGGTCGATTCCCATGACCTTTGCGGCGTACTTGTCGTATATCTCTTCGACAACCTGCGTCGGCGCATGCTTCAGACAAACCAGACGTCCTCACCTGTATTTCGGCGTAGTGGTTGCCTGCTCCGAGCGTCCCCATCTGCGGAAGCCCCCTTTTCTTGGCCCTGGAGGAAACCGTGGTGGCGTCCGCCTGGATCATCCTCCCGAACTCCTCACAGTGCTCCTTGTCCTCCGCCCAGGAGTACCCCTGCATGACCGTCCAGTCCATGCCGTACTCCAGGATCTCGTTGAGCGCTGCGCACGGACGTGATTGGTTGGCGCGGCAGCGCACGTACCCGCGTTCGTGCATGGTATCATACCCTGCGATCCGACCCCGACGGGGATGTGGTCGAACATCGACTGCACGAGCTGCTCTTTAACGGGCTCTACATCCTTAAGGGTCAGGTTGGTGCGGAGGAGCCGGACTCCGCAGTTGATGTCGAAGCCCACCCCGCCCGGCGAGACCACGGCGTCGGGGTCGTTGATGTCGAACGCCGCGACGTTCCCGATTGAGAATCCATACCCTGCACCGCAGTGTACGCTGGTTCGAGGCAGATTACCTGAATGTGCGTCCGGGAGCGCGATGCTCCCCTTCACGATCCCCGGCAACGCCGCCACGTTGGCCAGCTGTTTCAGCGCCGGAAGGAACGTGCCCGCGTCGGTGCTGTACTGCTGCAGCTCCTGGAAAAGCAGCTTAGCTAGGTTATCGTTGGCGAACACGTATCCCTCGACGTTCATTCCGGGCACGAAGCCCTTCCTGACGCGGTACATGTGTCTAGCCGCCGGGTACGGCTCAATGAAGGCCCTTTCGGCCTCATAGGTTTTGCGTTTGGTCATCTTAAAAAAATGTTCATTTTGCCAGCGCCTGTTTCATGGTAGCGCCTAGTAGTGCGGGCGTTTCGGCGACCAGGACCCCGGCCTCCTGGAGCGCCTTGATCTTGCCGACCGCCGTTCCGGTGTTTCCGCTGACTATAGCTCCGGCGTGGCCCATCCTCCTCCCTGGCGGTGCACATGTGCCTGCGATGAGAGCGACTATTGGCTTGTCTGTCGGATTCGCCTTGATCCACTCGGCCGCGTCCTCCTCGGCGCTGCCGCCAATCTCACCAATGAGCATGATTCCTGCGTCAGTATTAGCGGAAGCCATCACAGAAGACACAAGTGCGTATATACGCCAGCACGTTTCGTTGCTGGTGTCCGTTGCTGACAGTTGCGCAGACACTCACCCTTGGTCTGCGGGTCCGCCACGAACTTCTTCAGCACGTCGGTGAAGGTGATTCCGCCGAACGGGTCTCCTCCTATTCCCACACACACTGACTGCCCGAGGCCGTTGCTGCTTGTTTGCGTCACAGCTTCGTACGTGAGCGTCCCACTCCTGCTGACGATGCCGATGCTGCCCCTCTTGTGGATGTGCCCCGGCATGATGCCGATCTTGCACTCCTCGGGCTTGATGATGCCGGGGCAGTTCGGGCCGATGAGCGTCGACTTGCAGGCGGGGTCCTTGAGCATGTTCTTGACCTTGATCATGTCGTGTTGCGGGATGCCCTCCGTGATGCAGATGATGAGCGGCATCTCGGCCTCGATTGCCTCCACGATCGAGCCTGCCGCGCGCGGCGGCGGCACGAATATGACCGTGGCGTCGGCCCCCGTCTCCTTCTTGGCGTCGCTGACGGTGGCATACACGGGCAGCGAGTGCTTGTCGTCGTTACACCGCCACATGGTACCGGCCTTGTTCGGGTTGACGCCGCCCACAAACTTCGTCCCGTAGTACTTCAGGCATTCCGAGGCGTGGAAGGAGCCCTGAGAGCGATGTTCGGTGCAAAGTTTAAGATCAGAGACAAGTGGAAGCTTGGTTATTGCATCGCAACTAGCTCAAATTAGCATGGCAAAGCCGTTCATCCCGTCTTTAAAATACATACCTGTTTACCGGTGAGGCCCTGGCATATAATCTTGGTGTTTTTGTCCACGTAGACGCTCGCTCCGGAGGAGAAGGTCCTCCGCCCAGGACCGCGTCGGTAGACGGCCTTCGCGTGATGTGCGGTAAAAGTTGGCCCTACCCTGTTGCCCAGAAATCTGACGATTGAGCGCGTGACCATGTTGCCGGTGTGTAAGAGAAAAGTGAAGTGACAGGCCCCGCTGCCACGCCGCCTCACAGCGCCCCGCGCCACTTCGGGAAAATTTAGTCACGCATTTTACGTTACAATAACAAGCGTACAGCTACATGTTCTCATGTTCCAGTCCACAGCCGGAGACGTGCGATTACTCTTCGGCGACCCCCTTGAAGAATGGGTGGAGCATGGCATCTTTGGGTGTGATCCGCATCGTGTGATCGTAGACTAACATTTTGTCGAGCAGGTCGATGGCCTCCGGGACGCAGAGGTGCTGGTTCTCCGCATTGATGAACTTCGACCAGGGTTTGCGGGGGTATGTGCCGAGAATCTCTTCGTACACGGGCGCCATTTTCAGTCCGTACTTCTCGAAGTAGGCGTGCAGGTCGTCGGTTCCGAGGACCTTGGCGATTTTGACGAGCTGGTCGTAGTTGTCGTGCCCGTAGAAGAAGGGCTCCTTTTTGAAAATCATGCCCGCCAGCATACAGCCGATGCTCCAGATGTCCAGGCTGTAGTCGTAGAGCTTCATGTCCACAAGCAGCTCCGGGCCCTTGTAGTACCTGCTCGCCACCCTGACGTTGTACTCCTGCTCCGGGTGGTAGAACTCCGCGAGGCCCCAGTCGATGAGCCTCAACTCGCGCTTTTCGTGGTCTATCATGACGTTGTGCGGCTTGACGTCCCGGTGCATGATACCCTGGCTGTGCGCGTAGTCGACCGCCTTTAGCAGCTGGTACATGTAGTACTTGATGTCGGCCAGGGACAACATCGGGTACAGAATCTTGAAATCAGTGTTGTTGACATACTCGAAAATCAGCGACGGAGTCCTGCTCTGCGGGTCCTTAACGATGTCCAGCAGCTTGATGATGTTGGGGCCCCCGCTGAGGTTCTGCAGAATCTTGATTTCACGCTTGATCTTCTTCTTCTTGAGCGGTTTGAGGATCTTTATTACGATCCTCTCCTTCGTGAGCACGTTGGTGCCCTCAAACACCTCGCTGTACTTCCCCCTGCCGATTTTGCGCACGATCTCGTAGTTGTTAGGGACGTTCCACATAAGCGTGATGTTCTCGTAGTCCCAGTAATCTGGGCCCTTCTTAGTGTTGACATCGGCGTAGTATTTGGGGAGAATAATTGGCAAGTCCACATTGGGATACGTAGACCGTTTATCCGTGTCTACGTCCATTGTAGGTTGTTCTGGGTGGATGTCGCTCCGCGCGCCCGGGCCGCTATCCTCTTGCAGTGCAACGACGGTCACCACTGGTTGCTCTTCTTGCTGCATTTGATTGTCGCGTAAATAGGGCTGCGGGAGGGCGTATATATCCTCGGAGTTCTCTGGCCTAGGTGGCACACCCTTGGGGAATCCCGAGCATAAAAAGTTCCAACCCAGACATATTCTCCAGCCCCTCCCAGCTAATTTCATGTCCGCTTAGCGGGTAGATGCTGTTAGATGTGCTAATAACGCCTGTGACACGACACACCGGCAGTCGACTACGGCCCCACAGCGCGCACCGGACAGCTAAATTTATATTATTCGTGGCGTGTTTCAGAGCTCGTCGCTGTAACCGCTGTCATCAGCCTGCTCTCCGGAACTGTAAAGCTTGCTGATGATGGGGTTGCAGACAGCCTCGACCTCGCGCTGCTTGTCGGTGTTCTCCTCGGCGTCAGCGTCGGGGTGTTGCAGAATCCACGTCTCGGCCTCGGCGATCGCCTTGAGGATGATGTCCTTGTCGTCCTCCTCAATCTTCTGCCCGAGCTTGTCCTTGTCTTGCACCGTCTTCTTCATCGAGTCGAGGTAGACCTCGAGCGCCTGCCTGCTCTGAACCTTCTCGAAAATCTCCTTGTCCTTCTCGGCGTTGGCCTCGGCGTCCTTGATCATGCGCTCGATTTCCTCGGGCGAGAGGCGGCCCTTGTCGGGGGTGATGACGATGTTGCGCTTCTTCCCACTGCCCTTCTCCTCGGCGGACACGCTGAGGATACCGTTGGTGTCGACGTCGAAGGTGACCTCGATCTGGGGGACGCCCCTAGGTGCCGGAGGGATTCCGGTGAGGTCGAACTTGCCCAAGTGGGTGTTGTCCTTCGTCATGGTACGCTGACCCTGGTACACCTGGATGGTGACGGTGGTCTGGTTGTCGGAGGAGGTGGAGAAGATCTGCGACTTGTGGGCGGGCAGCAGCGAGTTCCTCTCGATAATCACGGACATAACGCCTCCCACGGTCTCGATACCGAGCGAAAGTGGGCACACATCTAGCAACAGCACATCGTGCGTAGACTCGCCAGATAGCACACCACCCTGCATGGCGGCACCGTAAGCGACGGCCTCGTCGGGGTTGATTCCGTAGTCGGGCTCCTTGCCGAAGAACTCCTCGATCATCTTCCTGATCTTGGGGATACGGGTCGAACCTCCGATGAGCACGACCTTCTGGATCTCGCTCTTGGACATCTGGATGGTCTTGAGCACGTCCTTCACGGTGTCGAGGGTCTTCACGAACAGGTCCTCGTTGAGGCTCTCGAACTTCGCCCTCGTGAGGGTCTCACTGAAGTCGATGCCGTCGATGAGGTTCTCGATCTCGATGGTCGTCTCGGTGGTGGACGACAGGGTACGCTTGGCGGCCTCGACCTCCTTGCGCAGCTTCTGCACGGCCTGCTTGTCCTGCATGATGTCCACGCCGTGCTTCTTCTTGAAGATCTTGATGAAGTGGTCCATCACACGCCTGTCGAAGTCCTCACCACCCAGGTGGGTGTCACCGGCGGTACCGATGACCTCGAACACACCGGAGTCCAACATCAGCACAGACACATCGAAGGTACCACCTCCGAGATCGTACACCAAAATGTTAGATTCCACGGTGGCGCGGTCGATACCGTAGGCGATGGCGGCGGCGGTGGGCTCGTTGATGATGCGCACCACCTCCAGCCCGGCGATGGCACCGGCGTCCTTGGTGGACTGACGCTGGGCGTCGTTGAAGTACGCGGGCACGGTGATGATGGCCTTGTGCACCTCCTTGCCGAGGTAGTTCTCCGCGATCTGCTTCATCTTCTTCAGCACCATGGCGCTGATCTCCTCGGGTGCGTAGTCCTTGGTCTTGTTGCTGTCCTTGATCTGGATGTACGGCCTCCCGCTCTTGTTCACGATGGTGTACGGTAGCAGCTTCATGTCGTTCTGCACCTCCTTGTCGTTGAACTTGCGCCCAATGAGCCTCTTGACGTCGAAGATCGTGTTCGTGTAGTTGATGGTCGCGTCGCTCTTGGCGGCCTCTCCCACCTTCGTCATGTCGTCCACGAAGGAGACGTACGAGGGGGTGATACGGTTACCCATCTCGTTGGTGATGATCTCCACCCTGCCGTTCTTGTAGATACCTACACAGCTGTAGGTGGTACCCAGGTCGATACCGATGATGGGTCCCTCGACTGCACGGTGTGAGCTGACGTCGCGCCCTCGCTTACCCTTTCCGGACGCGGGGTCGGCAACGGCCACGCGGCTGTGTGCCAGGACCAGACCTGCGGCAACGGCCACGGCCGCCGTGACGAAGTTTTTGGCGAACATGTTGCTTTGGTGCGTGGAATTGCGCGGTACAAATGCCTCCTTTCTTGCAGTTCGTTTTGCAATGGCGATGACGGGTTCGCTCGCGCGTGTCTTCCGTCTCTGCCTGCCCGCCGCACACTCAGTAGGGTGGAGCCCTCGCGTCGATGTGCAACCGAAGTTTGGCGATAAATTCGGCTTGTTTGCGTGTGTCAGCGGTTTAGCCACCGGTCGACAAAAATGAAATGTAGTGCGTGGGAAGTTAGCGCGATTCCACATGTGGATACCACCCCATCACACTCAGTATGTGCAGCTGCTGCGCCAGTTTCTTCGATGCTGGATCGGCTGTGCACAAATATTTAGTTCCGCGCCTGCGATACGCGTCAATGTGTATGGTTTCGCATACGCTAAACTGGCGGCGAATGCCGAGCTGTCACGCCCGTTTAGGAAGTGGCACTTCACCGCGGGACGTTGCTACGCTCGCGTGCCACTTGAGTCACGACCCTACACATCGATCTTCCATGTTTTTGCGAAACGTCTGACACCGCAGAGCGCTCGTGTGTAGCCGTCGTATGTGCGTTCATCACGTGTCTACGTTTTGCTGCGGCATCTGCAGAGACCGGTGGTAGCGGTTGCAGCCAGGTCACTACGTATTATCATTCATGTTAGTAAAGACTCCACTTATGGGTCATTGCGTGTGCGTGGTGTCGCGGTCGGTTTGTGGCTTCGCGTCCCACTTGTCCTTCCTCCGGATGCACGCCTCGTACTCCCTGAAGTCCTTGCTGCACTCCAGCACCTTCCTGAAGTAGCCGGACGGGGTTTCGCCGCCAGCTTCAGCCTCCGAGGCCCGGCAGCTCGCGCTTATGACGCCCTGGCAGCTGTTTAGGCACCTGGCCAGCCTGTGTTCCCACCCGCGGCACTGTTTCTCGACCTCGTCGCTCCGACCCGGCTGGGTCTTGGTGTACGAGGCGTTTTTAGAGCGACAGAAGTCTTGTAAAAAATCGTCCGAGAGAACTATTTTGTGTCCCTCCATGTTAAGGGCGCAGACGAAGTCGCTCCGTGTCCGACTACGAAAAAACAGCTACGAAATTTGAACGAACGGGCTCATTTTTCGTTCGCGAAACAGTAGCGTCGTGTATTCCACACCCAGCGCGATTACATTCCGCCCCGGGAAGTGGGTGCTCCTTTAACGCTGAGATCCGTTGCCGCTCAGAAGCTCATGTCACTAGTTCGCCTCCCCCTATGCGATCCTTGCGTTACTTCAGTCGAGGAAGAACTGGTTGTAGCTGCTTTTACGTTTCACGCGCCTGAGGATGACCTTTTGCGTGCTTTCCAAGCGTTTCACGGCCTGCGACAGCTCTTCCAATGTGGAACTGACTGCCTCCAAAACTTCACGAATGTCGTTCGGTAGCTCAGACAACGCCGGAAGACCTAGCTCATCGTTCGGTGAAGTGGCGTGCTCGGTCGCAGAGTTGTCCTCAATCAGCTGCGGACAGGGGTCGGCAGTTTGTATGCAGATGTCGAAACGCTCTTTCGGGATGTCAATTATGGCAGTAGGCGTTTCTTCAGCTGTCTTGTTTAGCGAGCCTGCCTCCAGACGCGCGTCCAACTCGCTCGACGTCGTTTCCTAGAACAGACTGTGCGCCACGATGCTGCCACCTTACCGGTCTGTCTATGTGTACGCTCTTCTTCTCCAGGCCGGAACTGGGTTGGTGAGCTGATAACGCGATATTGCTTTGAAAAGTTATACTCACTATAAACTCGAACACCGCCCTGTGTTTTCAGTGTGCGGGTCGGCGCCAGTGCCGTCGTTTCCGGGTCCCCGAGAAGAGCGTCGGCAGGTCGTTTGTGGGCGGCGGGGTCCTGGTCGGCTGCAACACAGCATGGGAGAAAGTATTATTTATTGTGTAAACGCAGGGCTGTGACACCTACTTCCGTTGGTTACGCCGGAATCGTGCTTGTCCATCATTGCGCTGACCTAAGAATCTCTGCTTCTGTGCCCAGCTCGGTGTCTTCTTGTTTATCGGCAGTTTCTCCGTCGATTTGAAGGTGGATTTGATCACGCATCCTCCTCTTGTGGGTGTGTCTCCGCGGCTTTATGGAAAATTCCTCCGTAGAATCCGTGGCGGCAGAGAAGCGCAGTGAAGACTGCACATTTTGCCGCGTTACCGGCACCGTGCTGTTCAGCGGAGTCGCGGTTTACGCCTTCTCGTGCGCTCGTAGAGCCAAAGGGCGGCCTGTCGATCGTATTTTCAGCTCCCTCTTCGGAGCAGGTGCGCTGTGCATGGGTAAGGAATTCCGCGTTGACAACGCAGCCTAATCGCTGTGCAGCGGCTTACAGGGGCTTCTATTAGCGACTTGACGTTGATGTGTGTTACTATGTAGGTGCGATGAGTAACGTGAGCACCATCTTTGTGTTCGACGTCAACCGGGCACCGTCCTCGCCGAATCCGACCGACGAGGAAGTTCAGGTAGGCGCATGACTTCCTCGCCAATAACGTGCTTAGGATGCCAAGCTGCTGTACTACTACCCAGATCACAGGGAAGTGGAGGAACGCCGATCGCATTTAGGCCTGATCGAGGGCCTGCTCGTGCTGCTTGCCTCCTTCACCAAGCACAAGATAGACTTTTTGCGTACTAAGCTCTTCACGACAACCATCAGCGAGTGGTGTGACGGGATATACCTCGTTGTGGTGAGTGTTTTCGCGTGCGCGTATTGTTCGGTTTTGTGCATCCGAGTTTGGAGGCGGGCAACTGCAGCAACCTGGCGCACCTCATCCAGTGGCGCCTTGTTGGTAGATGCTGCGAACCTGAATTTTTCGTGTTATGCATGTAATCGCTACGAATGCCGTGTGGTTATGGAGCCGCAGTGTTTCAAGAATGAGGAGAACTCCTGGAATGAGATGGCCGAGTACAGCCACCATTGGAAGCACTACATGACCAAGGTCGTGCTCGAAAACGCAAAAAAGCTTTTCGAGCTGCTGCATGGCCCTCTGCGCGATCTACTTAATGCGAGTGACGGCAATGCGTCATCTAATCTCGAGAGTGTGAGGCGTGCCTTCGAGGACTTCCTGCCTTCCTTCATCACGAAGGCCGCGGGCGACTCGTTCAACATTCTGAATGGTTCGTGCATGGGAGCGTTAACTCAAATTGGCGTCAGCATGGAATGCGTCGTACAAATCGCATGCCAGCGCACTGAGCACCTTGGACGCGCAGGTATCTTTCCTCGTCGTTGCCGTCGGCACCGTTTGCAGACGCTGATCGCCGACCTCTGCAGCGAGTTTGAGGCGGTGCACGACTACGTTTTCATCCACAACAAAGAAGTGCTCCACTCGTCGTAAGCGTTACTGTTGGCCCTTTAAGTCACTTCCAGCCTGGACCTGGACAACATGCTGGCGCTGTACACGTATCTCATAAAGCACCAAGGCAGCGTTAGTTGCGCGTCCGAATGCCACAACAGCTACCCAGGTGTCCGAGCGGCAGGAGCTGCGTATGAAGCCCTTGGCCGACGGAGAGGGCGTCGGCGAGGCGCACATTATGAAGTCCGAGTCGGGCGACGCCTTCAGCCCGAAGGTCCACATTAACGGGCAGGCGTACCACCTGGGCGTGGTCTGCATGGGCGGCCTATACCTGGTGCTCCTGCTGCAGTGTGACGACGTGATGTTCACGTTGAGCAGCATCAAGGAGTACCTCTCGGGAACGCCTAACGGCATGGGGGCGCTCTTGAAGTCGCTCAGCCAACCACCCGTGGCGTCCAAGTTGCGCACGGTGTCCATCAACGCCGTGACGAAGACTATCAGGAGGTTTGTAGACTCTGTGGTGTGGCACCTATCGCCTTTCAGCGTCGGCTACAACGAAATTGACGAGAAGGCGTTGCGGGAGCTGCAGGTCATACGCGGCATCCACCATCTGATCGAGTCGAGTTTGGAGGTCATAACGCGCATGCACGTACGCTCCAAGCAGGGTTGGTGCAGCGCCCAGGTGTCCAACGGCAGGTACTGTACCGGTGCCTGGCAGCTAACGTTCTCAGGGAGATGTACCTCACGCTGCCGTCGGAGAGCCTGAGCCTAACGGACGTATCGGGCGCCTTCAACGAGTTCGTGAAGACCTTCTTGGGCGGCATATACTTCATTTAACTTATCAGGGTTTTAATGTCGAAATCCTTATGCACCACGTGCACAGGCGCGACCCTGTAGGCCACCTTCGTCACGTAGATGATGGTGGCCAGGGTCTCGTGCGTCCCGAATTCGTGGTAGTCGCCTCTCGCCGTCTGCACTTCCTAAGCGCGCCAGCAACCGCAACCAACCTCGTAGAAGCACTTCGAGTTGTGCCGCTTGAACGCCTTCTCGCCGTGCTGGTCCTGGAACATGACGTCCAGGTGGTCGCCCACGGTGGTGGAGTAGTCGAAGTTCTCGATGTAGTCCGTGACGCCCAGCTCGTCGTATATCAGCAGGCACGACGTGTGCAGGCACCCGTTGTCCTGGTAGAACACGACGTTCTGCGACTGCGGTATTTCGTAGAGGTTCGGTTGCAGTTTTATCCCTGAGAGGCGTTGGCGCATGTCAGTGGTTCCGTACCGTTCGCCGTCAGCAGCTTCAGGACGCCCCTGGTCGCCGTCAGCTCCTCCTCCTTCGATTTGTCCTCGCGCTTCTTGATTGCCGCAATTTGCTCGTCCCGTTCCCGCAGCCGGTCGATGGTGCGCTTGTACACGTTGAGCAGGTCGGGGCTCCCGGCCTCCAGGGTCGCCGGAAGGTCATCGGCGCCAGTTTCGCCGTGTTCCTTCACGTGGTCGTGGTAAGCGATGCAGAAGGCGAGCGCTTTCTTGTACAGCTCCAGCTCGTACGCCGCCGCAGCGCCCCTGTAGTACCTGCAGTGGCATGCCGCGCACCGGCGTGCTGAACGTACGCTTTCACGTTGGTCGGATCCCGCTTGATGGCGTTTCTGCAGTCATCGACGCACTTCACGAAGTCCCCTGCAAGCACTGTTACGCACGCTGCCGCCGCCGTACTTTTCTTTAGGTGGACCAGCGCCCTGTTGACGTAGAGCTGCGCGTTCAGCTTCTCGTTCTTGCCCTGCGCGTCTATCCCCTTGGTGTAGCTGGATATCGCCGCGTCGTAGTAGTACGCCCCCTGCTGCACGTAGCCGTTTCCCACTTCCTGGTTGCGGATGTCCCAGCGGCGCATCATTCCCTACCTTGTACTTTTCCGCGATAGACTCCCTCGTTTCGCCGTCCGCCAGGAGCTGCTGCAGCGCCTCGAGGTCCTCGTTACCCGCCGGGTCACCTGCTCGCTTTGGGGCGCTACGCTGAGGGCGGCTCACGTGGAATCTCGTCCCAGAAGAGCGGGTGGTCGACGTCGCCGTACTGGTCGCTGAACTTCCGGAGGAACTCGGGGTCTATGTGATAATCATCGTCGTCCATATTTGAGAAGTATTAAGTGTGTTTAGAGTTCGTCGTGCTGGTTCGGGTCGTTGACCGTAGGCACGTGTGTAAGCGTCTGTTTGAGTGTCAGCGCGCCTGAGATGACGTTGTTGATGAACTGCTCCACGTTCTCCACGGTCAGTCCGCCGTCCAAAATCTGCGTCGGATGCGAGCCTCTTGGCGCGTTTCACACCCACCTCGTACTTCCTGCGTTTACCCCTGTATGCGACCAGCTTCGCACAGTTCTGGTAGAACGGACACGACGGCGACATCCCGAAAGCCTCGACGAATCGCGCCTGTGGCGTCATGAATCACCGGTGGCGCTACTGCCGCCTTACCTCTTCCTGCGCGTTCACGAATCTGACCTTGATCGGGTCGTTGCCGTACTTTCTGGCGAGACCCCGCAGCGCCTCGTGTATCTCATCCTCGCTGCTCTTGCCGTACTTCACGAAGACGAAGCAGAACTGGTTGTCGCTGGCAGTGCACTCGCCGTTCGCCATTTTGCGCGCGGTGAGCTGCGAGTAATTCGTGTCGTTGCCGTGCACGCCCTGGCTCCGTTTGGCCTCGAACTGGGCGAGGTTCAGCCTTAGCACTACATCGTGGTAACCCAAAGCGCCCATGTCTATGGTTTTGCCTGCGCGCGGAGTTAGGGGTCGTGAGCACGCGACGCCGAACTCACCGGTGAGCGTCTCCGGGTCTTCCACAGGAATGAGCACGCCCGTTGTTGTCGCGCCCCTGGTGCCGAACACCTGCACCATCTCCTTGTTGCTGCCGCGAATGAACGCGAAGGTCACCTTGTCCCTGAGGTCCTTGGCCAGCGCCTTCAGTTTGGTGAGGTACACGCCCCTCTTGATGATGGCCACCACCTTGAGCAACTTGCTCTCCTGGAACACGAACTCGTCGAGATCCATCCTGTTCGTGATTATAGTGAATTCGGCGGGCAGCGCCTGGCTGACGAACGCGTCCAGCTGCTCGGCGTAGGTACGCTTGTCGTAGAACACCGGCTTGTTCGGCTCGGCGAACGCCACGATCTGCGGCACCTTTTCCACCCGGTTCCTCACGCAAACGTCGTTGTGCCTATTGCAGTTGACGGCGTAGACGCGGATGGCGCCCTGGAACTTGGTCGCGAAATCGGAGATGGGTTGCTTCGCGTCCCTGCAGTGGGGGCAGTCGTCCATGTAGAACACGTACAGGTTCAAGGTGCGGATGGTAGACATGCTGGCTTTGAACCCGGCGGCGTCCACGTCCTCCACCAGAGTCCCTTTGAACATGCGCTGGCCCCCGCCGCCGCCGGCGCCCCTTCCACCTGCAAGCGTGTTACAGCCCCTTTGTCGAACCAACCGTGGTGGCCATGCGACCCGCCGTAGTGCTGCCTGCCGCCGCCGAAAGCGAAGTTCTCGAAGATGTCCTCGAAAAAACCGCCGTTCATGTCAAACGTGAAGCCCGAGTGCTTCCCGTGGTGGCCGTGGCCGCCCTGCCGGAAGAAGTCGTAGCCCTGGTGACCCTGGGTCTGCGCGCCCCCGCCGTTCAGCCCAGCCTCGCCGTACGTGTCGTACAGCTGGCGCTTCTCGGCGTCCTTGAGCACCTCGTAGGCGGTGTTGATGTCCTTGAACTCCTCCTCCTTCCCGGGCGCGACATCGGGGTGTAGCTGCTTGGCCTTGAGGCGGTACGCCTTGGCGATCTCGGCATCGGTGGCGTTCCTCGAGACACCCAGCAGGCGGTAGTAGTCCTTCGCGCCGACGAGCGACACCCGCGCCAAACACCAGATTGCGATGAAAAGGACTCTGCCTCGACAAGGTATCCGCGTCTTTCGGACACCGCTTTCCATGTTACTACGTGTGTGTTATCATGCTTGTCGCTAGAAAATTTTAGTGTTGTGTTACGCGGCGCCCCGACGCGACCGCAAATTCGGCGCCGCGGTGTTCGCGCTGCGGCAGCTCGACGCGGGGATCCGGTGAAAATGTTGCGATGTGGCTCACTCCGGGATGAAACTCGCGTCCACCTTCCTGAGCAGCGGCATTTCTGTGTGCAAATGAGCCGTTGCGAAATCCGCGACGTACCTGTCACGAGGAGGTCGTTCGGCTGAGACAGCGTTTTGTTCCAGATGATGAGGTCGCCGCGCATGAACCCCCGGCGCACAATCTGCTGAATGACGAACCCGTTCTGTTTGAGGAACTGCAGGTACGCAGTGTTGAGGTTGTTCGTGTAGACCCTGATTTCGGTGTAACCGAAATCCATGGCGAAGGTCTCCAGGTGGTTGAGCAGCTTGCTGCCGACCTTCATGTTCCTGCACTTCTTGCTCACCACCAGCCTGACCATCTGCGCCACCGTGGACTTGTTCCGATACGGCGTTATGCCCACGCAGCCCAGGATCTCATTCTCCTTGCAGTTGGGCATCAGCACGTCCTTCAGAACCACGGACGACTCCGACATGGTATTGTACCTCTTGAGCCTGAGCTGCGGCTGGCTCTCGGACTCCGGCGCTTTCAACGGAACGGAGTCGTGGCGCGCAGCGCTGCCCTCCCCGGCGGGCTGCGTGCCGCTCGCGTCGGTGTCTGGCTCCGTCCTGCCGCTGAGGGCGGGCTCCCTCTCCTCGTTGTTGTCGTCGCCGCCCCCCTCAGCCCGCGTGTACACCGGCGTTGCCGCGGCCTCCGTGTTGGACTCCGTCGCGGTGCCCAGCTCCTCGTGCTTGGAGAAGTAGCCCACCCAAAAGTTGGATCCCTCGGTCGTGCGATAGGTGTCGAAAACCGACTCGAGGTCAGGGCAGCACCACCTGATGTGCCTCTCAATCTCGACACGCGCGCGGATGTACAGGTACACGAGGAAGCACACGCAGAAATACAGCAGGCTCTTTATCGGCAGCAGGAAGGCCATGATCACGATGATGGCCACCAGGTCGTGCACGTGCTGCACGACCCAGTACACCATGGCCGGGATGGTGAGCGACCTGAAGTGGTCGAACAGCAGCTTCCGCACATCGCCCTCGTCGTCGGTGTCGATCTCCCTTATCTTGAGAAAGGACTGGTTGATCCGCCTGAGCGAGGCAGTCCGCCGAAGGCCCCGCGGCTGCTGGGTTTCGGCGGGCTTGCGCCACCTTTTCAGAAAGTCGAACATGGTGCCCGTGTCGCGCTGCCTCCGGGCGACTTTGCGCGGTTGTCGTCAGCGTATCGTAGCAGCACGCCGCGTGGCGCACATCCAAGGAGACCCGCGGAAAACTTGTCAATTGCGTTTACACCCGCGCAGCCTCTCAACAGTGCTCGTCAGGCTGCCCATACGTGTGTATGGACGCTCTGTGTCCTGCTGAGCCGAGGCGTGACGCCCGCCCGGGGAGTGTATGACCTCGAGCACGGCTTAGGATGCCACGCCGCCCTTCACAGCAAATCCAGTTCCCTCCCGAAGCCCCGGTGTGTTACAGTTTGCGGAGGCGGCGTTTTTCGAGTCGCAAAAGGCCAGCTCAATTCCCGCTCCATGCATAGGGGAGTATAGTATACACTCGATGACGCGGTGGCATCGGCACACCTATTGCAACGCGAAGGCCAAATTTTACCGGCCGCAGTTTTGAAATGCGACGGCCGAGTTAACGCCCAATAGTGTTGCCTCCGGCGGCTACGCCCCTCCCACGGAGGGACCGCTCGTCATTTCCCGCTTGTTGGCCTTTGCATTTCACACAGTACCAACTGGAATTTGCGCTTATAACAAGATGTACACCGTTGTCTTCGTCCGCCACGGTACGTGGTACCCTTGCGTTTGTGACCGTTGTCAGGCGAGAGCGAGTGGAACCTCGCCAACCGTTTCTGCGGCTGGGCCGACAAGGCCTTGACCGAAACCGGCAAGAACGAGGCTAGGTGAGTGGAGGAATGCCGCGTCTATCACGGGGTTCGCAGGGAATGCGGCAAGATCCTCAAGGAAGCCAACTACAAGTTCGGCACACTCTTCACCTCTGTGCTGAAGCGCGCCATCGTCACCGCCGAGATCATCATGGAGGTCCTGGGCCAGAGCGAAATTCCCACCTTCCGCAACTGGCGTCTGAACGAGCGCCACTACGGTGCCCTCCAGGGACTCAACAAGGCCGAGACCGTCGAGAAGTTCACCCTGGACAAGGTCAACATCTGGAGGCGCTCCTACAACACCCCGCCGCCATCCTGCGCCCTTGACAGCGAGTTCTACCCCGGCAACGACCCGATGTACGCCGACATCCCCCGCGACGAGATCCCCAACGGCGAGAGCCTCGAGATGTGCCAGAAGCGTGTCCTTCCTTACTGGAACGAGACCATCATCCCGCAGATGAAGGCCGGAGAACCCGTCTTGGTTGTAGGTACGTTGCAAGCGCTATTATGTGCGTGAGTGTGTGTCGTTTTGTTCGTGGCCTGTCTCCAGAGCCCGGTGGACCGGACCAGCCGACGCAACCCAGACGAGGTGCTCTGCTTTGCCGTGAGTGCTGCCCTGCTAATTTCGAGCTTTGATGGCGGCTACTGAACCCGTCGCCCGGTGACATCTGCAGGGCGGGATGGCCGGCGCAGCACGACACATCGACAACGCCGGTGATGTCGTGGCGCTTCTGCGGTTATATCTGGTCCGTCGGAACCTGGGACGCTCCACTCATTTGCATTTTGTGTGATTGTGCGGTTACTGTGTGATTCGTTGTCGGCCAAAGCGTCGTCTAACGCCGTTGCAGCTCACGGCAACACCATCCGCGCGCTTATGAAGGTCATTGAGAACATCACCGACGAGGAGATCACCAAGATCAACATCCCCCACGGCGTGCCCATCGTCTACAACTTCTCTTGCGACATGAAACTGGTGGACAAGAAGTTCTTGATGTCTGAGGAGGAGCTTAAGGTGTGTTGGAATCCCACGTGAATCACGCGCTTGCAGGCGAAGATGGCCGAGATCGCTAACCAGGTCCTCAAGAAGTAAACTTTCGACCCATATATGTTGCACAACTCTCTTTAGATTTTTTCCATGGCCATGCCACCCGTGGCTCGTGCGCGTTGGGCGGGCGGATCTGTTTAGGCGATCACTCACATTTACACCATGCAGTGGCTGGAGAAATATCTGGTTCATTACATGGTCATGTCGGCCTGGCTGGCCTTCGTGCTGGTGATGCTGGGTCGCGTCATCGCAAGCCCCGCCGACATCTCCGGCGTCGCAGCCGAAAACAGGCGCACAAAGGAGATCGCGTCGTATGTTACCGCCGCGGTGGGTTACAATGCATTTGATGAATATAGTTTGCAGCTACACGTGGTTGCCATGCTGGCGTGTGCTGTCATCAAGTATCGCAAGTCGCTCGCCGGCCTCCGAGTAGTGGAAGGCGCGGAATCTAACGCTGCATCTTAAGTTTTCTGTCGTTTCTCCATCTCCTGCATATTTTGAAAAAGATATCCAAGTTGCGATTGTACGTCGTCATGTTGTCGACTTGTATGTTGTTGTGGCCCGCTCCCGGCACCCACCACGTGCGGAGGTAGTCCTCGGGAGTTCGTGTCAGCTCGATGTACCCGCGCTTGCCGTAGTCGCTGGGGCTCAGGCGGCCGGCGTCGTCGGATTCTGTGAGGTCCGTGACCTGCTCGTCCTGCTTCTGCATGAGCTCGGCGTGACGGACCTCCACGACAAACGCCAGCTCACGCGCCTGCTGCACCGGAATGACGCTGTCCACAGTGCCGTGGATGATCAGCGTCGGGTACAGGCTCTTGGTCTTGAGGTACTCCACGTTCGTGAAGGCGTCGAACTTGGGGGTGTAGGCGACGTGGCCCACCTGCAGCCGGATTGCGGAGGCCAGGGGCGCGTCGAGCACCAGCCCTCCGATCGGGTATTTCTCCGGCATGCTGGCGAGGTAGCACGACGGCGCGGAGCCCAGCGAGTTGCCGTAGAGCACGATGTGCTCGGGCAGCACCTTCAGCTTCCGCCGCGCGTACTCGTACACGGCCTCGATGTTCTCGTAAATGACGCGCTCGCCGGGGCTGCCGTCCGACAGCCCGTACCCGCTGTAGTCGTACGCGAGCAGGTCGACGTCGTGCACCTTGCACAGGTTGACGTACGCGGTGAACATGTAGCCGATGTCGGTGCTGTTGCCGTGGCTGAACACGATGAGCTCCCGGTCCTCCCTCACGCGCGGCTCGTCGTCCTCCTCCTCGTCGCCGGAACGGGGCCGGTGGCGCATAACGATCACGGATATGCGCTGGTTGCGCGCCCCCCGGAGGAAGGTGTGGAACAGGTCGATCCCGTACAGCCCTAGCGTGCTGCTCACGCCGGTATGCGGTCCGTGGCCCTTCTTCAGAAGGAACGTTCCGTACTTGTCTATGGCGTATCCGCGCCTAGATGGCGGCTTAAACGCCACGTTGTTGATCACCAGGTCCCTCAATCGGCTGCGCGAGAATTTCGAGGTGTGTCGAGGGCGCGCTTACCATGCGTGGAGGCAGCCGTAGAGGCACATGAGCCGGCACCGCCGCCGGCGCATTTGCCGCGACTCGTACGGCGTCATCTGCTCGGCCGCCATTCCGGAGATGCGACAATTGTGGCTGCACTGCGGTAGCGCTGGTGTGCACGCGTCAAGTAAGGTTTTACGATTAAGCACGTGTTACTCTGCGTCGGAGAGCGGCGGTGTGCCCTCGTCGTGTAACGCGCCAAAGGGGAAAACGACGGTCTCGGTGAGCGCGAACGACTGCGCGTTCACGTCCTGCGCCACCAGGTCCTCCGGCTCGTTTTTGTTGATCTGCCAAAGACGCTTTATGAGCTTGAACTCCTGCCTGGAGTCCGTGATGGCGCGCAGTGCCATGGCGAACGCGGTGTGAAACGCGTCGTACAGGTTCTTTTGCAGCCCGGTGAGGTGGTGGAACGCCTCCTCGAACCGGTACGTGATGGTCAGCTGGCAGCGCTCGGCGGCGTGTCCGACCGTGTATTCCACGTGCGCAGACACGGCGTCCATCCAGTGCTTCTCGAGCTCGGCGAGCGCCTCCTCCAGGCTGTTCACGCTGATGAGGTCCTCCACGCGGTAGAACATCACCCGCTTCTGCTGCATACAGTCGAGCCACCACACCACCCACGCCATGTGAACGGGGCAGAACTTAATGTCGAGCTTGAAATCCAGCAGAATCGCCTCGGCCATCTGCTCGAGCGCGAACACCTCGGACAGACGCTTGCCTGGCACGCTGGACTTCACCAGCTGCTTCAGCAGCACGGTGCCGTTGCGGTGTTGCATGCGGTCGCCGAAGGTGGAGCACACGCCGCAGGTGAGCGACTCTATGAGGTTTTGGCGCTGCTCTTCGTTGGCCTTGTTAGGCAGGATGTACGCGTCGGTGGACGTCAGCAGGCCGATCTCTTCCGCGATCATGCCGAGCAGGGCGTCGGAGAAGCTGCCGTCGTACTTCATCGATGAAAACACGATCTGGATGAACCTTTTCCGGAACTCCGTCGCCAGCGCCTTCGCGCCGTTGAAACCGAACTTCTGCGCCGAAAAGCCGACGACGCAGCACTCGTCGGCTTCGGGGGCGGGCTCTGCGGACTCGCCCTCGTTAGCCTGAAACGGGTTGCGGGTGAACTCGACTGAGCACGGGCCGAACTTCTTGCGGAGCAGCTCTATCACCTCCTTGCCGTTCTGGAACTTGGTGCAGTTCTGCTTCGTGCAGGCGCGCGGGGCGCACGTTATGCACGCGTGGCACTCTAGCACACACGTCCAGCTGTCGTTGGCCTGCTGGAACGATACCCACTGCATCGGCACCTGCGGGATCACGTCGGCGAGTTTCTTGTCGTCGTTCAGACGCAGTATAGGCTCCACCAGGTCCATGTTGCCCTTGGTGAGCGCGTTGTTCACGCACATCTTGAGCGTGTACACGCACTCGTCCACGTGTTTCAGGGACAGGGTGAAGTAGTCCTTGAGCTCCGAATACTGCGCCACGAGATTCCGCAGCGTCATGCCCTTCGCAGGCTCCGGATCGACGAAGCCGTCCGGGGTCACCTCCGGGAACAGGTTCTGGATGTCCGCGTACCAGAGGTTGTGGTCGAGCATGAGCTTCTCTTTTGCACTTGCGATAATGCGGGGGTCCACCAGGTCGCTGTCGGCTCGCGACCCTGACCTGCCCATGGAGCCGAAGCCGCGATCGCCTGCCAGCACCATCTTGCGCCTCTTGGCCGACAGGAACGCCCGCTCCACGGTGTTGACGCCCTCGTAGATGGCGGGGTCCCGCTTGAGGAAGTGCTGCTCATCAAACTCGTCACACCCGACATCCGATTCCTCGTCGAAGTCGGAGAACGACGTGGCCACACCGTTGAGCTCCTGCAGCAGGTTCTCGTACCAGGATATCGCCATGGCGTAGCCCAGGACGAGCCCCCTCTTGACGGTGGAAAAGCTTTTGCGATACATGTCACCCTGGTGGCACTTGCAGACGGTCCAGTTCATGGCCTTGGGGTCCAGCTGCAGTTCCAGCGGCAGCGTGCAGATCATGAGGTTGTACTCCGCCGCCTTCGTGAACGCGCGCCAGAGTCCGTGCTGGCGGACGTAGAAGTGCCTCCAGTAGCTGCACGTCCTTGACCTCTTCTGCAAATAGCCCACTGCCACGTAGCCGCACTCCAGGTTGTACCTCACGTTGCCCAGCGCGTCCAGACGCTCGAGCGCGCGCTGCACGAACGGACGCACCGCGTCGTCGGACGTGTCCATGGCGCCCTTGCCCACGAGCCGCCACCAGCACCGCCGCCAGCTCCGGTACAGCGGCACCTTCCGCCACTCCTCGAAAATCCCGTGTGTGTGTTCGGGGAGCTGGAAGTCGCCCATGCGCGGCTTTATCGCGTCGAAGATGTCCTCGACGCTCCCTCGGAGCACCGTCGCGCGGAGCAGCTGCTGCTTCAGGTCGGACGGCGACGCGGGCTCGCTCATATACTCCTCTGCTTCGTTCGTGTGGTAGCAGAGGATGATGCCGGAGTCCACCTTCCTAGCGTTGGACACGGTGATGGCGGTTTTGGCAATGTTGGGATGTAGCGATTGTTTTTTGTTCTGCAGGGTGTTCACGAACTCGTGAATGTCGGTGATTTCCTCCTGCTCCTCCTCCTCGTCCTCCTCCGGCGCCTCCGCCTCGCGACACTCCTTCTCGACCTCTTCGTACTCGTGGTCGCGATTTTCGGACTGCGACTCGCCGCTCTCGGTCGCGACTGACACGTGGTCTGGTTCCTCCGGCTCCTTCTCCTCGCGGTAGTTCCTGAACAGCTTACGCTCGCAGGAGCACCAGCACACGCGGCCGCAGCTCAGGCACACCACCGACCGCCTGAACCCCGGCATGGGCGTGACCTGCACGCCGTGCTCGTACGGCCGCGTGAAGTTGTGAATGATCCCCCTTTCCTGGTAGAAGCTCGCGATCGTGTTTATCTTAGAGGTGTGCAGGCCCTTCTTCAAGTTGTCGGTGTTGGCGAAGCAAGCGCTGATGGGCTCCTTGACCGGCTCCTCCTCATGCGTGACGGTGGTCTGCGCGGTGGGCCCCCAGTACGACGAGTGCCGCATGAAGTCCATCGCGCAACGCTCGTTGCAGAAGCAGCTCGAAATCTCGTCCAACTGCTGCAGCACCTCCTCCACGCGCTTGCTGTTGGAGTACTCGCGCTGCACGATGAAATCGTTCGGCTTGGCCCTGTGCACCTGGTACTCGTGCGTCAGCAGCTGCAGCCAGATGTTGCCGCTGCTCCAGCTGTTGATGCCCGTCTTCTCGAAGCCGTCCCAGATGTTGCAAAACAGCTGCACGTAGTTGCTCCGGGCAATGGGGTCCATGTGGATGTTGAACATGTGGCAGTAGAAACGCTGCAGACCGAACCTCCGGTGCTTCCACCGCGGGTAGCACTGCCCGAGGCTGCGGATCAGCTCGTCGAGCAGCTCCAGCTGCTGAGGCACGCTGTAGTGCAGCAGCGTGTACTGCTGCCGCTCGTCAATGTCGCTCCGGCGCCTCATGCCCTGCCCCGTCCTGTTGGCCCCCTTGGCGCAACGCGACATGTCCTCCTGCATCTGCAGCTCGTTGAGCGACTCACGCGTAAGACTGCTGGCGAAAGAAGTGTCCGTGAAGGCCGCATCTTCCGCACCAGGCTGGCCGACTATGTCGTCGATGCTTGCGATTTGATCCCCCTTGATAGATGCCCGAATCCCCTTCTTGCCGGCGGTGGCAAGGTAGTCGGAGGGGCTCGAGTGCTCGTCCAGGCGGTTCACATCCCTACGGCACTGGAGCTCCCCGCCGTGCGACGTCATGTCGAATCCTTCTGTGAAATACGATCGCTTGTCTGTGCGCGGCGACTGCAACCTCGCACATTCGCGATCATCATTATTAGGGCGTTCTAATTCCCTAGTTAGGTGGCAAGAATTGTGAACTCCGCGGCAGCTGGAGCTGCCTCTGATGGCTCGCAGCGACGTGCCGGCCGCTTGGATGACGAATCGCCGAGCTAGGTCAGCGAGTCGCGTGGTCTCGCAGATGGCGCTGTTGTCCGTACTGTCACACAGCCGCGCTTCAGTGACTCCCCTCACGGCAGTTTAAGACCGGATCGTATCGCGGTTGAGTCCTGACTCGTTGCCGAAGCGCGATCCCCAGATGCAAACTTCAATGGGTAATTTCACATGCAGTAGACTGCGGGCTCCCCTCGAAATTTTTATTTATGCGTAACTTAAAATAAATGGCGCCGCCGCGCTGTCGCCGAAGCTAGCCGCTGGACCCTGCATGGAACGTTTTGCGCGCAACCCTGCAGGCGAGAATTTTCGTCACGATCTCTCACTTCGACGGATTCCATCGTTAAACGGTTTTTCGACGCCCTCAAATAATGTCACCGCCGCCGAGGCGCCGCAGACAATAGCATGAAGTACCGCTGCGCGTCCGGATGCGCGAGGCTGCTGTAGACGGCGTCGTGCCCTCGCCGTGGTATCTCTAGATCGCGTAGCGCACTAGTTTTCCGCAATATCGCACATAAATGTCGGCGTTCCGGAGCGAGGCGCATCGTGCCATGTTTTTGCGCATGATCGCGCTCCAGCTGCGCTGCAATATCTTACGCCGCTTCGGCGGCGTGCGCCAGGAGGAGTGCCGCGTTCTGCGCTCGAGCTCGGCGCGCCGGCTGCTGATGCACTGGGCGTCGGACATTGTGGATCGCTTGCCGAGCGATTCCGTATCGCAACCGTCCTTCGTGGCGCGCGAGTCCGCCAGCGTGCCGGCGCGTGTGCTGCGCCACCCGGCTGTCGAGGTTGGTTTGAACGCCGAGCGGCCGGCGGTGTCATGCCTGTTCAGCCCCTGCTCCGCGAGGACGCCGGACTGCGCTGGCTGGTCTCACGTCTGGAGAGCGACGACGCACTTGTGCCCAAGCCTTACTTCCCGTCGGTGCTGCGCTACAACCTGCCGCAGTTCCCCTTCAAGCCGTACGAGATCAACAAGGCGAGGCACCTGTACGGGCTGCTGAAGTTCCCCTTCTACCGCCTGACGGCGGACGTCAACCGCTGCCCCAGCGAGAAGTTCAGCGGACTGCAGGAGCCAGTGATGCCGAACGAGTGCACGCTGCCCGGGGAGCACAACATCGCATCGGAGTTCGTCTACCAGGACGGCGGCGCGTTGGGCAGCGTGGATTACATCTACGCGCCCAGCGAAGTGGAGACGGGCCTCGCCGGCAGGGTCATCTAGCATGTAACGCCGCCGCCAGGCCGGTGGTCGGTGTACGCCCTCACTACGACGTGAGACGCGTCGGAAGAGTATCGCAGCGCTTCTTAAGGTCGTTTATGAGCGTTTACGCCACGTTGGAGCGCGTCTCTCAGCTGTTGGGTCGGCCGACGTCGCCTGGCCCGCTGCAGCAGGTGATACGCGCCTGCGGCCTTTAGTCACAAATGTACTATAAAAGTGCACCATTCTCGATAGGCGAGCTTGTGTGAACGTTTCACCGCCAGTGGCATTTTATCAAGCAGTGTGTTTCGCTGTGTGCGGTTGGCAGGATGCAGGGCTTACGAGGTCAGCGACCCTCCGAGCACCGCCCGCGCCGTCCAGCTACAACTCGTCCGCATCGCGAGTCGTGTACTTCGCGATTGCGCGCTTGGCCCTCAGCGCCTTGATGCGCCACCAGGTTCTCACGCCGTCCAGGGTGCGGTGGACCCCTGGGGGCGTGCCGTCGGTGTTGCGGGCTCGGCGGTACTGCTTGTGCTCCAGCAGCGCAATTGCCTTCCTCCACGTCGCCCGCTGCGATGCCAGGATGTTGGCAAGCGGGTCCAGGCACTCGATGTCGCCGCCCTTGAAGCCCTTGCTATAGAGCTCCGCCGCCACCTTGAGCTGCCCCTCCCGTTCTGCGATGGTGCCCAGCAGCCGCAGCGCCCTCGGGTCACCCTGCAGGAAGCACTGCGACAGCGCGCTTTTCGCGACGCTCCGGGCGCCATCCAGGTGTTTCAGGCCCCTGCCGCTCACGAACAGGTGGCCGAGGTTGAGCTGCGCGACCTGCACGCCGGCAAAGGCTGCCAGCGCGTTAAACAGGAAGGCACTGAGGTAGTCGCCATCCACGTAGGCGTAGAAGCTGTCGGTGATCGTCGTGCTCGTGAAGGGCCCCTCGGCAAGCGACTTGTATATCATGGCGACCCTCGTGGGGTTGGGCTTCGCGCCGCTGCCGCGTTCCAGCATCTCGGCCTCCCTCGACAGCGCGTGCGTGAGGCCGTGATCCGCCGCGGCGCGGTACATGGCCAGCGCCTTGGCGAGCTTGTGCTGGGGCCGGATCCCGACGACCGCCTTCCCCCTTTTCGAGAGGATCTCGCCCATGAAGTACAGCGCCTCCGGCACCTCGTGCTTCGCAGCCTCCGCGAAGTGCCTCGCAGCCAGCTCGTCGTTGCGCTTCACCGGCTTGCCCTCCTGCGGCCTTTCCACGCCGGTGTAGTACAGGTAGCCGAGGTACTTGGACGCCTCGTGGTCGCCCTGCTCGGCGGCGGCTGTCAGGTACTGCACAGCCTTCTCGGCGTTTTGCGGCACGCCGATGCCGTTCATGTAGCACACGCCCAGGTCGCGGGTCGCTGCCACCACGCCGTTGTCGCTCGCCTGCCGGTACAGCTGGGCCACGGTCGACTCGGCCGCAGGCTCGTTCTCCAGCAGCTTGCCCATCTCGTACATCGCCAGGCCGTCGCCCTCAGCCGCCTTGGACTCCCAGTACCGCATGGCCTCCTTCTTCTGCTTTTCCTCGCTCTGCAGGGTGACCGAAGCCGCCCTCTTGAACGCCTCCACGCTTCGTTCGTCCAGCACGAAATCGTCGGACGGGGTCATGTACGTCAGCGCGTCGGTGCTCCGCCGGCTGAGTCGGGACGCCTTCTTGTATAGCGCAGTTGCGGCTTTGACGTCTTTGGCGCACCCTATGCCGTACAGCAGCCGGTACGCGACGGCGAGAATAGCTGGCACGTAGTTGAGCGCTGCGGCCCTCTTGAGGTAGGCGATGGCCTTTTGGGCGTCACGGCCAAACGACCCGGTGTCATTGAAGGTGTAGACGAAGCTCAGGTAGAACTGAGCGGGCGCATGGTTGCGGTCTGCAGCCTTTTTGAAAAGGTCCCTTGCCTCGGCTGCGTCGCGCTTCCTCCAGAAGTAGAACGAGTCGTACCCTGAGGGCGATGTCGGCGCTCATGCTGCACGAAACCAACCGAACAGGCGTATCTTGCCCATCTCGTACCAGCACTGCACGGTAACGGCGTCCACAGGGCCGTCGGCCAGCTGCACTTTGTCGCAAGCGGCTGCTGATGCTCACCTCCTTGAACTTGTCGAACGCGGCCGCCGGGTTGCCCTCATGTGGAATCACGCCGTATCTGCACAAAGGTCACACTTCGGTGGCGTTGGGAGGCGTACCTGGTCGTCATGGCCTCGTTGAACCGCTTTATCCGGTCATCGTCTGAGCGAGGCTTCCATGGGTAGGCAGTGCCACTCACCGGGATTCCACCCCCTCGCCGCGACCTTCTGCGGACCGACCGTCAGCAGCGGCAGCGCCGCCGCCAGTAGCACGGCTACGGCCGCGCCGGCCGAACGCATGGCGGCGGTTTCGTGCGCGCGGCTCCTCGGACGCACGACGCCCAGTGAAAGTCGGCTATAGCGTCGCCCGGCGGGTCGTTGGGCTCGTTTACAATGAATTATTAAAATGTGTTCCGACGGCGGAGCGACTGGCGCTGCGTGTGTTATGGTGATGTCTTCCTGGCCAGCATCTGCTGCAGTAATTGGCTGGCCCGTTCGCGATTTTTCGCGTCCCCTGCACGGGTGTGTGGTGAAATGCGCGCCTGCTCACCTGCTACATTCATTCCTGGTATGTCCGATCCCTCGCCTTGCGCGGCAAGCCTCGCCTGCTCTGCGCCGATTGTCGCTTGCGCCACGGGGAACCTACCGGCCTTGTGCTGCTGACCCACAACGCTGAAGAACTTGCTGAACTGCGAGCTCTTCAGCGGGATGTGCGACTCCTCGTCGATGAAAGTGAAGTTGGACACATCCTGCGGGGTCATGTTCATGACGTCGTCGCTGTGCCTGAGCGAAACCGTCTTCTTGATATGCAGGTCATGCACCATCTGGCTGAGGTTCTTGAAAGACATTGCGTGGGAATCGTTTGCCGTGTTCGGAGTCGCGCTCGGGCTCTCGGGCCGCAGGCTGCCCAGCGAGAATATGCCGTCAGTGGGCTTCGGCGCGCTCCACCTGCCGGCGCCACCAGCAGGCCCTTTCGCCTTCGTGTTTTGCTTAGACGGCAACGGTTGCCCGTCCGTGTGTTTCGGCTTCCTGTCGCCTGGCATGTGCGCGCCCCCCTTCGGGTGCGTGTGCTCCCGCTGGCGCCCGGGGTGCTTGGGGTGGTTGGCGCCACCGCTTCTGCAACGAGTGACGCGGTCGAAGCAACATCCTACCTTTGCTCGTGGCCGTGGGAGTGGTGTGGTTTCCCGTGCCCGTTCTCCGGCTCCAGGGGCTGATCGTGACCGGGTATGTTCATGGGCTCCAAGAGCGGTTCGTACGGAATGAGGTTGCCATGGCGCCCGTCCTCGTGGCCAACGCTGCTCTCGTGTGACTAGGAGCGCTCGCGACGTACCTATTCTTAGACCTCGGATCATCCGCCTTGGCGCGACGTGCCGAGCGCCTCTCATCCTTCCTGAACGAGAAGAGGCTGCACGACCTCGTGGCAGAAGCCGCTAACGCGATTAGCTCCTTCGGCGGCAGCTGGTAGTACGAGTCGAACAGCACCGCACCCGGGCCCTGTCCCGCCGGACCCTGCTGGCCCTCTTGCGTCTCGCCCACCACCTTGGTGTTCTCGTCCAAAATGCACGGCATCGTGCTGGCGGGTATCGGCGTTTCCGCCTTCACTTTGAAGCTCTCCAGGTGCTCAGTGACGGCTGTCTGCGTCGCCAACACAGCGTCCTCCCATCTCGTCGCAGATTTCGCGGGCTGCTCCCGCGAGCTCGCCGCTATTTGCTCGCCCATCGATTCGCTTGAAAGGCCGCTGCCGTCCACCGCAGGGGCCCCTGCGACGACTCCAGCGCGGCTGTCCCCGTGCAGGCCCGAGTCTTCCTGCTCCCCTACTGCGGGCCGCCCTTCTTCGGAATTAAGCGCCATTTGAACGTCGTGTGTCTTTAAACATCGCCAGTGCCTGAGTGTCGTTGGGGATTGCGAGCGCCTAAGGTGTGCGGCGTCTTCCGCTCGCGACCTGCCTGTAGGGTAGATGTCAACAAGAATAATACGGGCGCACTCTGCCACCTGCGCACGATTCGCTCCTGAATCTGCGGGATGCTGCGGGCAGTATCCGCGCTGTATGTTATCAGTATGAGGCTTAGGACAGCGAAATGCACGGCGCTTAACGCCGTTGCTGTGTATGTCCAAACAGACATAGCACTCAACGGAGCACAGCGACCGACTTCGGACGAAGCGGGTGCTCACTTATACATAGAGATAGGATACAAATGCGGTGTTACTCGAGCGCCTTCCTGCGTGCATAGCTTTTTTTGGCGCAACCACTCGATCGCGCAGTGCCGTGGATTCTCGTTGATTCCCTGCATGAAATCACCTTGCCTGTGGGCACGCGATATTTAGCCGCTATAGTAGTGCATTCGGAATCCAAACTGCGTCGTTGGTTGCGCGAAGTGTGTGACCGTAGACCCTTGCCGAGGGCGCGCGCACCACGAGCGAGGCAATAGCACAGTAATGTAAATCGCACATAAAAAAATGGAGCTCCCCGGGGGCGATGGCGCGCTGTCCTGCTCCATAGAGGAGACGAACGCGATCCGGCTGAAGCTGGGTCTGAAGCCGCTGGCGGTGCGTGATTCCACTCCAGCCGCGGAGGGGAGTGCCGCCAAGGCGCCGGAAACCAAGGCGGTAGACAACGACGAAATAGATGAGAGCGTAGCGGCGCGCAAGCGCCTGATCGAAGGCGGCGGAATCGCCGACCTGTTGGCGAAGAGCGATGACTTGGCGCCACCGGGTGTCGATGGCGAAGCCGGGGCGGTAGACGGCGCCTACAGCTCGCTCGATGTGGAGGCGTGGTCACGCCGAATGGCCGCGATCCACCGCCGCAAACGTATGGGCACGCTGAACTACAGCGACGACGAAGAGGAGGAGCCCGTCGCGCCGGCCGCGCCGCCGAAGCGGACGGCTTCAGCAGTCAAGAGCGGCGCCAAGCTGAAGGTACTGCACAAAGTCGACGAGCTGCCGTTGGATTCCGGCAAGGAGGTTGTGCTCACGCTGGCCGATGTGGGCGTGCTGGAGGCCGAGTCGGCGGGTGTCGCGGAGGTGAACTTTTTGGAAAACCCCGAGCTCGCCAAGCGCGGCGGCGTTAACCTCAAGGGCGGTAGTCGCGGCGCCGGCGGAGAAACTGCGGAGTACAACCCCTACGAGGAGGAGGAAGACGCTGACGGGAAGACAGACATCCTGCGCAAGTACGACCGGGCGGTGGAGGAGTACCAGGGGTCCACGCTTTCCAACCTGGCGGGAGGCAAGCGAGGGTTCTACGTGGATTTGGACAGCGGCGTGGAACCGGCTCCCAAGAAGGCCGCCACGATGTTGACACAGCCTACCGAGGAGAGTTTTGACTTCGGCGGGCTGCAGCGCAAGAAGGATCTGTTAAAGAATCGCCATCGTCCGGTGAACTGGGACAAGGTTTTCAGTTCCGGTTCCACAAACGCCAGAAGTTCGGCACAAGCGGATAGTCCAGCAGCGGCGGATGAAGTTGCTCCGTCGCAGATCGTGAAGCGCGTGACGCTGGACATGGACGATGTGGAGGAGTGCGACCACCTCTACGCCCAGCTGTCTAAACATCGCAATCGCATTCTTTCCACGGTCAAAACCGAGGAACCTGGGCAAGTTGCGGAGACCGCAGTACGCACCAGCGTTATAGACACGGGGGCGGTCGTCGCCGACGCACCCGGGCTCCAGATCAACGCCACGTCCGAGCTCATAAAAGCAGTTAAGCCCAGGCAGTACGAGGAGGAGATCACAGTTCAGCGTGCCAGCCAGCGCGGCTCTAAAGCGTCGGGTGCAGAGGCAGCCGACGATGACGCTGACGACACGGTGGAGTACCCCGACGGCAGCGTCGACAACAGCGCCCCGATGACCTCGGGTATAGCGGCGGCGCTGGCATACCTGAAGGAGAAGGGCGACATCATCGAGGATAAGAAGGATCTGTCGGAGGTGGGAAAGGACATCACGCTGCACTATCTGGACGAGTACGGCCGCCGACTGTCGCCCAAGGAGGCGTTCCGACAGATATCCTGGAGCTTCCACGGGAAGAAACCGGGACTGAACAAGCAGGAGCGTAAGATCAAGCGGATAGAACGCGGTGAGTTTTGCGCATTTGTAATTTACAGTGTTTCAGAGCGTATGTCGAAGCTCAACCCGCTGGAGGGGCTGCCCACCATGAAGGCGCTACTCACCCATCAGGCGGAGTCAAAGTCATCGCACCTGGTGCTCAGCGGCAACACGCCCGGCATGTGAACCGCTCACTTAGGCTTAACTATGCGCTGCTGCGCCTGGTTCCTGAGGTCCGCGACGAACGCTTTCAATTTTGTATCATAGACCTCCACCGCAGTGATCTGGTTCATGAGGCCCGTCTGGAGCGGCTTCGCGGCGTAGGCAGAAATGCCGAACTCCTGCTGGCCCTCCAGCTTACCCTTCAGCTGCCGAATCGCAATGAGCAGCTTCAGCCGCTTCTGCTCCTCGGGCAGCAGGGTCTTGTAGTAGAGTTGCAGAATCTCCATGATGCTCATCTGGTACTGGCGCATCCTGTTCACGGTCGTGTCGTCGTACTCCACTGAGCGGTGGTTAAAGGAAGTGGCGGGGTTGACTTACGAGGCACCGTTTGGGTGATCTTTTCCGACTGGCAGAGCTTGGTGTTGAGGATGAACATGCGCCTGCTGGCGGTGTCGTCGTTCATCGGCCGCCGGATATACTTTATTATGTCGAACCGCCGCATTTCCTCGACGGATTGGCTGATCTCGCGCGCCATGTCCGCGTTGGTGCGCATCTTGAAGGCGATTTTCTTAACGGGCTCCCTGTGGTCGCCCCGTTGCTCGTCGAAGGAGTTCGACCGGCTGCTGGCGTAACCGGGCATGTTCAGCCCCTGTATGATGCACATGTCATCAGTACTTTGGTCGTACTGCGTCGATAGGTCGTGAAAGTAAACGTCCGCGATTTTACGCTTGCGTTCGGTTTCCGCTGCGCGCGCATGTTCGCAACCACGCAAGTCTGACTCACCCCGTTCCTCCAGCGTTTTCGGGTCCACCTTGCAGTCCATCAGGATGCTTGGACGGCTGCACCCGTCAATGATCTTGGCAGCATGTGCGTTGAACCGGTCGACGATGGACGGCTTGGAGTCGACCGCCACCTGGTCTCCAAACCTTTTGGCGACTGACGAAGCAGACGGCTTGCGCTTCGTCAAGTCGTCCACGCGTATCACATCGCTCAACGGGTCGACCTGCTGCAGCACCGAGCCCACAGCGGGTTGAGGCTGCTCGAAGCTTTTGATCGGTACGCCCTTGATATCATCGTACAACACCTGGTTTTCGGGAATCTTCTCCCCAATAATGTGATAGAAGTGACGCGATTGCAGTATGCGTTTCCAGAAGCTTTCGGCGGGGTATTGCCGCTCATGCACGAACTTTTGGTGGAGCGTTCGGATGGTCTCGTCTTCCGCCAGGAGCGCCCTGCCCAGCTCGGGATTGTACCGGTAGAGCCTGTGCCCATTCACGAATTCGCTGCTTGGCGGTATTGCGATGAACCCGTCTAGGTGCGACGGGGCCTCCGGTTGCTCGAGTGATGCGATAAGGTCCACGCTGTGGTGGCTCCAGAAGTCGTCCGGCGACACAACGCCCTCCGCAGAGCCTTCCTCAGCCTCAACCAACTGCTGATACAGTTGGGCAACGTCTCCTCCGGCCTGTAAAAGCCGTTGCTTGTTTCTGTGGATTATGCTTTTGTGGTCCTCCTTTGGCAGCACCGGTGCCGCGGTTGCCACTACCTCCTGAGGTGCCTTGCGAGGCGCCTCCGGAACCTCCGGAACGACCTTAGGCACCTTAACTGGCGCGGATTCTTGCGATACTTGGCTGCAGAAGCGTTCAAGAACGTCCCTGTCGTCACCGAAGTCCACAACGATCACAGCCTTCTCCAGGGCTTCAGCGTGCGCGTCATCTGAGCGTGCTGGTGGGTAATTGAGGCGGTGTTTTACCTGGCGTCAATTTAAGAGGGCCCTCGGTGAACGTCAGCCTGACCTTTGCGGCCTTCTTCGACTTCTCAGACCGTATCCACGTCGAGAAGGACCACTTGAACTTGCCGCTCTCCGTCTCGAAGAACAGAAAGCCATCGCTGATGTGGCAGGCGCCCTTGACGCCGTTGAAAGCGGCGCTTTGCGTCCCGCTCTCTGCCATGTGCTTTAATGTGTTGCGATATATATATTGACTGCGTTGCGGTGTGTGCCCCTCTAGAACCGTTCGTTGAAGTCGAACTTTTTGCGAGGCACGAAAGAGTTGTACAAAATGTTGGGTGCGCTGAGCGATGTGTCCTGGTCTGTGCTGCTGAAGATGGAGCCTTCGCGCTTGCCGGTCATGTAGCCGCTCTTGTTCTTGCTGCCAGCCTGCACGGTGCTGTTACGAGCGGCGCAAAGCGTACCTTTTCCTGGAACTTCCGCCAGCTGTTGGCACGCTGGTTAGCCTCGGACTCGATCCTTTCGGCCTTCTGCTGCTTCTTTAGGGTTTGCACGAGCTTCTTCTTCCTCATCTTTTCCTTCTCGTTGTCGTTCTGTTTGATGATGAGATTCTCCGGGATTCGGTATCCCGCGGGCGTCACTATCTCCTTCACCTCCTTGGACTTGGCATCCTGTCTGATCTTGAGCCGCACCCAATCACGCGCCACCTCCTCGGAGATGTTGTAATCCTTGTACGTGATGACGTATCCGGTCTCGGTCTCCCTGTTAATCACCGCGTCGTACCATCGCCTAGCAATTCGTGTTTGCCAATTGACGCGCATACTTACCCATCCTCGGAGTACAGCACCTGGACCAGGGTACCCGGCTTGCAAAGGTCGGGCGCAGGCGCGTCCACGAGCTTGAGGTCCTTGGCTGCCAGGGCGCACTGCTCGCCCGAACCCACCAGCTGGATGACAACCTGGTCGCTCGGCGAATCGCCCAAGAGCTGGATGATCTGCCCGAACTTTTGCTTCCCATTGTAGAGCACTACGCATATACGCCCTGCATTGCATGACCCCCGTGTGGTTGCAGCGGCGGACATACCCAGAAATTGCGCATTCCCGCCTGTTGCGGACGTCGCTTCCTCAGGCTCTGGCGCCTCGGCGGCCGCAGCGGTGGAGATCGCCGTGGCTTCATTCTGCCTCTTGTACTGGATGAGGTCCTCGGTGAGCTGGATGACCTCCAGAAGGTCAGCCTGCAGGGCCTTGAGCTCATCGTTGTCAGGGTCCTGCTCTAGCGCCTCTTGTACGAGCTGGATCTTTTCACGGTAGTCTGCGATTTTGGCCTGCGACGTTGTCAGCCGTCGTGTCTGGTGTGTACAGCTCTTTCGTGTCACCTCGGCAGTCAGCCACTAACCTGCAAATCCTCATACGATTCGCGATTCTCCATATTTAGGAGCGTTTGTAACGCGATGTCTGACAGCTTACTGGCGCGGGTCTTCGGTGACGTCCTTCCAGTGTCACCGTGGTGTGCGATGGATGTCTAACTTCGTCTCTTCCGCGGCGCTCTCGCACTACGGCGCAGGCCTAGAGTCCCCGCCTTATTCTCGAGGCTGCAGCGGGGGCCGCGTCTATTTGGCACCGCGGGGTAGTGCTATTCGGGGAGCCCAAACGCGCGGGGGGGGCTGCTTGGCACCGGGGGCAACATCACTTTCATTTCCAACAGCAAACTCTAACAATGGCTTCGATTACTTCGATTCATGCTCGCGAAATTCTTGGTATGTTTATCTGCCCTGTGTGTTGCACATTACGCAGACTCCCGTGGAAATCCCACGGTCGAGGTTGACCTCGCCACCGCTGACGGTCTCTTCAGGGCTGCCTGCCCTTCCGGCGCCTCCACCGGCATCTACGAGGCCCTAGAGCTCCGTGATGGTGACAAAGCGCGCTACCTTGGCAAGGGTGTGTTGAAGGCCGTCAACAACGTCAACACCACCATCGCCGCCGGTGTGAAGGGTCATGATGTCCGTGACCAGAAGGGATTGGACGACCTCATGGTCAAGAAGTTGGACGGTAGCATGAACGAGTGGGGTCACTGCAAGTCAAACCTCGGAGCCAACGCTATCTTGGTTGTCTCCATGGCCGCTGCCCGCGCCGCCGCCGAGAGCAAGAAGGTCCCCCTGTACCAGCACCTCGCTGAGCTTGCCGGCAAGCCGACTGACAACTACATCCTCCCAGTTCCCTGCCTGAACGTCATCAACGGTGGTTCCCACGCCGGTAACAGCCTCGCCATGCAGGAGTTCATGATCCTCCCCGTCGGCGCTCCTTCCTTCAGGGAGGCCATTCGCATGGGTTGCGAAGTATACCACAACCTGAAGAAGGTCATCAACGCCAAGTACGGCCAGGACGCGACCAACGTGGGTGACGAGGGTGGTTTCGCGCCCAACATCAAGTCTGCTGAGGAGGCCCTTGACCTCTTGGTTGAGTCCATCAAGAAGGCCGGCTTTGACGGCCAGGTCAAGATTGCCATGGACGTCGCTGCCTCCGAGTTCTACGTCAAAGAGTCTAGTTCTTACAACTTGGGTTTCAAGTGCGAGCAGCCTTGCATGAAGTCTGGCCCCGAAATGGTCGCCTACTACAAGGAGCTTTGCCAGAAGTACCCCATCGTCTCCATTGAGGACCCCTTCGACCAAGACGACTGGGAGTCTTACAAGATGTTGACGGACGAGATCGGCGCTGCCGTTCAGATTGTGGGTGACGACTTGCTTGTCACTAACCCCAAGCGTATCGAGACTGCCCTTGCCAAGAAGGCTTGCAACGCTCTTTTGTTGAAGGTCAACCAGATCGGATCTGTCACCGAGGCCATCGACGCTTGTCTTTTGAGTCACGCTAACAGCTGGGGTGTGATGGTTTCCCACAGGTCCGGTGAGACTGAGGACACCTTCATTGCCGACCTCGTTGTCGCCCTCGGCACAGGCCAGATCAAAACTGGTGCTCCCTGCCGCAGCGAGCGCAACGCCAAGTACAACCAGTTGATCCGCATTGAGGAACAGCTTGGTTCCCGTGCTCGCTACGCTGGCGCTGCCTTCCGCACTTGCGGAAACTGAGCGATTTGCGTAACTTCCGTCTCCCAATATCTGTGGTTAATTAATCATCTCTTGCCTGCACGTTGCATTCTCGTGATATCTATACTGGTATTTGGTTTTGCTGTGTATGTATTGTACTTGGGTGAGTATGGTTGTCCCCGTTGGACAACGTTTGTGCCTGCTGCACTTTAACATTCGCCTCGCCTAGTCGTTTCTTCCTTACAGATTTCAAAGTGGTTTGTTGACCTCCTTTAACGGTAGTTATAGACACGTGGTTGACGTTTTATCCACTGTATGCAGAAACTTATTCGACCCATTCTATAGCTGATTATTAGTACGTTCTCTCATTTTATAGTGTGCCATCTGGCTAGGCCCGGTTTTCGATTTCGCGGGGCTGCCGCCTCACGCTGATACTGGTTGCGGGATCCACGTCGGTTTGTTGCCGATCGTTACTGGTGCAATTCATGCGGGCATCCATCTAGTTAGGGTCAGAGGGTCTGCTAGAGTCGTACTCTTACCTTTGTTTCACGTCACTCTTCGCAACGTATGAGTTTGTTGCTCTACATTCGCGTTGGATGTGGTAAATGTGCGATAAGAGATGCTAAGTGCTAGTAGGTGCATATTATAATATCGTTTCACAATTCCTTTCCACGTCACAACATTTGGTACAACCATGGACATCGTCTGATCCTTTAAAAAGCATTGGCGCCTTTCACGCTCCTATGACATCGTCTCCACAACGTTATATGCGCTGTAAATCGCCATGTCGAGAATGGTGATAACATTGCGATGATAATGTATCGCCAAATAATGGGTATCTTGTTGAGAATTTTCTCGGGAAGGGCAACCATGCCTCATGTAATAATTTTAGTTTTATAGATTGCATTAAAAACGTTATCAATGACATAAAATGAACACTGTTGTCTAATATTCAAAATTTTTAGTCTTGCTTATTTTTTAAGGAAAATTCTTCCGTAACAAGCCAGCTAGCTGGGGAGATGGGATCTTCACTGCCACTACTCGAAAAAAAATACTCAGCCTTACTTATTAGCTAATGCATATATTCATGCGTTTTAAGTTGGTTGAAGGTCATTTTTACTCAGGATTATTTTTGTCTATCGTCGGACTTAAATTATAAACATGGCGAAATTTATAGGAGCCCCGTTGGCAATTTGCGCTATAATTCTGCAGTTTATTAAATTCATAAACGCATTGCAATATGATTTTAGTAGTAGTCTGAGATCTTTGGTTGCCGATGCCCTAGTTGCATCCCACATAAACATGGATGACCTTGGGATGGCAACTCTTATGTGCCCACGCCAAATAAACGGTATTGAGTATGTATGGCATCCCCAACCAACCGCGGATCATAACTTTTGTCTCGAAACATATGTGATTGAAAATGGCGAATTTCACTCTGTCCCTTTGTCGACGGTAGTGATTACGGAAATACGACGCTTAAATTTTTGGAAAACGTCAAGGCCGTCGCAAACAGACTTGCATATTGATCTAATGGATGACTATATATACGCCATCACCGAGAATCGTTTCGTGTTCATTTGTGGTCCTAGAGGTTTGGTATTGAGTGAGGCGCTGCAAGCCCAACTTGCTAGCCTCGATGGTTTTGCTGAAATAGACGCTCATCCATGGGAACCGAGAACGCCATTGGTTGACGAAATAGCCAAGATAGGGGGAAGCTTGGGTGTGGTATTCTTGCACAGAGGCCGCAAGCACAAACTTATGCAGGGCTGTGGAAGCCGTCCCTCACCACTTTTTGCTTCGGATAATGTTACCGTGGACTCCGAAACGGGCACACGGTCGTGTATGGTAGATCCGATGTCAGAATTGCCCATAGGCTTCATTTGTCAAGGGCGTATTGAACCTGATGATTGCATGAAGTATCTCTTGGACAAGACGGACGGAGTTGTGACTGCTCCTACACCACATTTATATAGGAATTTTAATCATCGTGGAAAATGGGTTATAGCGCAATATTTTGATGGATTAGCATTACGGGCATTCAAAGGCGAATGTAGGTGCATAAATCCGAAAACGGGTAGGGTGAAAGCAAGGATAGAGGTCCGTTGGAAAACTGAATACATTTGTGACATAACCAGCATGATTGCCCGTAACAGGTTCAATCCTATTAGTGGCCCCTGGTGTTCAGTGATGTTACATCCGGGTGCTACGTTGACCATAAAGTTGCCAAAACAGACAGTCAAGTCGGCTGCTGCTGACTTGGAATTCGAAGAAGACGGCGACGTTGAGGAGGATGCTTTGACAGCCCCATTCTCGCAACTGCCATCTATCCATGAATACGAAACTGAATTCAAGCCGGACGTATCTTTGATATTACGCCAAAGACAAACGATTTATGACATCGATCTTTACGACGAAATCTTGATCCAGGATGCATTAACTGGCGGTGCGTTCGAGGTAGATGTTTCACAAATGGAGGGAGGAGAGGTCAAGCTGAAGTACCGTATGGACAAACCTCTGGCGTTACGAAGTGGATACAACTCGTTTTTATATCATTGGACATTCATATCTAGAAACGAAAATGTTCTTGAAAAGATACGCGCTGTAGTGAACGTCTCATTTGCGCCTACCTATCGCTACAATATTATTGGTTGTGACCGATGGAAACCAGGTATGTTTGATCCGGCAAATGACAGTGAGTCTCTTGCAATTAAAGTCGTGGGGAATGGTATGGCGTTAACATCTGAATGGCTGGTAAATGTCAGTAGTGGCGAGCAGCAAGCCGGCATTCAATGCGGACGCAATGAGGATCTGTTTCCAAACAATTGCGAGTCCACAGGATACGATATTTCGTCCAATCAGGTTGCGCCATTTCCTACATCTGTGCGCAATGCGACACTTTACCCCGTTCGAGGATTTCAGGTATTCGACATGAGCTTCCAAAATGTCCCCGTCAGTCACGCCTGCAGTTGTGTTGATGAACATGGATACGAAACATCTAGACTTGTTTTGCGATCAAACCGTTATGAAGAGTATACTTACACAGTAAGTCGTGAAGCCGCATACCAATGGTTGATGCCTTACTCATTATTGCCTTGGAATGAGGTGGCATTATTTTACGGCGATCACACTCATATGCAATCAATTATGCTACACAACATGCCCCAGATACCTATAAAATTACACTCTGGCACTAAAATCTTAATGCGGTGTGTTCTGGATGAGGGGGTTTACGACGATGAGAATGACGCCGTAGTACCACCTACATGGTTACCAGATTATCCTCGACATCACCATTACAAAGTAGATACGACCACATATGGGCCTATGCTGATTTCAAAGTTGAACGGAGAGAGAATCGCTGGTACAAAAGGTGGACTCGACATCAGTATTTCAGAATATACAGACGAATATTGTGATTTGGCGATTACATCCAATAGCGGCGCAATTTTGGTATCTAAGGATCCAGATCACTCGGAGTACGTGCCAATAACATTCGTTTGCGGTAAGGAGCTATCAGAATCAGATTTTGGTCAAGTCAACGATAACGCATTGGCAGCTGATATTCCCCCGCCTGTAGCACCGTTAGAGGATTACACATGGAACGTAGTTCAAATTGACGTAGAGATGACAGACCCGTACATGCAAGGGTGCGGAATTACTGACTCAAGAGATATGTTTTTCAAGCCCGAGACACCCAAACTATACGACACTTACAGACAACTCCAGTTCGGATGCAAGATCAACATTCAGGCTGCTGAAGAAGCGGCATTCTATTGCCCAGCTCCTTACGTCCTGGACCCACCGAATTGCTTCTACCAAGTCTCGGTGAACGGTGAAGTGAAGAACCTGATGGACATCAGCCAGTCTTTGGTAGCGTCTCGAACTAATCACTTTGTCACACTGAAGTTCGACAGTGCTCGTATAGGACCCGGGGAGACCCTGCACCAGACCCCGCCGTTGGAGTGCCGGTGCGTCACCATCAAGGGGGTCATCCTATCCACCATCCAGATCGAGAACTACTACTCCAAGGAATGGGTAGCTCAGATGTAGTAAATCTTTTTGTCAATGACAGAGTTTAATTGTCATAGTTCGTGTTGGTGTCTGATGATGTCAGAGGAACTAACCGTTTAGGATACTACACGCTTGTCTGTCTCGAACTGAACATCTTCTTGTGTTAATACAGTTATTTATAATTAGTGCAAATCACATTTACCCATCCAATAACATGAATTGTAACGAGGTCCTAAAAACTTTTGTGCAAACAAAATCAAGACGCTGCAGTACGGATGTCTTCTTATATTTTCACGAATCAAAAATTCCGCAATGTCTCCTACAAACAAAAATGGATGATATATGTAACCTGTCACTGTAGTTCAGAAAATGCGGTGATGTTGGTACGTGACCAAGGGGCAGTGGATGGTCGTATTGGAAGAGCATTGATATTCGATGCTGGGATGAATTCGTAAGCTCATACACGCTTAACATAGTACCAATTGATATGCGCAATCATACAACTCTGATTCATTCTGCAAATATCGAGGTGAGATTTTCAATGCCACATTCGGCTGATATACCACACAGCTGGAAGGGAAGGCTGAGGGCTAATAACCCAATGTCTCATGGTAGGATGTTCATCATTCGAAAAATGATCAAGATGCCGATTATAGTTTTTGGATGCGAGAAATATATGCAGTTATTATAATTTTGCCTAAGCAACTTAAGAGAAGTGTTGTTGGGTAGATGCCACGATTATCATACTCTTCGGTAGCAGCGTGACTGAGATGTTACAAGTACAATTGTAAGGATTTGTCGACTCTTCACGAAGTAAACGTTGACATTGATGAATAGAGAGCAGTAAGGTATGTATAACTACATGCGCTTTTAAGAATTCAAAATGACAAGTTTGAAGCAATGATTAATCAACTTCCAGTCCAATCAACTAGACATATCTGGACGTGAAAGACGTATTTTAGAATACAACTTGGCGTGGCACGCCGGTGCGAAAAACGCAGGCGTAGGACCCTTTTTGTTAATTACTTTTTGGGAAATGTGAAAGTTGCGTTAATATCAATGCGTTCGGTTGCTATGAATGCGAATTTCTGGTAAACAAAGTACACTGAACTCGCCTGACAACTCATCGCCTTTTTACGCTGCTATTGCTCTAAAGCGTTGAACGATTTAATATGCCCAATTATAGGCACATTTATCACACACAAAGCCGTTACAGCTATAACATAGTAATCAAAATAACACTGTCGACCCGAATACCGAATAGACGCGCGGAATCGTAAGCTGGCTGTTGTGCATGATTTCGGCATCACAACGGTAAATATGGCCATTTTAATTACAACAACAACCATATGGACAAGTTATGATTTACAACACTGTGCCCATATAGATTGGGAAAATAGAAGAAGTGAGTGAATGTGGTTAATGCTAGGTTACCAGTATTACATTCGCTGAGGCATTTGTGTACCCGTGCCGACATGCGTGCAATGATTCAAATAGATGATACGACGATTCAAGGGGGCGTATTGCACATTTACTGCACACCGACTGCATTGATGTGCTTGCATTCCGTCCAAGCAATTCATGCTGCAAGGTTTCCACACACTGAGCAACCCAGCGTAGCATGACGACTGAGCTAGGGATCCAGATATATAACACACATTATTTGGGATGCTTTTTTGGAGGTTTAGTTACCGTTATGCGCATGTTTGACACTATCAAAATGCGGTAATGACGGCAAAAGATCGATGGAATACGACGAAGAAGTTATGTTCCGTTGAAGGCACGCTAATCTATATTCACAGGAGCCACTGTGATGTAATGGATTCCCTTGCAGTTCATCAAGACCTATTTTGATGCCGTTGACAAAATGTGTGACCCTGCTGATTTGTATTAGACGCGGTATCGGTGCCACCAAGTTTGGGACGAAATATGTGCGACTTAAATGTTGACGATATTCACAGAAACCAGCGTTTACTCCAAAATCTGCGTGTCGTAAGGACTCAAATACACGGAACACCGCCTGAGTATAGTTTCTGCTCCGAAGCACAGTGGCGTGCTTGATTCACGGACAATCGATGATCGCGGCCTTGTCAATAAGCGTTTGGAACGTATGTGAACTAATGTACACTAACGTCCGGTTGTCATGTGCTGACAAGCGCTAGAAATAATTGTGTCGTCCACTGAGCACAAGAAGATTTACGTTAATCACGGAAGACAGTACGAGGAGTGTCTGCCTTCCCCATGTGACTGCAGTGTTGGTAACGAACAAGCTCCGCAAGACTCTGCGTACTCTAAATAAAACTGTCATCGACCCATCGTATCATTTTTAACATTCGAGTGTCACCTAAAATGGTGCTAACATCTCCGGGTCCTGTATGTGCGATTTTGCGTTAAACTTGTCTACCCAGTGACTCGCGTACTGCATGCCACGTTAGTGGTGTGGAGCTCTATAAGACAAGACAGCTAGGTTGTCGCCATATTCCAACGTCCACCTATACGGTGAACAGAAGGTTATTTGTAAATTTTAATTAGACACGCAGTCATTAGAAGGCGACGGTACTTGCGTTGTGCTCATCAGCCATTAAGACACAGCTATTTAAACACGCGGACTGTTTTGTTAACAACCCTACCAATAGGCCAACAATTAACACATTTATAGAAGTCGGTTAATTTAGAAGTTGTTATCAAAATGGTGTACACTTCGTTGACTGAAGCCCCTCACAACCTCAAGGAGGCTATTGATTGGTTGTTGGCCGTGAAGGGAGATGACGCTACAACGAACCTGACTGGTTTGGGTGCAGCAGTTCACAAATTTCTCGCAAACAAGCCTATCGGTAACGCGGTTGTGCCAGCTCTCGAGAAAGTCAAACTTATTACAAAAGAGTTCGTGTGGAAGCAAAGAACACGAGGATTGTGGTATGTGGATAGGATGTTGAAGCGACTCGAGGAAAAACTGTGGAAAGGACGCGAAGAACTTGTTGATGCCTTGGAGTATGTCCGTGAAAGCGATTACCAGAACATCATATGGACCGAGGGCACTACGGCTGAAGCCGTGATTGAAAAATTAGGTGAAGTTGTGGATGGCACTGAGATGTTCTTGGATGATGTCAAAATCCCTGAGCAGTACGAGTCTGCTTACAGTTCAGAGGCTACATGGGATGCGTCATGCAAGGAGGACCCGAGAGCTTGTGCAATGGTCTTCGTAGGAATCGCACCAATGCTATACACAGGCCTGCGTTCTCTGAAAGATTCAGCTGTTGCAGCTACCTGGCCTTCGTTTTTGATGAATAGTCCGGGGTTGGGGGATATGTTGGATTCTGTAGGTTATAAAGATCAGGCAATCCGCACTAGCTTGAGTGGTCCAGAGGTCACCAGCGCGTTGAGAGCTGTGGATGGACAATTCTTGAACATAATCTACGACCTTGCTGGATTCTGGGCTTTCTATGGATTGAAAAACCCAGCCATGCAACCTGACAAAAATAGAAAATACCCGATACCTGGAGTTGATTATCGTATCAACATGAAGCCCATTAAACCTCCCAAGAAGTATGTGTTGCGCAAAGCGCCCAGCACATACACTGCCACCGGATCTAACAACACGTACAATCCTGGGGTGCCAACGGTGTTGGATATGGGTGACACTATCCCACTTTAATGTGCCTCATCGTTTGCTGTGTCTTTGTAAGACTGCGGGATCTGTTCTTTAACACTTTTATTAATAAATGTTGATATATGTCCAATCTGTCATCCCCTCTGCCCATTGTTTTGAACCGCTAATCGGTTTACCTAACAAGCAATCTGGTAGTTAAGGTCGTAGACGTATTAGGACAGCGTATTAGTGGCCATTAGATATGAGTTATTGCCGCAACCCATCATCTCAGTAAATCGTGGAAATGCCCGATATCATCTGGATGTCTGAGGAACACAATCACCATCGTGGGAATGGCTGACCAACCAATAGCTTTTGGTTATAGGAGACACAAGGAGGCGAAGTCACGTAGACGGTGGAGTATCACAACTGAATAGTTTTCAACCAAGTGCCACCGTCCAACGTGCCGATCTGTGTCGAGGGACATGAAGACTCGCGAAGATTATGACCGTGAGTCACCACATGTCCCGTACAGGGTGGATGCCACCTAAAAACCCCGGTACAAAGGTGGCGAAGATCTCGCTGTCGAAGCCAGAAGCATGAGGCGCCGCCCTGGTTTACCCGGATATTGGCCTAAGCCATACGCAGACACTTATAGCACACAATGCAACTTAAAACACGGCATTAATAGTGAGCGTTATGTTGGCATACCTTGGACGTGCGATTGATCCGTCATGTTCATCACTGGGTGAATGTAAGACGGTGGATAAATTTTTTGCGATTAAGTTTCCTACACAAAAGCGCAATGCTTATGATACGAAAAGATGCGATTGCTGTGCGATTCGCTGAGCAGACACTTTGCAGTCCATGAACAGTGAGTCAGCCTCGTCTATGAAGCGCCTGTCTAGTACATCGCTCTGTCCAATTTCTCTCAATATGTTTGCGGGCGCAATGAGCTGCATGCAATAGCGCAAGCTTGCATTGGCCCCAATTTCTCCCAAGCGTAACAAGGCGTCGTCGGTTAGAGGCACGTTTTCTGCCTTCCCCCGTATGCGCAATACTTGCACTAACTGCACAACCATATATCGTCATGTGTCAGCACTCACTTCATCAATGGTATACGGAAGTGTTTTTATGATCAACAATCGGTCGAGTAGATCCACGGGAATTCCATGTGGTTCTATGGAATCCGTACCTCGAACTGTGCAGAGCTGCACACATGAGCTTGGTAAAACTCTCAGCTTACACCACGGTTTGTCGAAAGTATAACAATGGGCGCCAACGGTGATTCTAATGCCTTCGTGAGGTACGTAAAACACTCAATGTCGAACATGTGGACCTCGTCAATGTACAATACCCCTGGTACCACCTCCGCAACACCCATGTCTATGTATCGATTTACGGCCTTGTTCACTTCCAGCCTCAATTTTTCGGTTATTTCCGTTTTCTTAGGCTTGATATACTGGTTGATCATTGAAAGAACATCATTCCCACCCTGTGCATGTATATTTGAAAACGTTCTGCACGACGCACCGTCGGTTGTGAATTTGCGACGTCGAGGTCATTTAGGGACATTTCTTGCACGCATTGCTTTTGCTTGTATACATCTCCCTTTGGTATAGGAACGTATTCCTCGACCTCCAGGTCAAACTCAGTAGCATATGCATCACATCTGCCGCAGCGCCGCACTTGACCTGTCACATCTGTCGCACATCTGTCATTAATCTAACCTGTTGATGCGTCTATGTATATAACATCTCCTATCGTGACCTTTTCTTTAACCATCTGGTCGTGTATCTGCGGCGCCAGCCTCAGAGTTTTGGTCCCCTTGACCGTTTTGAGGGTGACGACTACGGCGCTGACACACTTTGCTGCAATAAGATATACAGGTTTAAGTTTTAAACGGTACCAAATCCTCCGCTCGGATTTTCCGTTTCCTCTGCCACGAGTTCGGTGACTTCGCCTTCGTACACTTGTTTTTCCTCCTTCAGAATGATGTGTATCGACTTGCGGAACGCCTCATTCAAGACCTCGGTCTTCTTAACCTCACTGCTGAACACTTCGGTACTCGATAGGATAGTAAAAGGCGCGGATGTGTTAAGCTCTTTTGCTATGGCCATGGCTAGAGCGGTTTTGCCGCTGCCGCTTGGCCCCGCAAGCAGTAGCGCCCTTCCTAATACATATTATGACAAGTCATATTAGACTCAATCACACGGACATTACTATCGAATGTATGCCACATTAATGGATGCTTACCGGCCATTTTCTTCTCCTTTATCATATCCACCGCGAGCTGCGCAGCCTCCCTCGCCCTGTACTGGCCTACCAGACCGCAACCAACATCGAAACAATCGATATATTCCTGGTATCTCGGGTCAGAAACATCTCCTGTTGAGTTAATGAGTGCCGTGTCTACTTCGAATATGGATGGGTTGACGCCCAGTCCTTTGATGTGGCTGTGCACGGATATCTTCTCCTTGAAAACTTTTGGCGCGTTTCCTTCCGCCTTGATGGTGTTTAGCTCTGGCACGCAATCTTTTACTACACCCATAGCCGCCATATTGCCGCGTAAAATGGGATATGCGCGGGCTAAGACGCCGAGAGTATGGTGCTGGCCTTCCACTCCTTGCCGCGCCCGCCAAAGTTCCGCCGCCCAAAGAGTGAGATGGATTTTTAGCTAAATATACTGGCTCGCTCATCGTACGTCGATTAACGTACGATCTGGTAGCACGTTTGTCTCAGACCACGCGGCGAAAATAGCCGCATGATTGATCATTGTATTTTTTGCTGTAATTTTCCATATCGCGACAAAATAACGTGCCAGCTCTATAACTGTCACGCGCATCGTGTAGATACATATCAGGGCAGCCTTGTGGCATTTCTTTTGTGTGCTTTGCCGTTGCAGATGTGTGTATTATAGATAGCTGCCATTAGCCGTGTTCGTGGCTACAATACTGTAAATTACCGATACCGAGTGATCAGAGGATTGGCATTTTAGCCTAATAGTCTCTGATGGCTCCGGAAAGATGCTCATGCTTTGCTAGGATTTCGCGTGCATCTCTACGCGAAAATGGTTGCAACAATGGAGGTTGCGACGTTGCAGATACAATCGAGGCGGCGAACGCCGACAACCCTCTGCTGGACTCTATAGTGTTGGGTAGTTCAGCATTGGGCAATTTCATTGCGCCGCCGTGGCATTTGATTAGCCCATGCGAATCTAGTGTGGTCAATAAACTTTGGGAAGACCCTGAAGGCCACCCCGAGCTTACTTCGAAACAGAAGGACCGTCTGTATCGTTGGGTACGTTTTTTTTGGGGCAGCGGCAGGAAGTGTTTCTTCGCTGCTGCTCCCGACAGCGGTCGCATAAAGCAAGGGTTCGTTGCCGATTGTTCCTTTCTGTCATCCTTGGCTGTCCTCGCAGATTACGAATCTCGATATTCTGTTCCTTTACTAAGTAACATCATCAAATTCGTTTCCATCGGTCCCCATGGTTACGCGGATTTGGTGCAGCCAACGCAAACATGCACTGAGGCGCACCCCTCAACCAATCCCGGTACTGCCATAGGGGTCAAGTTATACTTTAACGGTATTGCCAGGTGTGTTGTTGTGGATGACTGGGTGCCCATTCGCGCCGATGGCCGCCTGCTATGCGCCCATTCGTCGGATCGCACCGAGTGCTGGGTGAGCATCCTCGAAAGGGCGTTTGTAAAGTTGAACGGCGGCCGTTATACCATCCGCGGTACCAACCCTGGAATCGACATATACCATTTGACCGGATGGATCCCGGATATAGTCTACTTGCAACCGAGCGGTTGCATCCCTTCTGGAGTTGCTGCGTCGGCTGATCGTTCTGCAAACAAGTGGAACGACATGTGGGACGTCATTTACGCGGGCTTCTGCGGAGGTTCGTGCGTCGTTTGCCTCGGCACCAGCGACTTCGCGGACGCGCTTCCAGTCGGCCAGGATAGGCCGGAGGGGATTTCTGTTTCCTCCGGCATCGTTAGTGACCATGCGTACAGCATGATTGACATGAAGGAGGTGCAGATGCCGAACAAGCGTAGAATACGTTTGATGTACTTGAAGAACCCTTGGGGCAGCATTTCGTGGACGAAGCGATTTTCGCCTTCCGACAAAACCTCTTGGACGCCGGAAATGCAGAAGACGCTGAACTACGTTCCTAACGCTTCCGAGGACAATGGAATGTTCTGGATTGAGTGGAACGACGTGTTAAAATGGTTTTCGCACCTGTACGTCGCGTGGAAACCCAGCCTTTTCCGCAGTCGCGTTACCTTACACCACGTCTGGGAACCCAGTTCGCATTTCCTAGATTCTTGGGCCCCTGATGACATGTCGCTCTCTTTGTATAACCCGCAATTCAGTGTAGTTATATCATTCGGTAGTTCCAACTCTGCCACCCTATGGTTGATGCTGATACAACATCGCGTAAACTTCGAGGATCCCTTGAAGTACCTGGCGATGCACGTATTTTCTAGCAGAGATGCCGTAGTTTGTCCGGTTTTACCTGATGTCCAGGGCGTATACAACAACGGCGAATGCATTCTGTTGAAGCTTATAGTTAAGTTAAGCTCGTTTAGCGAATCTCCCGGCAAGCACATGCTGACGGGTGACCCCGTTATCGCTCACACCTTGGACGACGAGTCTAGTGTGACCGTACTCGTATCGTATTATTCCAGGAAGCTGGAGCGTGCGATTCCATTCACGATCCGCGCGCTTTGCTCAAGACCTATAAAATTGACTCCCAAACCGTGCCTCGTGCGCCCGGATTGGTACAGCACTGTAATACACGGCGAGTGGACTGACGGCAACAGTGGAGGCAGCCCCAAGAACATATGGACGTACTTTAAGAATCCGCATTATCGGCTCTACTTTCCAGGGGAATGCGAGGCTGTTGTTTTGCTGGAATCCGTGAACCCCCTCTCGGTGAACCTCCGGATTTTCACTGGACGTATGGCCACTATCCGTGCGCTCAAGGCTGGGCAGCTGGTCTCGTCGGATGATTATCGGGCCCAGTGTTGTGCCGTATCCTCCACCAACTTCTGCGGTCAGTACGTAGTCATTCCTTCCACGTATCGCGCTACCGACCGTGGCGCGTTTAGGATAATCGTACACTCGAACAAAGAATGCAGCATATCCCCGTTGCCGTATCCTCAGTCGCCAGTTCCATCAACGGCGGGTTTGATCAGTCAACGCTTCGACATGCAGGGACCTCTTAACATGCAGGTGTCCTGTCCGACGTTGGTGTCGATTCGGCTAAAGGTGCCGACCGAACTGTTGAGTGACAACTTCGCGCTGCTGGCGTCGTCCGCTGGGGCCTCACACCCGCAGCCCCGGGATGCCTGCACCAGCTTTGACGGCCTAAACAAGCACTTTTGTGTCTCCTTGGCGTGCAGCATCTGTGGCGGCGCCGGGGGGAGGCTACGCCAGATAACCAGGAGCGACCCCCTAAGTGGTCATGCCGAGGGGTACGATTTGGTGCTATATAGTGACTTGAATGGTGGAAACTCTAACACGGGGCGAACCCCGTCTGCGTCCGCTCGTTACCTGTTCGATAACGAGCGTGTGATAAACTTCACACTGGTTGAGCTACAGCCCAACACAGTTCCATACAGACTCTGTTGCATCAGCGGAGTGTCGCGAGGGGCGGTAACGCTCATTTCCGACCACCCCGTGTCGATTCAGTAATGCAGTGATGTTAATGTCGCAGAGTATTGTACGTTTGTTCTGTATAGATACGCTAGAACCACGGCTGGTAGCTGGTTTTCAGCTTACCCAGCGTGCTGGAGTCGGCTGACGCGTCGATGATGCACGTGATGATGTTGTTGATGGGCATGTTGCACTGCTCCTGGTCCGTGGGCGACCTGAGGTAGGAGCAGTAGTTGAGCACGCGCCCAATGTACTCCTCCAGTTGGCTGATTTCGCGATTGGGCGCCATTGCCGGCGTAGCGGGCTTCGACTCGCCGTTGGAGCTCTGGCTGGAGGCTTGGTTGGCCTGGTTATCTGGTTTGTTGTTCGGCGAGTTGGGGCCAGTGTGGAAGAGGCCGAAGTCGTCGCTGAGTATGGCACTCAGGGATCCCAAGATGTCGATCTTGTACGAGTGTATGGCGGCGCATATGGCGTACATCACCGCTGGCATGATTCCCATGCGGCAGACCGGTCCGATCATAGTTTTGATGTTGCGGGTGAACCTGAAGACCCGCAGCTTGGAGTACTCCACGAATATTTCTCGCGAGTAGTTGAGTCTGAAATCCAACTGCTTGAGCTGCCCGGTGCTGAAGTTCACGCTCAGTTTGCAAGGCGTGGCGTACGGGGTTACGAACATGAGCCCGAGTAGCGCCTGTATCGCGTAGTTGCTCGTAAATCTTTGCCTTAGCGTCATGAAATCCTGGTAGTTGTCGAACCGGCTCATGGCGTACTTGAGGAGGATGTCATCAGGTACGAGCGCACAGAGATCGCTGTAGGCATCCATGAGAACATCCTGGTGGATTTTTTTGTACCAGGTGGTGAACCACGGATACTGTTTATCCTTGAACATCTGATACACCTGCGTGAAGGAGAGGTTGTCTTTGCAATCAGGGTTGAAATGTTTCCAGCGTTCCAGCAGTTGCTGCGTCACCCCCGTCTCCATCATCATCTTATGTAGCACCAGCAGCAACATGTTTGTCTCATGGTACATCGACGGGTGCGTGTTCATGAATTTCTTGTACTCAGGACGTTCTACGACGAAGTTGCGATACGAAACTGATTCTGAGAAGATTGTAGAGAGCGTTTCATCGTGCTCGTCCTCCTCGTAAAGGCAAAGGTAGGGGTCGAGGGATACCACGTTCACAACCGGTATGAACACATCCCTTCTGCGCGTTTCGTTGTACCTCATACAGTAGTGGTTGAACAGTTTCAACATCTGGCTGATATGTTGGTCGGACTTTTGCCTCACTAGCGGGAGGGGCTGTACGGTGTACACGTACACTTGCCCATTTTGTGCGAGCATGGAGATGGACTTCACGACGTGGACACCCCGCCGCCGCTTCTTCACCTCAGGCAATAACGCCACTACATTCATGCATTCTCCTACACAGTCTCTCTGTTTGGGGTTCAACAGAGCGTGGCTGGGTCGTATTGTTGGCAGTTGCAGCTCCATGTTCAGCATTTGCAGATGTTGGCAAAACTGGTGTACCCTCATGTTATTCATTTGCTGCTGCACAACGTCGTTTTGCGATGTTCTCGAGGCCTCGTGCAGCATCGTCATCCAATTGAGCAACAAGTTCATCGTCTCGCCGCAGTTCAGTGTGGAGTTGGCATCGCTGAAGTGCTTGTCAAATTGTTTCATCATTTGCACTAGCTGCGAGTCCGGTTCCCCTGTTTCAATCGTCCCCGGCGATCGTTGCGGCATCTTAAGTGCCAAGTAATTGAAAACATGCGGCGGCAGTTTTTCGTTGAACGGCAGGTCGAGGCACTCCTCGAACGCGGTTTCCGTGGCAGACAGTATCTCGTCTACGAAATCCGGCCTTCCCATATGCGTCACAGTGGCAGCAAATGATTCCAGCATTGTTCCAACATTTGGGTTTGATGCGATGAGGTTGCTCAGGATGCGTTTCATGGTTGCGGGTTCAGTCACCTCCGCGCCGTTTTCGCTATCTCCGTTCGAATTTTGAGAGAAGTATTCACATCTGAGAGCGTAGAACACCTGCTGGGGCAACCGGTGCATAAGCATCTGTAGGACGTGCTGCATTTCTCCGTCATCTAGTCTGTTGAGTCCCGAGATGAGCTGCGGCAGCCACGACAACCACACTAGGACGGGAACACGCTCACTGTATTTCTTGAATGTCTCAATACAAGACTTATTCTGAGATATGAACTTGATCTCATTGATGAGCGTGAGTACGCGTCCTATCAGGAGCCAGTGGTTGTGTGGGCGTATCGATACCGCCGTCAGGTATCCCATGATGGCGCTCTCATAAAGTTCCACTGGGAATGTTCCTTCACCTGACTTCCATTGTTGCACAGCCGAACGATCAATGCGCTTATCGTTGTACTTTGCCCAAGCTATCCAATTTTTGGAGAGCATCGGTTCAAGCTTGAGAGCGTCCATCATGAAGTTTGCCGCCAATTCGTTATCCGTATTGTTCGGCCTCTTCGGCACTTCTAAAGCTGCTTTGCGATTGATTGCGTCTGCCATGAGTCGGATGACGTGTGACTTGAGTGTCTCACAACCCAACCCCGGCACGAGATCGAGGTCTACCGTAACAACCCCCTTCAGCATGTCATGGACATTTACCGGTATGGACAGGTACTGCTTTATGCGTTCAATCATGATAACCAGGCAATCCTCGGTGACCGTGTTGTTCTGGTCCATTATCTCCCTGTGGAATGTGTGCGCCTTGTTCAGTAGGACTGCCGCCACCAGCGGCAGCTGGTGCGATTTACGCGTTATGGAGGCGAACTTCGTTAGTGTCCACTGCAGGTCCTGCAGATTGAGCATCCCAGTTATCTTAGCATCCTTCGGTACAGTGTGGCTATTGGCCAAAATGGACTTCACCGTTGAGAATAGGAATGTCCTCCAGGCCAACATTTCATGCCACACGGACGGCATGTCGCTGGCCAATGGCAGCCTCTTACGCCACTGTGAGACTATGGGTGCAGATTCTGGCACCTTGCCAGCATGCACGTTCCTCATGATATCCGTCAGATACTTCATACCCTCTCCAATTTCCACAAAGCGCTGGTGCTGCCTAATAGGCACCCTGTGAGCTTCGCACAGTCCCTTGGGCAGGAGTAGCCATGAATCCAACAACGTGTTCTTGCCGTATTTAACCATTTTATCGGCTCTTCGTGCACAATTCAACGTGAATGTTGGCGTGATTCCATGATCAACCTCCCTGAGAGGCAGGATGTCATTCTGCAGCTGCTGGTATACTTTATTGATCGTGCATTCAGCGTTGTCCAATGCGAATATCCTGCTTAAGCTATCCAGGCCGTCCTCCGGCAAAACCTCTCCCCACTCCTGCAATGCGCTGCTGGATTGCATGAACACGTTTTGGTCCCCAGCAACGAAAGACACGTCACGTAGAAGATCCCATTCACCCAGTTGCTTGCTTGCCTGCACCCACCCGCTGTACCATAGTTTCGACTCGTCGAAACTCGACACAGCCTCAGCCGTCTGCCCCGTCACAGCCAACGATTCCATAATGGCGTTGAATTCGCGCTGCGCCTGCTTCCACTTTGCATGTTGTAGGAAGCAAATCGCCAGACGGGTCTCCTGCGTAATCACCCATGTACGATAGGCCCCTATAGCCATATCGCTCATGTTGAGGCTCTCATAGACGTCCGACATCACCGTTGCCATCCTGGTGATATCTAAAGGCTGCGATAGCAGCTGCTTTTCCAGATGGTAGAGTGACTCGTACCACGAACCTGTGGTGACGGCCAGGTACTTGAGCACCTCAGGTGGGATGTTGATGGGAGGGTAGCAGTTAATGGCGCCCTGCAACACGGTTTTGCACGTATTACTCCTGTTGTAAAGGTGCTCCTCTCTACACAAATACCTGCACACATCTTTACCCACGTCTTCTTGCTGGAAGGCGGTGAAAGTGTCGAATATTTGGGGGAAGATGGTCGTCCATACCTGCGATGCAAACTCTTCGTCAGAGTGCCACATAATCCTCAAGCAAGTTTTAAACCGCGACATCGACGAGACACTTTCGAAGTACACGGTGTTGTACTCATGCATTTTCACCAGCATGGAGCTGCACATGTTCAGCAGATTTTCGACTACTGGGAAGGCAAGAGTCGTCGGCTCCGATTCACTTTCTTCCGTTTTATTTGTGGCCGCACCCATTTGCCTGAAATCCCTGATAAGCGCAACACTGCTTTTAAACGTGTCCTTGTACTCCTCCGAGCACACGAGCTCCATTTGGGTCGGATTTACAGTTGTGTCTCTGGGCATCAGGGTAGGTAGCACCGGATACTCGTCTGAGAATGACAGGTCCCAGCTGTCCAATGACAACGTGAATATGAAATCGAGATACAGCGGTATGTAGTACTCGTTGTCTCTGTTGCCGCCAATTTCGGGCGATAACACGTACTTGAGAATGGAGCAGAGGTCTTGGGGGATTTCAAACTCGTCGAAAATGTCCAGGAACACATCACGCTTGTTTTCTAAGCACAACAGGTATGCCAACATCTGTTTCCTAATGCGGAGAGCATCATGGCGGGGTCGGTCCAGACAAGTGAGCATGATTTCGTAATACGTCCCAGAGAGCGTCGCATGGTGGGATAGATGGCGCAACGTGTATATGAATTCGAGGTCCAGTATTTCCCTGCAACTGTTTTCGGTATACATGCCCCTCAATTTGGAAAGCACAGAGTCATATTCAACGGACGCAAACACATTACGTTTCACATGCTGCGCCAACGCATGATATGTCATACCGACATCGATGCAGTCACCCTTTTCTAAGAGCTGTTTAGGATACGCCTTTTGCGCACCCTTGATCCAGTTTTTGAGCTCCACCTGTTTCAGGTTATCGCGGGGTGGCAGATTGAATTGGCATAGCGCTATCGCACCCTTGGTAAAAACTGTGCGAGCTGGGCTGGCGGCTGCTGGATAGTCACCAGTCATTTCACCCTTTGCGTCAAATCTGAGATCTTTACCCACCGCTTTGGAACTCTCGTCCTGGACCTTGGCAACCTTGCGAGTGGAACTCCTTGCAATTTTTGTCACAAAACGGTCCATCGGCTTTTCACGACCTGACCCACGTGATTTGGGCGTGTTCGGAGCACTTTTGGCAACCGGCGTGCTTTCTGAATGCCTTGATTCATTCACAGGGGTGTCATTCGTATGCGTTTGCTCTGACATTTCCTTTGCCACCTTGATAAGGACGTGGTTGTAGGGATGGAGAAGCGTTTGTGTGAAAAACGCTGCAACTTCATGAATCTTCCGCTTAACAGCAACATCGACGATCGGAATCGCCCAGATGGCGGTGCTCACAAGGTTCTCCAGTTTCCTGCTCTCGTTGGCATCACTGACTGCCGGCTCCTCTTGTTGCAGTGCGTCATGCGGTAAGGAGTACACGTTGGTGCACAACCGTAGTCTTCCAAGAGCAAAATCGTCTATGTCCTCGAGATGCAACAGCGTGTAGTGTAGCGTTTCTACAAACTCTGGCATAACGTATTTGATGGCCTGGCGCAAAAGGCTGCGATCTGCGCTCAGCACCGTGATCAACGACACCAACGCTCTGATGGCGTTAGAAAAGCTCGATCCCACATCACAATCAGATGCCGTTCTGTCCTCCGCCCACGAATCATGGAGATTGGTGGACTCGCTGCGTGAGAATGATGACGAATACTGCGGAGACTCTTTGCCACTCGTCAACAGCGACTTGGGGCTGTGAACGTAATCCACGGCTGTTGTCTGTAGATAATAGCATTCCACGTAAGGCACCGTATCATCCTCTTCCTCAGTTTCCAACTTGTCTGGAACGTCCTTCCTGGCTTCCTGCATTTCTGTCACTATTTTGCTCACCAGCCACAGCGGGAAGCAGTTGACCGGCGCCTTAGTGGCAGTGGTGCCATCTGTCTCTTCTGACTGCGCATTCACCGTGTTCAACAGTTCCGTAGGCCCCAAAGCATCGTTATTGTTGTCAACTGGTGATTTGCTTTCCGCGTCTTCCTGTTGTGGTAGAAGCGTCGAATTCGGCGGTTTGATTCCTATAAATCCATCTTTGAATAGATAACACATTTTATAAATGCAGGACTCGATGAGTTCAACAACTCTGGCGTTTTTCAGCGTCCAAACCGAAGACAATACCTCAGTGATATGATCGGCTGCGCTCGGCCGTGGAATGGTTTGATCCAGCATGCGGTCGAGTATATCCAGAAGCACAATACTACAGTTGGTCACACTTCTGGCCTTTATACGCGTCAGCTGGTCTGTACTTCTCACGTACGCCGCTACGCTGGACTCCGGCGCTCCGTGTGGGCGATAGGAGGTACCTACGCCCGGGTGAAGGCAGAAGGTATCGTTATCACGCAAGTGGCATTGGTTGAACGGATAGTGGGCATCGCTCTGATTGGTATTATAAACCTCCTTGAGCGCATTACTCAGCAAATCGTACCTTTGCGTCTTCCCGAGGAGATCGACCACCAGTGTTACGTAGGGTGCGAAGTCAGCGACAGAAGCGGCATCCGACCCCAAGCAAACCACCAGCACGTCCACGCAAGCTTGCTGCACGAACTCGATCTCCATGTCGAGCCCATGTTCTACGGCAACTGCCACGGATCCGAAAAAGGCGTCCAACGCCCCGCCCTGCACCACGTTGGATGACGCGTGGACGTCGGAGTGAACTACCCGTATAACTTCGGCAATGGCATCCTCGAACAATGTGGCATCCTGGTGCAAATGCAAGACAAATGCCGCCATAAACGGAATCATGAGCCTAGGCTTTTCTGCGACTTCTTTTATCTTTGACAGCAGCAACCATTTCCATAGCGGCAGTCTATGGGTGCTTGTGACATTGATGTCTTTGATCGTCTTGCCGACATCCGCTGGTACAGATATGCCAAATAGCGCCTTTACCAATATCGTTGCTGACTCCCTGAGCAGTTGCAGGAGTGTGTAAGAACGCCCATCCTCATCACCGGAGCACCTCAGCTGTACCGTGTGGTGCATATTCAAAAACACATAAACACCCTCTGTCGCCATCACATCCAGATACCTCTTGAGCACCGCTGCTGCGCCAACTGCAGGTGTATCGTTCACTTCTACCAGCTTGGACAGGCATATTACGGCCAGCAGCTTCCCCATTGCGTCACCGTCCTCCGACGATTGCCAACATAACTCGACAATCTCTTCAACGACGGGTCCTAATTGGCTGCGCGTTTCTTTGCTGAGCATCCCAATGAGGTGTTTCAGCTGATAATTGCGCATTTCAAATATATTTCCGCCGATTATCGGGTTAGCGATGCAAGCATCTCTTCCGGATACGTAGCAATTCAGGAACCCGTCGGAAAGGAACTCGTCTAGTTTGGACATCTCTTCTTCCCGTTGCTTGTGGCTCATTATGTCGTTAATCTTTTCACGCAGTGTCGAAATCGGCAACACCTTGATCAACACGGCTGCGCACACATACGCAACCTTCCACCGGACCAGACGGCCGTTATCGAGCTCGAACGGCGGACTGAGGAGGTCGTCAAGTTGCTTGTTGCTGCTGCAAGCGATACGCAGCATCGCGTCTGCCAGCTTCTTGAAGTGCTTGTAGTCTGTAACCTGTTTGGCATCAATTTTGCAAAGCCAGTGTATCAGAGACACGTAGAACAGGTTCGGAATGTCATTTCCAGAGTCTAACGAGCCCAAGGCGTTCCGAAGCACGTACTCGACGTCAGACTTGCCGCTGACGAAGTAGAAGAAGCTCAGGCACTCCATCTTCATGGTGTTGTTGAACAGGTTGTACACCACGCCGTCGTGGTGGAGGACCTGCCATATGCCGTACGCTACCGAACCCGGTATAAACACGCCCTTCCTGAGACAGTCGATCGTGTTGAACCACTGGTTGAAAATGACATCCGCGCACGACCTGCCCGCGCCTATGCTGGCTATGAAAATCATGTAATCGATGAACTGCGCATTTTGGTGCTCGTCGTTGATGGAGGAGTTAAGCGTGCCCTCTATCAGGGCCTTGGCAACGTTAAACAGCGATTCCCGAAGCCCGTCGTCAACCACATCCTTGTACGGTTTGAGGACATCCAGTATCCTTTCAAGCAGCCCGTCGTCGAATATAGTCTGCAGCTGGAAAATATATTCCTCCAGCGCCATGGAGAGTGTCCTGGGGCGAACGATAGCGTTCTTCGAGTTTGTCAGCACCTTTTTGACCTTTTCCGCAACATCCGGCCCCCCCGTTATCATAAGCTTCAAGAACCAGACAAGGATGAGGTTGAAGGTGTCCTCCAGCTCCTCTGCCATCTTAGCGTACTCTTCGCTTGTCAGCAGCACCCCGAGTGCTTCGATGTAAGCATCGACCTGTGCGCTGAATTCGGGGTCAGCTTCCTCTCCGTCATTTATGGACTGGACATAGACCTGCAGGTTACCCATAGCCACTTGTAGCAAGGAGACGTCGCCATTTTCCATGGTCGCTAGGAACAACTGCACATCTGGGGTTTGCAGTTCACGCGCAACGGAGATTATTTTCTGCAGCTTATCCGCTACCTCTTGCGTGTTGGTTGCTGCCCTGAGGCACACCAGCCCGGCTGACCGAAGGTACCACGCTGGATGCTCGAGCAGCGAGGCTGCCCACTGTATTACGGCGGCCTCATCGGCCACGTGGAGCGCCTCCAGGGCTTTACGCATGGCCTGTACAGCCACGGCGTCACCGTCGCTGAGCTGCGCAACGCAGTTGGCAACATCCAGCACCAGAGGCTGCACAACGTTTGGATGATCTTCGCATATCTTCCCCAGTGCCAAACACGCGCCAACTTTCTGGTCGGAGTCGTACGAATTGCACCCCAGGCACAGCATCGTGATGATGGTCTCGCACAATTTGCCACACTGGTTGGTCTGCGCCTCGGTGAACACACTCCTCAGGAACTCCGTTGCAACCTCCACTTCCAAAGGGTCCACGTGTTCGCATGGCATCCCAAAGTTGTATCCGGTCTCTTCGCGAGCGGCCAGGAGCCTGTTTGCGACTCCCTGCACCACCAAACCAGGGTCAACGCAAACGTCCGCAGTGGTTTTGACGTGCGTCTTGGCCACGATAACTATGTGCCCTACGAGCGCATCCATCAGCATTCCGAGCTCACGATAGGCCTGCGACTCCGAAAAGCGGCGTCTACCCACCGCGCCCGCCTTAACCATTGCATGCATCATGGTAAACACAAATTCCTTCGTCGCTTCCATGTTATGGTACTTGGTGCCTTCGCCCTCACTAGATTGGTTCCCGGCTACCATGCCCGCTATCTTCAGACCACACTCCGAAAGCGATACTGAGAAGTCCATCATCGGCGTAATTGCGTTGAGTACAAACACCGCGGCTCCTTCGAACTCAGTTTCGTTCAGACCTGGCCTCGACACCTGCCGTATCACGCTCTTTAGCCCATCCAGCACAGGAATACCGAGCGCAACGACGCTCGTCGCCTTTCTATCCTCGGACATGTCGTTCAAGTCGGAACCCGATCGTGAGTAGTTGCTTTCGAAGTCGAAGGTGTCTACGCTTTCCTTTGGGGTGGCATCTGCCTTCTCATCCGACACCGCGGTGTAGTCCGTCATGCCGGAGGTGGAGTCGTCCGAGCTGAGTCGGGACAATGGTATATCGGTTGACAGCTCATCGTCACCGTCGTCCATTCCCAGTTGATACGTCTCTACTGGCACGGCGATGGCGTGTGGTATGTCGCGCGTGAGAGGCAGGTCTCTGGTATACTTAATCGCGTACGACCCGATCTTGGAAAGCATGTGCATGATTAGCCGCGCATTTTGCCTGAAGCGGGGCAGCGTTTCGTCCTGCAGGTACTTGCTGAGGCATTCGATGAAGTGCGGTTTGACCGTGCAGGTTTTGTATATGGTGACCGGCGCCAGTAGGCTGTAGAATTCCTCCGGCGGGAGGTTCTCCGCCCACGAGTCCAGCATTTCCAGCACGTCCGGCACCAGGTCCCACTTGAAATCCCGCAGTATGCACAGCACGGGCTTGGCGCACATGGTCGCCACTTCCGACTTGAACGGCCCCCTGGCGACGGTTGCCATCATGAGCTTCAGCCAGTCCCGGTGCGCGTGCGCCCCGCCCTTGACGACTTTGCGCACGATGGTCTCGATGGGCACGCGCAGCACCTGCAGCGCGCCCGAGTGCTCCTGCAACTTGTTGATGCCCTTGAACATGGCAGTTGCCACGGGGATGTACGGGTGGGTCTGCTTGACACTGAGCCTGGAGATGGCCGTCATGAGGTACCGTATTTCGACCTGACAGGCCGTCAAGGCCTCCGGGACGTCGGAGAACGACTTGAACATGTGCCTTGCAATCGCCTGGGCGAGGTCGAGCATCGCCTCCCCGTCCTCCTCCACCAGCTTGTTGGCGCGGGGCTCCCAGTCGTTGAGCGAGAAAAGGCCGATGACCCCTTCGCTGTAGGCGGCCACCTTTTTGACGTAGTCCACCACGTTGCTCTTGTTCTTGAGCACTTGTAGGATGAAGGTGAGCATGTGCGGCGCGAACGTTTCCACGTAGCCCTTTCTGAAGCAGTCCAGGACGGTGATCACGAACCTGTCCTTGAGGCTCATGACGAAGACCACCGGAATCAAGAGCTTTATCCACTGTTTCAGCGCCGTGGGCCTGAATGCGCCGACGAACATTTTCAGCGCCATTTTGATGAACGTCTTGATCTCCCGATGATCCAGCAGGTGGTCCTTCGAGCCCCCCAACTTATCTCGGTCGTTCATCACGGCCCTTGCCGTCGCACCCGCGTTGAATATAGAGCAGATGCTCTTGCATATCTCCAGGGACTCTATTTGCGTCAGCTTCCGCTTGGTCAGCGGCAGCTGCGGCTCGTCTTCAACCGCCGAACCGACTGCTAGCTTTTCCTCCTCCACCTTTACCACCGTGGTTGACCTGTCGCCACCGTCCTGCACGGCTATTCCGAGCACAGGCGTGTTGTTCGGCGTGCTGGGCTTTGGCTTCTCCGCGTGCTCCGCCACTGATATGGCCGCCACGCAGTTCACCGCCATCTTGATGAGCGCAGGCATGGTCGATTTGACGAACTTGACGTAGGCGCCGTCGTTCCACATGGCCCTGGGGGCGTTGAGCGCCTGTATTTCGTGCGTTGCCTTGTGGAAGAGCACGGCCGCAATGTCTTGGAACATGGGCAGGTCGTTGTAGTTGATATCGTCGTAAGCGCCCCTGAGCCTCTTCGTGAACGCGTGCAGTAAGGCGATGAGCCTTTCGCGCATGTGGTAGTCGTCGGTGCTGGAGTACACGTTGTGCAGCCTGAGGCAGTTGTCCGCGACGGCGGTGAAGTCCTCGTCGCGCATGTGGTGCAGGCACTCTATGAAAACCGATATGATGCAGATTCCCACCATGGCCTCGTGTTGCCAGCCCTCGTTGAGCCTGAAGAGCAGGTCCCCCGCGGTGATTTCGGCCAGCAGGGTCTTGTTGAGGCCGCTGCCGGTGAGCAGGGCCATGCAGGCCATCAACGCGGCGCGGCGGTCGTAGGAGTCCGCCTGCTGCAGGAGCTCCACTATGGCGTTGAACACGTTCCTAGTAAGCAGCTCGACGTCCTTCACGTTCATCTCGGTTGCGTTGGCGCAAGTTTTTAGCGTCTGGCAGGTGACCTTGATGACTGCGTAGTGGAACTCGTCGTTCTCTGCGGTGGCGTTCGATTAAATGCAAATGCGCGCTTACCTATCTTGGCGCTCGCGAAGAACTTTTCCATTTTGGGGAGGAGTTTGGTGAAGTACTTGGAGTGCGATTTCTGCTTGATCAGCAAATCGAACACTCCAGACAACATTTGCATGCGCCGCGCTCTCTCTTCGTTGTTGCTGCATTCGCCTTCGTTTGTGTCGTCCGCAGACGCGCCGTTGTCCACGGGCACGCCCTCTATCAGCCTGGCGAACAGCCCCAGCAGAGCGTCGAACGAGCTGGACGCCGCGCACACCAGCGAACCATCCAGCAGGTTGCTCAGGATGCGCAGGCACACCTCATACTGCGGCACGCTGGTCTGCGTACCGAGGCTGTGGAAACACAGCTCCACGATCTCCCGCTGCGCGTTGTGCGACGTGGGACACCTCCGGACTTACCGCGATGGTATCGGCCGGCCTCTCCCACATGATGCTCTTCTCGATACACTGCAACGTCTGCGTCCTGAGCTCGTCGTCCGCCAGCTGCGACTCGACCAGGTCCTTTATGACGTGGAACTGCTCGTTGATTTTCGCCACACGTTCCCTCGGCGTGCAACTCAACGCCTGGTGGACGAGTTGGCGGGTGCTTTGCACGGTTTCCTGCATACAAATGTTCCTCTGCACTTCCTCCATGGTGCGGACGACGCTGGAAGTCACGTCCTCCAGCTCCTTTGCCGCCTCCTCCGAACCCTGGTCCGCGTGGCCCGGCCTGGGCTTGGCGGCGACACCGTCGCACTCAGACGACATGTCTAGCTCGACAGGGTGTGCCCTAAGCCCTTATCCGCTGCGGCTGTGGCCTTACGGGAGGGTGTGTTTGCGTCGCGTTCCGCGCGCGTTGCCTCGACTCCAGCTTGTCCACATCCCCGGGTGTGTACTGTCTGCAGCCTTGTTAGTTGGTCTCCAGTTCACCACGTGGTACGTAGGCCGCTGTAGGTGTTGGCTGTGTAGGCGTCCAGGTCTTTCCCGCGTGGTTCGGTGATGGTGCTTGCGCCTCAGAATCCGAGGGATGGGCTGCCGTTACTCGGTACCTTCCATTATCGAACCTTCTCCGCGCAAAATTGCGGACACAGCCCCGTGACGCGCGTGATTCCATGCGCTGACCGTTGCTTCAGCCGGTAATCGGTCGCCTGCCCCGCTCAGCGAGATGGCCGACGGCGCGGCGGCGAGGCCGGGCCATTACGACCGCCTGCTGCGGGCCAACATCTACAAATCGCTTAATCTGTTCGCCGGCGAGTTTGCTGCCCACCCCTTCAACCCTTTGGACGAGTTCACGCGGCGCCGCCTTTCGTGCAAGATTCTGTCGGAATATGGCCCCGTGCTGAACTACCAGCCGAAGGCTGCCAATGTGCCGGCGAGAAGCGGCCAGAGCGAGGACTCTGCGGCGCCCAAGGCCGCCAAGGACGCGCCAACCATCAACGTCCGCAAGGCCAAGACCCCGATTGCGGAAGTCGTGGACGGGCTGCACGCCGCGCTCGCTAGCTCGCGCCCCGCGTCTAGCAAGCTGGCTTACTTGGACGCGGCCGTGTCCGACGAGGTAAACTTCGGCATCGTGCGCAAGCGGCCGCTGCTGGCGCTGGGCGCCGGCGACTCCGCCAAGCGGCACGAGCACGGCGCTATCCGTGCCGTCGTCGACGGCGACAGCGCCGGCTCGAGCGCCATCACGTCCTACCTGCGTGAGACAGTTGCGGGCGGCCACTCTATCGCAACCCTCGGCATCAAGCCGAAAACGGACACCATCCGCCGCACCAAGCCGAAGTGGCACCCCCCCTGGAAGATGTACCGCATGATCGTCGGCCACCAGGGTTGGGTGCACTGCGTGTCCGTCGACGTGTCCAACCAGTGGTTCGCGACCGGCAGCTCTGACCGCCTGATAAAGATCTGGGATTTGGCCACGTGCCAGCTGAAGCTCTCGCTGACCGGCCACATCAACGCCGTGCGCGACCTCAAGATCTCGGACCGCCACCCGTACCTGTTCAGCTGCGGCGAGGACAACACGGTGAAGTGCTGGGACATCGAGCACAACAAGGTGATCCGCAGCTACCACGGCCACCTGTCGGGAGTGTACTCGCTGGCCCTGCACCCCGCCCTGGACGTGCTGTTCAGCGGCGGCCGTGATGCCGTCGTGCGCGTGTGGGACATCCGCACTAAGGAGTCGGTGCACGTGTTCACCGGGCACAGCGGGACCATCATGAGCCTGGCGTCGCAGCGCGCTGAGCCCCAGGTGATATCCGGCTCCCAGGACAAGACCGTCCGCCTGTGGGACCTGGCTGCCGGCAAGACGCTCGCCACCCTCACCAACCACAAGAAGAGCATCCGCGCGATGGCCATCCACCCCAGCGAGTACACGTTCTGCAGCGCGGGCGCGGACAACGTCAAGGTGTGGAAGTGCCCCGAGGGCGTGTTCCACCGCAACATCGGCGGGCACAACTCGATCCTGAACTGCGCGGCCATAAAGGACGACGGCGAGTCGTCGGTGCTCGTCGCGGGCTCCAACAACGGCCAGCTGCACTTCTGGGACTGGCACAGCGGCTACAAGTTCCAGACGCTCGAGAGCGTGGTGCAGAAGGGCTCCCTCGAGAGCGAGAACGGCATCTTCGGCTGCGCGTTCGACATGAGTGAGAGCCGCCTGATCACCGCCGAGTGCGACAAAACGGTGAAGATATGGATCCAGGACCCCGACGCGACGCCCGAGAGCCACCCCGTGGTCTGGACGCCCGAGGCCGCGTCCAGGCACTACTAGTCCGGCCGGCCGGCCGCCCTCCGCAGCACATGTATCAATGTTATATTACTCTTAGGCAGCCAGTAGCGCTGCGCGTTAGCTAGAAAAAGGATGCACATATGTTTGGTGAGTCGCACGCGGCCCTCGGACGCAGGCGTTGCTGCGTGTTGGGGCCGGGACTGCACCCCGTCCGAATGCGGCGCTGCCGCCCGTACTGCGAGTCCGCGAGCTCAGACTGCGTTTAGCGTCTTCGGGAAGCTGATCGCTTGCGTTTGGTTGAGGTCGTTGATGGTCGTGAACACGGTGTCGTTGAGCTTGAGCTCGATGACGTTGGCCCTGCGGGAGAGCAGGCGCTTGTACCTGAACCCTATGAAGACCATCGTCGCGTGCAGGATCGCCATGGTGATCAGCCCCGTCGCCGTCACGAAGAAGGTGCTCGCCAGGTTGTCCTCCGCCCTGAACTGCTTGCCGATGTACACGGCCTTGCCGAAGTGCACGCCCGACAGCACCAGCGTCGTGATGGTGGCGCACATGTTGTTGTACGTGAAGAGGGCGGTGAACCCCTCCGACTCCAACGCGGCCGCGAAGAGGCCCACGATGTCGCTGAGGGTCAGCGCCGCCACGAACACCGCCATCATGACGGCCAGGTTGTACATGGTCTTGTCCGCGATGTACCCGAAGATGTACACCGTGTACCCGCAGAGGGCCGCGCAGAAGAGCAGCGACAAGGAGGAGAGCACTATCATCATCTTCTTGAGGTTCTTGTCGAGCCACTCCATGGTGCCGATGGTGGGTTCCGCCACAACTTCCGCGTTGTCCATTTTTACTCTAGGTTTTGCGAGGCGTGTCTAGTCCGCTGCGAATCAGCGCCTTTTCGACGTGCGTTTATCGCTGTCGACGTCGTCTGCTTCCCGTGGGTTCAGCGGCCTGATGGTGTCAGGCCGGCGTTAAGCGTTGTCTTAGCGATGCGTGAGGACTGCGTTTCGCAAGAATGCGGTTTTGCGTTATCGTGAGCAGAAGATCGACTACCACTCAGCTTGCCGGGTGATTAAGTGTGGCGTGCACGCCGTTGCGGCCATTGCGGGCTGGTTTATACGCTAATACCGCCAATTGCTGTTTAGTATGTGCGGGCCACCTTGAGCCGGAGACGTGACGGGAAAGGAAAGCATACCGGCTCGGTACCTGCGGGCCGGCGCGGCAGCCTACATACCGTTGCGAAGCATCGCGTGATTCGCCTCTTATCGGCTGAATGTGACCACGACTTTGGCAATTTTGGATTCCTCGGTTGTGAGAGTGCGGGGTGATCACGGATGTTACGGGGCCTGCGAGACGCCGCATCGTTAGGCCATACTGGCGCGTCCCTTGCGTCTTGAAACGTGTCTACACCCGTCTATATGCCATTCAGCAGACAGCGCCCGGTGCGCAGCAGCGCTACGCCCGGCGCAAGGGTTGAGCACTAAACAACGCAACGCATCGGCCTTCCGCGGACCCGTACGCGTCACTTTGCACACACAATGACCGACACGCGTTATAACTGGTATTCCCGCCATAGCAGCCTCCTGGGCGGTGACCGCGCGCGCGGTGGGTGTGGCGCCGCCGGGGACCACTACTAGCGGCTGGCTCACACACTTCCGATTTGCTTTTCGACATTTAGGATGAGCCTGTCTTCAAAACAGTCCAAGGCGACTACGTCTTCTGTTGAACCTTCCAAGGTAGCTTTGGCAGTCCTCCGTCGGTCACCTGTCGCAGCTAAGTTGCTCCAATGCGCTCTGGAGGGTGAAGTGCAGCGTGTCGCTGCTCACGGGCTTCGTTTTGGGCGTGATTCCCGTGCGGGGCATCTTTGGCTTCCTGGCGTTTGGGCTAGCCCAGGGCATCGCTGGCTTGCTATTCCTTACCTTCATGAAACTCCCGGACTACGTCCTCGACCATATGGAGGCGCTGACGGAGCACGTGATGATGTCCTTCAGTTGTTTCACGGTAGGTCGCAGCGGCCGCCGCTTCCCACTCCGTCGCAGGTAACCTGGATAATCACGTACAGCCTGTTCAATTTCTGAGGTTCTGGAGACCTGTCTGGCTCTCCTAGTCGCATTTTGGTATAATCTAAGGTCACGGAACGTAATTCCCGCTGCACGAGTAGCTCACAATGGAGACCGGTGTGTTCTCCAGGCAAATCGATACAGATTCGTTCTGAAGTTTGATATGCAGTTATAACATATAGAGCATTGTAATGCACAGTGGGAGTGAGTTTGAATGTTGCGTGCCGTTTTAATGTTCCACGATTATGAAGTGCTCCTACGTGCCGGGAGTTGCTGTTTTAGTGAAAAGCAGTTCCATTGGGGTGGCAAGCGAAACCAAGCCTCTTATTTGCGATTTGACCGACGCGTGTCTCGTCAAAAAGGCAATTGTAAAGTGAAAAAAACTCGGTCCCGGTAGGGATCGAACCTACGACCTTGTGGTTAACAGCCACACGCTCTAACCAGCTAAGCTACGGAACCCCGTTAGTCATCGCCGAAAACGTATCTATATTGTGCCGAAATAGCTTACTTTGATGTACCGCAAGCGGAGAATCGTCTGATGCAATTGGATGTGCTCGCCACTCATTTGGCATGATGTGTGTATGTGCTCTACGATTATGTGGCGTGTCCTCAATCCGTTGACCAGCCCGACGGTCTGCCACGTGCCTCCGCGGCGTTAGCTGCTTCCGCTTTTGCGTTCTGGCCGCATGTCTGGCTGTCCTTGCGCGGCTGCTGCGTTTCAGGCTCAGTCTCCCGCGCCAGCGCGACGTAGTAGTCGGGGTCGTAAACGTGCTTGCTGTAGTTCGAGCAGTGCCCCTCGATGTTGAACACCTTCATGACCTTCTACGGAATGTGCGCCAGATTCGCTCAACTTCCCTCTAGCAAGTACGGGTTTTTAAACTCGACGGATTGCTCGATGTTGTTGTTGATGGTGCATCCCCGCTGGTGGAGCTGTTTGAGGTGCTCTATGTTTTCCTGCGCGCACTTGTGACTTTCGCGTGGTACGCTAACCTTCAGTGCCTGCGGCACCTCTACATCGGCCACCTCAGGCACATCGGCGCTATGTGTCTGGTTCATGTTAAATTACGAGTGATGTTATCTGATCACCTTGACCCGCGGTGTGGGTCTGGCCAACGCCTTCTTCTCGAGTTTCTTGATCTTCTCCGGCGTCAGCTTGCTCTCCTCCTTCGCCTCTTTCGCCTCCTCCTTCTGCCGCTTGATTTCCGCCTTGAAGAGCACTGCGATCATGTCCTGCCTGGCCTTCGTCATGGCCTCCCGTGTCTTGTCCATGACGGTGTAGTTCTTCGTGTAGTCGGCGATGTGGATGGCCGCCGCGAGCACCTTGGCAGCCAGCTGGTCGTCGTCGCCCACCCTCACCTTCAGAACGATCTGCCGCCACTGGCGGTAGCCTTCTGCCTCGGGCACTGCGTCGGCAGCGTAGAAGTGGATGAGGTGCGGCATGAACTCCTGGCAGGCTGCGATGACGTACGAGGCGTACTTCGCGAAGCACTTTTCGGTGCCGTTAATGTAGGCCCGGTGCGTCGGGGGAAGTTCGCTCGAGTCCAGCACGTACGTGGTGTTGGCCACCTCCTGGTTCTTCTTGATGAACAGCTTGTTCGTCATCTTGTGCGTGATCGCGAACACGATGCAATCCTGAACCGTATTTGCGTGTGCAACCGACTGTTTTACCAACCATTTTGGGCAGCATCATCTCGATGGTCATGGTGTCCTCCATTCGGAACATGTGGCGGAAGACCCACCTGTGCCACATGCACTGCCGCTTGACCAGATCGAAATCGATGAAGAGGCGGTCACAGCTCGTGCGCCCAGACGCGTAGGCCTGGAACTTGTGCCACCTCAGCGCTTCGTAGCAGTGCGGCTCGTCGGCGATGAACGCGAAGTTCTCCTGCAGCACGGGCTTCAGAGCCGCGATGACCCTCTTGACCCGCTGCTTGTTGGTCTCGTACCCAATCCATCCGTACACCAGCATTCCGACGCAGTAGAACAGGAAGTAGCAGTAGTGCCTTCTGAAGCTTTTGGGCATCTGGGAGAGCAGCGGACTCATCATCAGGTCCATGTCGAACAACTCCTGCTTCTTCGGCGGCACCTTGACTTCATCTGCGCAGCGCTTTGCGGCCACGTGCCGTCGACCTTACCGGTGGCCTCAAGCTCAGGGTCGACTTCGTCTTCGAAGGGCTCGAACTCGATGCGTGGCGCCGCAACATTGGCCGGGTTGTCGTTCGCAGCTGCGGGTCTATGTGTCATCTCCCAACGGCCACTTACAGGGATTGCCGCTCAAGTCAGACTCGTTGGCGGACTGCGGCTGGCTCTCTACACTGTGGAGAAGTCCGATGGCGACGGCGGCGGCCGCGCACAAGACCTTCCTGTTAATACGTACCATATTTGGTGCGCCTACGCTATTCTAAATTAATGTCACACTGCGTGTGCCGCGCTTCGGCCTTCCCGGGGCGCGTAAATGTACGGTTTCCGGCACCAGCCCTAACCAAGGCGCACCAACGGCAATTATTTGATGCGTATTAACACAGCGTAGTGTGCTGCTTAGCTGGCGAGGCCTTGGGCGTCGGTCGGATACCCGCACATACGGCTCGTGTGTAACCTGTGTGGACATGGCGCGCGATGTCGTAACGATCGCGGCACAACCTTCGCGCCGCGCATTTTTTGTGAGCTGCACGTCTGTGATCGTCGCCACAGACGGCGTTTTGATGGCGTATTCGCACGCCGGTGGTAAAGATCGGTGCCTACTGCGTCGAATCAACATCTTGCATACAGCATGGCACAGTTTCAACGGCCGCATGGGATCAACGCGGATATTGCCGCGCGGATGCCGTCCATATCGCACATATAGTTTTCACTGCCGCGCGTGTATTTTTGGAGATGGTGGCGTCTCTGCAATCTTTGCATTGTCTGTCCTCGCTGCATCCCGTAAAGCCGCTCCGCTCCGGGGATTCTGGCGCGGTGTATTACACACACAACTTAACGCAGATGGTGACGCTGAATATCAAAGCGTTTAGGTGTTGACGTAACCACTGACTACCTGGCGGCCACTGATCCCGCAGCGCGACCGCGAGTGGTCCCGGCAGCGCTGGATCGCGGCTGCTCTCCGTCAAGATGTGGCCATGGCTAAGCCGGCTATTTGGCAGACAGGAATCCGAGCCGTACGAAGGCAAGGTGTACCTGGTGACCAACTACTCGGAGCACCGCGGCACGGTGTACGAGCCGTTCTACGTGCCAGTGCAGGATTCTTTCCTCAGCAGGCACTGGACTCGGCTGCTGGACTTTTTCGAAAGGTGTTTCCGCCGGAAGGATCACGATTCGACCGTGTCTACCGAGGCTGCCGCGGATGAGGCCAACCGCCTGGCCTTCCTCCGCGGCTCGCGGCGGTCGAACTTCATCAGAACGACCAAGTACTCGTTGCTGTCGTTCCTTCCCCGCGTGCTGCTGTTCCAGATGACCCGGCTGGGCAACCTGATATTCCTGGGCGTGTCGTTTCTGCAACTGATCAAGGAGGTGTCGGACTCCAACGGGCTCCCCACATACCTGATCCCCGTGGTGTTCGTCGTGGCCGTTTGCGTGGCGCGCGAGCTGGCGTCGGACCTGGCGCGGTGGCGGAACGACCGAGAGGAGAACGGGCGCACCGTCCACGTCTTCCGCGGCGGCAAGCTGCTGAAGATGAAGCAGCAGGACATCTGCGTCGGCGACATCGTAAAGGTACATGCATACGAGTACTTCCCGTCCGACCTGGTGCTGCTCAACTGCTGCGACGAGCACGGCGTCTGCAACATCGAGACCAAGAACGCAGACGGCGAGTCGAACGTGAAGTACAAGCACGTGGTCCCCAAGCTGGCCGCGCTGTTCCGCAACGACGAGGAGGCGGCACGCGCCCAGATAAAAATCGTGTGCGAGCCACCCTCGGACAACCTGAACTCGTTTTCGGGCATGGCGTACTACACCAACGACGACGCGGATGAGTTGCAGGCCAGCCGCTTGAAGCTTCTGCGCAGCATGCCCTCCCTGCGCGGGGACCCCGCCGAGAGCCTCCCGGAGATCGGCACCACAATCCACAAGGTGCAGCTGCATTTCGACCAGCTGCTGCTCCGAGGGACGTCCATGGTGAACACGCAGTGGGCGTATTGCGTCGCCGTGTACGTCGGGCACCAGACCCGTTTGCTGAAGGGCTCCATCGGCAGCTCCAGGCGCAAGAACTCCAAGCTCGAGGGCGTCTACCAGCGCAACATGTTCACTGTGATGATCATCATGTTCGGGTGCGTGCTGATCTCGGCCCTGATGGGCGTCTACTGGCAGCTGACGATGTCCGCCGACCACGACTACCTCCACGTGTCCGCCAACTCCTCCGCCTGGCGCACGTTTCTGGTCACCTGCGGCAGCATGATGCTGCTGCTGGCCGCCATGATCCCGGTGGACCTGATAATTCTGTGGGAGGTGGTCCGCATGGCCGAGTCGTGGCAGATCCGCTGGAACCCGGAGATGGTCTCCGACGGCAAGCGTGCGGAGTCGCGCAGCGACCAGCTGATCGAAGACCTGGCCCACGTCACGCACATATACACGGACAAGACGGGCACTTTGACGCAGAACGTGATGACCCTGAAGGCGCTGGGGTTCGGCGCTGTGGGCAACGTGTCGACGCCCCGGTGTGGGGAGCAATTCTGGAGCATGTACAACCGCCAGGACCCTGAGATACGCAAGATGCTGCGCGAATTCGTGCTGGTTGGCAGCTTGTGCCATAGCGTGGTCATACGCAAGGTGAACGGCGAGGAAATCAAGCGCCGCCCTGAGCGCGTGCTGAAGACCGTGGATGGCGCGACCAGGTTGGTCGCGATCGACAACGTGCCCGTGGAGTACGACGCGGCTTCACCCGACGAGCTAGCGCTTCTCAACGGCATAGCGGAGCTCGGGTGCGTATTTACGAACCGCCGGACGGTGACTGAGATAGACATCTCCCTGGTAACGCCAGAGGCCCAGAAGCTGATGTTGAGCACGGAGGACTACGAGCTCTGGCTCTCGTCGAAGGAGGATGGCTACGTGCCGGCGCTGCGGTTCACGATCCTCGACGCCGTTGCGTTCGATTCCAGTCGCAAGTGCATGAGCGTCGTGGTGCAGGGCGGCGACGGCCGCATCCTCACGCTGTGCAAGGGCGCTGACAGCGCGTTGCTGTCGCTGCTGCGCAGCACCCAGCACATCAAGGTCTCCGACATACAGGAACAGTTGCACGACTTTGCAACTGTCGGCCTCCGGACGTTGGTGTTTGCCGTCCGTGAGCTGAGCGCCCCGGAGTACCAGGCCTGGCACGAATCCTACGCCACGGCGCTGCTGGCCGGCGAGAGCCGCGATGACGCGGTGGCCAACGTGGTGGCGGACATGGAGCGTGATATGAAGCTGGTGGGCTGCTCAGGCATCGAGGACCTGCTGCAGGAGGACGTGGGCGACGTGATCCGCGACCTGAAGGAGGCCGGCATCCTGATTTGGGTCCTGACTGGCGACAAGCTGGAGACTGCGCTGAGCATCGGCCGCTCCACCAACATCGTGGACGACGACACGTGCAACGCCGTCTTGAGCGACCCCGACCCTCACGTGGTTTCTAGTGAAATTGCTATGCATATCTTAAACTGCGTGGGCCCGTCAAGGATGGGCAGCAAATCGGAGTTGCCGGTGGTGCGCTCCGTGTTCTGCAACATCTGCGCAGTGGAAGTGCCGGAACCGCAGCAGCGCAGACGCCGCAGCTCGGCCCCGGAGTTCTCGAAGTTCTGCGTGACCGTTACCGGCGAGGTCCTGCAGACCGTGTACGCCGACGAGGAGCTCAAGGCGCAGTTCTTCCGGCTGGCGCAGCTCGCCGGAGTCGTCATCGCGTGCCGCATGACCCACAAGCAGAAGTTCCTGCTGACCCGCGACAACTCCAAGCTCAACGCGTACGGCACGTCGCTTGCCATTGGCGACGGCGCGAACGACGTCGACATGATCCTCGCGGCGGACGTCGGCGTGGGAATAGACGGCCGAGAGGGCCACCAGGCGTGCCGCTCGGCCGATTTCACGATAGCGCAGTTCCGGTTTCTGCGCCAGCTGCTGTTTGTGCACGGCCGCGAGGCCCTGCGCAAGAACAAGTTCCTGCTCTACTTTTGCATATTCCGCAACTTCAGCTTCAGCTTTGTGAACGTGATCTACAACTTCCAGACCGGATTCAGCGGCGTGAGCGTGTTCAACACATGGAGCAAGCAGGTCATCAATCTGTTCTTCACGTCGTTCCCGCTGATGTTCTACGTGATACTGGACCGGGAGGTGCCGCACACCCTGCTGACGCGCTACCCCATTCTCTACAACACGTGGAGCACGAAGCCCGTGAACCAGCTGGTGCGCTACCTGCTGCGCAGCCTGGGGTCAAACTGGCTGTCCAAGCGCTGGCACCGCCGCCTGGAGCACCGCCGCGGAGTGTACGACCCGGTGACGTTCTGGAGCTACCTGCTGGCCGCCCTGTGGCTGTCGGTGTTCGAGGTGCTGATCATCCTGAGCTTCACCGACACCACCGACGTCAACTGCAGGGACGGCTCCCCGCTGAACCTAGGCTTCAGCCTGTTCTCGCAGGCGATGTACGTGCACCACGTGCTGGCCGTGAACGGGATCGTGTGCCTCGTTTCGAAGAGCTGGTACTGGCTGAACCACTTCTCCGTCTGGGGGGAGACCGCGATAATGATCATCTGCTGGATCATCGTGAGTCTGGTTCCGGCCTTTGCGTTTGTGCCCGAGGCGCACGTGTTCCTGGGCACCTTCGAGACGCTGCACTCGTCGCTGGCCTACTACGGAGCCATCATCTTAAGCCTGGTGGTGACGCTGTTCCCGTTTTGGGGCTACCTCTTCTACACCGCCGTGTTCAACCAGTCGCTGGAGAACCGCATAGCCATCGCGCTGAAGCGCGGCACCTTCAACGGCATATCGTTGTCGCGGCGCAACTCAGTGGCGTACATCGCTAATGCGGTCGTGCCGCGTGTAGCTCCACCCTCGGGGTTCGCGTTCGCCATCGACCAGGGCGACGCGCTGATGGCCCTGATCCAGCGCACGATCCACAAGATCTTTATGAACTGAATTAATGCAAAGTTCTCTGTTAGGTCGCCTCCTTCGTGGCGAAGTCCCACTGCGTGTTGTCCAGCGGGCAAACGTGTCTCGTCTTGAGCCACTTTGAGATGCAGTGCAGGTGGAAGGCGTGACTGCACGCTCCCCAGGCGACGGTGCACCGGTCGTCGTTGTTGGTGGCGTCCTCAGATCCCGCGGCCTGCACGAGGTTGAGAGGTGGAGCGTGCGGAGGCGACGCCCGTTGCGCAGGCAGCCGAAGTCCTACCTGGCATTCTATGCAAAGGTCCATGATGTGATTTCTGCAGATCGCGCAGTTGTCTACTGCGATGTTCCACGACCAGAGCGCGACGCCCGACCATTTCTTTATGGTAAACCGCGGTTTCGCGGCTTCGGTTGCCATTGTGCATTGAATGTGTCGCTACACATTGCCCGCCCGCCGCGCCGCGCCGCTTCGGGCGCCCTCGCGCGCCTCAGTCCGCAATATCGTCGAGTTCCGAGATGAGCAATCGTTCGATGCATATCGCCGTCGGCGACACGGCTCCTTCCATGACGGCGGAGCAGTTTCTGGTGCGACGCGTGATGGCGACTCAGCTGCTCAACCAGCGCCTGTTTTCGGGCTCGTCGCCGAAGAAGACGACTGCCGACATGCCGCGGTCGATAAAGCCGCAGCCGATCCCCTCGGACGCGCTGCGCCTGAAGTCGAAGGTGAAGGATCTGTGCTACAACTGCAGCGGCTCTCGCCTCTACGTGGCGTCGCGTGACGGCGTCACCGTGCTGGACACCGAGGGGCTCACGGCTCACTGCGCGCTCTCGGTGAGGTGCACGCGTGTCCTGACGCACCCTAAGGACCCGGATCTGTTCGCACTGCTGCTGATGGAGGGAGGCGAGACCCCCCGCGCATACGTGAAGGTGTTCTCGCTGCCACAAAACGCCGGATCCGAGCCCGTGCTCAAGTGCACCATCTGGAGCGGTTTCGAGCACCCGTGGTACGCAGGCGCGTGGTCCTCGGACGGCAACACGATCGCACTGCTCGACCGTGGCGACCATCTGCAGTGCGCGGACGTTTCCACGTTCGCCGACTGCGAGCTGCCAGCGTCCTCCGCAATCTCGCTCACCACCGAGGTCTACGGGCTGATGTACACCTCCGATGCGTTGGTGCTGCAGAAGGTCGACGGGCGCATCGACATCCTGTCACCCGACCTGACGGTGCGTGCGTCCGAGCAGGCGCACTCTCACATCGTGATGGCGACTGCGTACAACAGCAGCCGTGACCTGCTGGCCACAGGCGGCAGCGACCACACCGTGCACCTGTTTTCGTGCGCGGATGACTACACGTGCGTCGGCACCTTCCCCGGCCTCGAAGGCAAGGTGAGCAGCCTGAGCTTCTCCAACGACGGTATGCTCCTCGCCTGGGGGACCAAGGACACGCTCTACGTCAGCGGCGACAATCCCAACCAATCGGACACTTCAACCACCGGCGACGAGTACTACATGACCGTGGCTGGCACGGATCCCTGCGAGATATATATTCAGGTGCGCATGCCAGTGGCTGTGACCCATGTCCAGTTCTCCCCCTGCGGTTACTCCGTCGCGTACGCGTGCGACTTCGACTCCATGCCCAAGGGATCAGGCTCCACGGGCGCCGTTGGAATCGTGCGTTTGTTGTGAGCGTTGCTGCTTGCGCCGACCTTCCACAGCTCCCGGCGGGCGCCGTGCGGCTCTCCGGTGGGCAACGCCGGTGTCACTTGTTGCTAATGTTATCGCAAATATCGCAACTAATCTAGTTGAGGCGTGCTAGAACGGTGTGTGCTGCGCCGATGTGGCCCTTTTGGCGCCTGGCGTTGCTCGCGCTGCACATCGCCAACGTCTCCCCGGCCGACGCCGCGGCATCGCGCCAGCAAACCAGTAGGCAGCTAATGTAGCACCACCAATCGGTACCAGCGTTTTGGCCGAGCGCCTTGCCCGGTCTAAGCCAGCCCGAGGCTACCCTGGAGTCGCTTCACCTGTGTGTGCCTTCCTGCCTTCCGCAGTAACACCTGTGTTAGGGGCCCTGACGACATACTCACAGTTTCACCCGAAGTGGACGCACGCGCCGAGTCGTCTGCGCTGTCTAATGCAATCAGCTCCGCCCCGTAAGTCAATGTGTACGCCACTTCGTGTCACGACATCATGCCAGGCGCCCGCTCAGTGTCGTTGTGCTTTCGGACTCTCCCGGCGAACTTGAGAAACTGCGTTCCGATGTGGTAGGTGGCACTATCGCATAAGCGGTTGTGTATGGGCCAATCAGGAGAGCGTGTTGCGTTTAACGCGCGAACGGCAAGTGGACGCCAGGGATCTCGGCGTGACTCCACCGGGTAGGTCGACGCTCAGTACGTGCGTTACCCCGCCGACTCAATTCGGTGAAAACAGCGTACACCACTTGTTCAAACACAATATGATGTCGCTGCAAGTCCGGTGCATGTCCAATAGCCTTTATGCGTGTTTGTCTTATCGTGCCGTAGAGATCTCGGTGAAGCCGCCGAAGAGTTCACCTCAGACGGACACCACCTCCAGGTGAGCTCCACACCGTCAAATTGAGAAACATCGCCGTAGATTGCAAATACTGTCTGTGCACTATCAGCGCTACACCAGCAGCATCCCTACGCTGTTGGTGTATCTGCTGGCGGTTCCACATGCGTGCAAATTGTGAGTTAGCGGGCCCGTCCGTTGAGACTTGCGCAGCCTCTACTCCGGGCGTGCGATGGCACGTAAGCACATCCCGCTGGTGAACACGTTCTCGGTCTACTTCATCGTGTTCAACCTTCTGGCGCCGCTTTTTGGCGAGGGCCTGGTGCACTCAATCTGCTGCAGTCTCGCTGCGAATTTCGCGTACAGGTGGGTTAATGGCAATGCGCACGATTGAAACGCGACAATAGTCTGTCCATGCGACCACTGAGGATCCTGCGCCTGTTTCCACGCGGTGAGTTGCCCGCCTCACCGCCCATTGCAAAGTCGTGCAGACATGCGGAAGGAACCCATCGGCTGGGTATGGAAGCGTGGTTTATCGTGGATACATGCTGCGTTACAGGTGTTTGAGATCCTCTGCGTCTGCGGCATATTCGCCAACGTTTCTTACCGCATCGGATTGGGGTTGCTGCACCTGGTGGTTGGCAGAGCCCACGTGCCAATTTGGGTCTCCGTCTGTCTGCCGGTGCTGTACCCCCTGCACATGCTACTGGTGTCATCGGTGTGTGATGCGTCGTTCGGCATTCACAACGCGCAGCTGATACTGGCGGCTCTGATCAAGGTTGTGCCCACCTACTTCGCCCAGGAGCTAGTGCTGGCGTGCTCGTCGCTGTACATCATCCTGTCGGGTACCAACAGGCGTTCATAGGTCCACATGGTTGCAGGAATGGCGTTCGTGAACGACCTGCTGGTCTACGGGGGCCTGCTTGGGAGCGGCTTGGTCGGCGTCGACCCTAGTAAGTGCCACCGTTACACAACCCACTGGTGCTCAGCTGTGTTCTTTACCGCTTCCCCGGTGCCTCACCTGGGCGGAGGGCTCTACATGTCGGCGCTGTGTGCCGGCAGCGTGTACGTGGCGGCATCGCTTGCCAGCTGGAGTGCCGTCGCTCCCACACATACGCAGTAGCCGGAGCGCGCTGTGTGCGGCGTTCGGTGCAACCTCGTTAATTTTTGTTAGCCGTGGTAACAAATGGCGTCTTTTCTCCGCATAACTGCGCCCCGTTGGGCCGAGCGAGCGCTCTCGCGGCGGGTGTTCCGCAGCGCGGACGACTGCTACAGCCTTCTATCGCCGGGCTCCTGCGTCGAGACCCATGAGCTGTACGACGCGCTCAAGTTCCTCGCCAGCGGCGTCTCAGAGCGCCGCAGCGCCCTGTCTGACGACCGTTTCGGCGAGATTCTGTGCCAGGTCGAGAGCCGGCTGCCCAGCCTGAACTCATCGTACATGGGCAACTTCGCGCTGCGTGTTGCGGCGATAGTGCAGTCGTCCGGCAGCTCGGCGCCTGGCACCGGGCCGGCCAATGCCGAGCGCGGCCGGTCGCTGTTGTCCAAGATCGCCGCCACCATGGTTGAGAAGGGCGGCCAGCCCCGGGAACTGGCGCAGGTGGCCTACGCCGCTGCCGCCACGGGGGCCGACTCGGAGTCCATTTTCGAGTACTCCAAGCAGCAGCTGACTGTGGAGATCGACTCTGCGACGCCTGACGCGCTTAACCTGGCGCTGCAGACCGCCTACAAGCGAGGCTCCCGCGACAAGATCTACTACGCGCTGCTGTGCGAGAAGTTGTGCGAGCTGACGGACAGGTTCACCGCCAACGACGTGATGCATACGTTGCGAGCGCTCGCTAAGACTGGGTATGTGCGCCTTATCGAACACCGTTTCAACACGCCCCAGGCTGCTGAAGGGGTTCTTGCTTCGGCGCCTGTCGACCCTGATCATGGACAACCTCGACCAGTTTAGCGCCGCGCAGCTTGCGGAGGCCTGCTACAGACTGAGCCAGCTGAAGTTCCTGACCCCCGCGAACTTCTCGAGGGTATTTGCCGCCATTGAGCCGGACCTCAATTCGCTGGCCGACCACCTTCGCCTGCAGCTGCTCGCTGCGGGCTGCCTTTCCGAGCGCGAGGACCGCAGCGCCCTTGAGCGGCTGCTGGACTCTCTGGAGTACAAGAGCAACTGGGATTTATCGGGCTGCGTCGACTTCGCGTACTCGAGCGCGTACCTGCGTCGTTACGGCGAGCAGCTGCCTCACGTGCTCACTGCGATATCGGAGCGCCAGCCAACCCTCACCAGGTTGGTCAAACTGTCTCCCCCGCTAAACTCGAATCCAGGAAATACGCGCTGTTGTTGAAGGAGGCGGTGGATTCGTTCGAGGTGGAGAAGGTGCCCGTCACTTTCGATTTGGGCCCTCGGTGGCGTGACGTCCTCACCACGTTCGGTGGGTTACCACCAGCCTTTCGTGATAATCGGTGGCGCAGAAAAGACCGAAAGCGAGTTGACCCAGGGTACCCCTGCATTCCAGGAGGTGCGCAAGATCCTTCAGGGTGCGTCCAGCAACTTCGCGGAAAGCCAGACAGTTGGCCCGTTCACGGTCCCCTTTTTGGATTCCGAGCGCAAATTCGCCATACTGATCGAGTTCGCCAGCAACATGAGCAACCTCCGTGTGAAGATGAGGTTAGTTTCGCCGCCGCGGCTTCGAGAGCGGCACGTACGTGCTCACTGGTCTCACCGTTGCTCAGGTGCCTGGAGGCGTTGGGCCACCGCGTCGGCGTGGTGAGGTATTGGGAGTGGCGCCGCCTGAAGACCGAAGTTTGTTTTGCACACATCTGGGCAATCATGTGACTGCAGTCATCGCAAGCTGACTACGTCTCGAAGCTCCTACACCGGCTGTCGCGATGAGCGCCCCGGCCGCCGCGCTCTCCAAAGCCAGGGTAGGCGCCGCCACCACCTCAACTGTGACACACACTCAGCGCCAAGAGCTCGAGTACGCGTTTCGGCTCTTCGACAGCCGCCGCAAGGGCAGTCTGACGTTCCTGGAACTGAAGTCGCTGCTCTCCTCGATCGGCATATCGCTGACCCGTAACGAGCTGTCTTATCTCCAGATGGGTACGTTTACGCCAGCTAAGTGCGCTAATGGGCGATGTGTAGAGGAGGACATTCGCGGCGGCTTCATTTTGGAGGACCTGTATGCGCTCGCCACGTCGGTCTACACCGACGGCGTCATCCGCCAGCGGCTCGCGCAGTCCCTCCAAGCGCACTTCCCCAAGCAGGAGAAGGTCAGTCGCAAGGACCTCGAGTCGCTGCTATACAAGCTGGGTGAGTAGCTGTTGCGACCATCTGGGCTCTCATGTGCTTCAGGCCGCCGCCTCCTGGTTGACCCCGCCGAAATAGACGCCTGCTTGAACGTTTACTGCTCCGGCGGCAACGGCGACCAGATATCGATTTCGAATTTCATAGACATGTAGGTTTTCCCCGCCTTTTGTGGTGATGTGTACGTAGGGTGCTGTCGGAGTGACTCGAGGCTGCCAACTCCGTTCATTTATCGCTGAAATCTGGCATGGTTTGTTGGAGGAGCTCGCCGCTCCGCATCGGACACGTACTCTCGCTGGTGTTAATTTTCTGCTTGTCTGGATGTAGCGTGGTGTCGTCCATGACTGCTGCTAATGCTTGCCTACGTCGTAGCGCGTCCTTCCTTTCGGTTAGACCTGACTGTTCACTCTAACACCCGCTTAGAATGGCGGAGCCGCGCCATCAAGGTTGAATAGCGCGTCCCGACCGGCCCGTTTTTCCGCACATCGGAGCGGCCCCGCCGCAACGTCGCCGGAAGGCGCTCCTTCCACCCTGGTCGTATGCAACTGGAAATGCTACCCTACAGCTTCTACGGCGCCGGACCACATCCGGCGTTTCGCCAACCTTCGCGTCCCCTCTAATGTGCAGGTATGTGTAGGTGCCTATTGGCGGAATGACTGGGTGTAGCTGTTGACGGCGCCATGCCCCGTATTCCTGCGCGAGATGGTAGCGGAGTACAAATCTGCCGGCTCTTCGTGCGTCGTTTGCAGCCAGGACGTGAGTGCAGCGTCCTCGGCGGCAGGACCGTTCACCGGTGAAGTGACGGCCGGCCTTCTAAAGGTAGGTGGTCGCTGCCAACGCCCACATTGCTCATCAACAACAGGACATGGACATAGAATGGACTATAATTGGGCACTCCGAACGCCGTGGCGGCGGACCCCTCGGGATCGTAGGTCACATGTGTAAGAGTCGCGAACTTGCCACAGGACGAGAGGAGAGAGCTCATCAACCGCAAGCTGAAGGCCGCACTAGCCGCCGGCTTGAAGGTGATAGTATGTATCGGTAAGCATCGCAGTGGAGCAAACAGCGCTAATGCTGCTCAGGGGAGTCCGGCGGCCGCGACACCAACTACGTCATCCAGCAGCTAGAGGCAAGCCACAAAGCAGTTACACTTAATAATTCACAGGACATATGCACGGGCATAACGGATTCCGACGACCGGTTGGTGATAGCGTACGAGCCGGGCGGCTGCGTCGGCACCGATCGCCCCGCCGCGCCCGAGGAAGTCAACGAAACCATCACGAGCATTAAAAGCATGGCAAAGTGCAACGTAACGCGGTCCCGCTTCATTTACGGCGGGTCCGTCGACCGCTCCAACGCCAGCCTGTACACCCGTCAGCCTAACGTCGACGGCATCATGGTGGGTCGGCTGTGGCAACACCCGGAATTCGAGCCACTTCTGGAGACCATATAAACAGCCATATAAACACGCAGTTTTATTTTTCGGTAAACGTAGAGTAGACAGCACGGTTTTCAGCCGGAACTTCGCCGATGTGCCGGGAACACGGTGTGCATATATTTATGGGCCTAGACACCGTCGGAAAGGGTACCGCTCGGTCCGAACCGCTAGCTGCACCGCCCGCGTCGAGGCGTCGCGTAGGCGTTTGCGGCTGTGGGGGACGCGGAATTTCTGCACATCCCCAGTTGGGCTCGCGTCGGGCGTAGCGGCCGTGTGTGGTCAGTCACACTTTTCCACAAGTTTCTGTGTCTCGTTTTTCTGACTCATCCACGAACTTGTTGAAAATGTCTGGTCGCGGAAAGGGTGGTAAAGGTTTGGGAAAGGGTGGCGCCAAGCGTCATCGCAAGGTCTTGCGTGATAACATCCAGGGTATCACCAAGCCTGCCATCCGTCGTCTTGCTCGTAGGGGAGGTGTCAAGCGTATCTCCGGTCTGATCTACGAGGAGGTCCGTGGTGTGCTCAAGGTCTTCCTTGAGAACGTCATCAGGGACTCCGTCACCTACACCGAGCACGCCCGCAGGAAGACTGTGACTGCTATGGACATTGTTTACTCCCTCAAGAGGCAGGGCCGTACCCTTTACGGTTTCGGTGGTTAGACTCGATGTTAACCGTTTGAAGTAAACAAGAAGATCTCTCAATTCATCAACTCGCTCAAAATTAGGTTTCACTTGAAACCAAACATCCTGTTAATTCTTTTAATGAATCTCTAGCACATTTTAGTCAATATTGCATATTGCTTCATCTTGCGGTTTGGGGCCTGGCTGATGTACAGGTTTATGTTGCCGGTCGCGTTTGGTGGTCCGTCAAGTCGAGCGGTTTATCAAGCCGGTCAGCAGGGGTAGCGTAAAGCCGCGCCTGTGTTTGTGGAATAACTGCTTATTTCGCCATACAACGCCGCTATACACATGTATCATTTCAAAAGAAAAAACAACTGCGTTTTATTGATGGATGTTTTTGTATTACAGTGCTTTTCACTGCGACACTGTACAGCTGCATTAGTTTGATCTGTTAGCACAGAATTACGGCTGCGGAGGGGCTGATTATGTGATCCTGTCGCGGAGAGCCTCGGCACTGCCGTTGCGGCGATTGCCTCACCATGCAGGCACGCTTCTTGCTTCTGGGTGATTCGGCGGCAGTGTCGCACTCGAGCAGGGGCATCTTGCGTGTGCCCTCCGCCTTGGTACTGGAGCTGCTAGTTTCATGGTTGCCGCCCTTGGCCGAGCTCTTGCCGAAGAGCGCGCGGATGTGGCCGCCTGGCGCGCTGTCAGCAGGACCGTGACGCCGGTCCTGCGAGTTGCCGCCCATGGAGTAGTTCTTTATCTTGAGTCTCCTGTCGAAGATGCTGGTTAGACCCACGAGCCACGGATGCGCGAGGGCGTCGGTGGCGCTTGCGATGCGCTTGTTCCTGTCGAAGCTCAGGAGCCTGCGGCACAGGTCCCTGGCCAGCGGGAACTCGATGAGCGGTGGCATGTTAAAATCAATTCCGTTCGTTTCCGCAGCCGTGAGCACGGCGTGACTCGATTTCGCGTCGTACATTTTCTCCATGGACACCGGTGGCACTCCCGTCATGAGGATGTATAGTACAATGCCGATGGACCACATGTCCGAGGCGGTGGAGTACTCCTCCCCCCTCAGGATCTCCGGCGCGAGGTAGCCGTAGGTACCAACGAGCCTCCTCTTCCCGTTGACGATCTCGATGTTTTCTGAGTTCGCGTTGTCCATCATTTTGCAGGTATCGAAGTCGATGAGAACCAGCTCGTACCGCTCCGGCACGGGGAGTGCGGAGTTGGTCGGGTTGCGGAACATGATGTTCTCCGGCTTTATGTCGCGGTGCAGCATATTCCTATTATGCAGCAGCTCCACAGCCTGGATGATCTGCTTCATGATGTACTTGCAAATATCTTCGGGAATGACTTTCTCCTTCAGGAGGAACTCGAAGAGCTCACCCCCCACCAGCTTCTCCGTGACCACATAGAAACTGGTTTCGGACTCCCACACCTGCTCAACGCGCATGATGTTCGCGCACGGCTCGAAGTTGAGCAGCTTCTCGCACAACATCCTCCAATTGACGAGTCCATCCGGTCCAGGCGGCAGCCTCGACTTGGATATGATTTTAAGCACCTTGGGTTCTCCGGTTCTCCGGTCGATGATGTCCCTCAGCACGGGCCTCGACGTGCTCTTTTTGTTGCAATCAGCGCAAACGCGTAGCTCAGAACCTATGTAATAGTAGGCAGACAACTTGCTTCCTGCGGACAGCCTGCGGATCCTCTTCATACCCGAAGGGTACATGTCGCCTCCAGGACAAGAATCGTAGAAGTAGGACTCGCTGTCTAACGTCGACGTTCTGCTGGACGCATCTCGTCGCTGGGTGGAGTAACAGGGCTCCTTGAGCTGCGCCTTGCAGCCCGCGGTCGCCGTGTTCTGCTGCATTTCTACAAAACAATACCTGCAAATTCATTAAAAACAAGAATAAAAACAAAACATTCGAAGCCAAACAACACCGGATATGCTGCAACCATGAAAGCATCGGCATCGCCGCCTCCTGGCGGAGGCAAATACCGCCCTCAAAAGGAGTGGTAGACCCCCTACATGGGCAAACGCCTGACACACAGGCAGGCGAAAACATCGCTGGCTTAAAAACAGAATATTCACCCAGGCATGGCATAGGCACGCTAATACAAGCGCGCGTTGACACGCCTGGTGATCACGAAGCGCCAAAGCCGGCTCCGACCGAGGCACTCCTGACAGCGGCCTTTGGGCTACACATCGCTCACCGAGTAAGTACCTACCTCTTCAGGTTTACAATGGCTTGATCTTTTGTTGCATAAAGCCGACAATGCGATTACCTCCTATCGCGCATCCGAGCGTGTTGGCAGCCTTCGCTGCGCTCGGCCTGCGGGAGCCAGTGCAGTTCCGCACTAGGTTGAAAAGGTCCCTAACGGGCAGCAACAAGTCTGCCCCCTCTGCAGTTTTTGCAGAATCCGCGTAAGTGTGCGAGCCTCCAGCGACTTGTGACCGCCGCCTCTCCTAGCATGTGCCCTTGACAGTGCTTCGCGCGACGTTGCATCTAGGTGCAGAGCTCCTTGGTCTACTCCGCTCGATTGTCCGCTTGTCCTATGTTTAGTGAAATTAAATATAAGCGTTTTGGTGATCCTTTCTCCGGTTTGGCCTGGAAACGGTCGCATCCGTATCGCGCCACGAGTCGGCCGTCGTCGGAATACGGCTCCCGTTTTCTTTACGGCTCTAAGCGTCAAAAACAAACTCCACTCGACTTTGCGAAACGGCAATTTTTGCCGTCGGTGCCAGTCGAGGGGATTTTTTTGGGAGTGGAGACGTACATGCCTCATGCGCCATCCTCCGAGAGGTAGGACGCTCGAGCTGGGGTCGCCTCCGCGGTCAGCGCTTTGCGGCTTCTACGGTGGTTTACAGCGACTAAATAAGAGCGATACTGTGTAACAGGGTGGTTGACTAGAATTTGTCGTTCATACAGCCCGCACAGATATGCGATTGGTAGCCTTAAGCACTGACAGTTAGAAAACCATGGACACGTACAATACTGTGGGCGAGCATCGCCGTGTCACGTGTTCAATTTATTTCCTTGAAGTATCCAGGTCGGAAACACCCACTGTTGCCATGATGTGTTGCGCATCCGTCGATGTGTGCCATGTGTGTTACATCCGTTGATGAGCCACATATTTTATTGGGTGTTATACTATCCCATCCATTTCGCGCTGTTTGGGGAGTTGCAGCGCTTTCCGCGCTAGTATCCGTCGCGCCTTTTCCCCGATACATGATTTCCATACTGTACTACATTTGGGTCGCATCTTCCATACGATCCATCGCATCACCCCGCCATGCTGCCTTTAGCACCTTCCTGAAGTCTTCGTAGGTCACGTAGTCTTTGCTGCCGGACGCTTCGGAGATCATCAGCCCGAGATCTTCGTCATCGATCGAGCTGCCTACGGCGACTGTCAGATTCCACAGCGGATAACCCCTACCAAGGTCTGCTACTACGGCTCTTAAGCTGTCCATTGTGATTTTGCCTACATGGCATTGCGCTTTGCGGCGTAACCTCTTACCCGAACCATCTTCTAGCAACGCAAATATCTTCGCCGCCTCTCCGGCGGTATACCTCTTGTGGATGACCTTTAGAACCAGCGTCTTGAAATCAGCGAGTGTTATGGCATCATGCTGACCCTTGTTTATCTCTGCGAACATGGTTGTGACCTGATCCGGGATGGAATCCTCGTCGGTGTGTGCGCACGTACCGCGTCGCGACTTGCATTAAGCCTGAGGGCTCTGAACGCCGCTTGGCACTCGAAAAAATCAATTTGTCCATTGCCGTCCCTGTCGAAGAGCGCAAACGCGTCTTCGACCTCTTTTTCCAGTTCAGGGTTTAGTACGTTGCGATGGATGTTGGCGATATCGGCCGGCGAGTCCTCCGTGTCGGAGGCGAAAGAATCCGCATTTTTCATTTTTATGAAATACAGAGATGCGTTTGCTAGTGGATTCGGCGTCTGGTTGTGATCTACCCAACGTACTAACGTCTTAGGACGCCACAGAGCGCGTCGCGCTATAAAGGTGCTTCAACGAGATTAACCGCGCAATATCGACACCAATTAACGACTCGATACGTGCTCACCATCATTTTGCACGGAACGGTGATCGTTAGTGAGGCCGTCATATAGGGAAGACGTCGATATGCCCAGTGCGATGTGAAATGTCATAATAGCGCTACAGCTGGTACCAACAAATTCGTTTTCACGTTTCTGGCGTTTTGCCGATTGCGGTGAGGGTGTTTCTGCCATACGTTGGTGATGGTATGTGAGCGGCAGGCTCCATCAGCGTCTGGCGTCCGACAACATCACCATGACGTTAGCCATAAACTATAACGGGAACACACAAAAGCCGCAATGCAGTTAACAACGAATATATTTGAAGCATAACAGCCTTTAGGAGTACGCTTTAGCGTCATTAATACGGCGCCCGCCGTGCTCACCGTCTATCGGTCACCGAGCGCGAAATTCCACCACCAAAATGCGTGCTAGCACGCGTAAGACTCCGCAAAATGTTGGTAGTGGTGTATTGTCTGTAAGCCGTCGGCTGCCGCGGCTTCGCGCAACGTGCCTCCCTGTGTGGCCCAACACTTCCCCATGACGGGGTAGTTGCCGCTCTCCGGGTTTGCGCCGCGTTTAATCCACATCGTATTCCTCAGCTTAGTAATCGCCTATTAGGAACTGGCGTCTGTCCGACAAATGTCCCTTGATTAACCCAGCCGATAGTTCAAGATGGTAGGCGCGTCCCCCAGCTGCTCACCTTTTCGTTGTTCCGTGTTTGCTTGGCCGCCGCGCGGCTACGTGCTGCGTGTTCGATTTTATTGCTGTGCGTGGTCCGCGAGTGTGTTTGCGTGCCGTGCGTTTTCGCTGGCTTCTCATACGTTGCGTAGGGTCGCGGTATAAAGAAGCATATGAAGCGCATCAACGCGCCTTCTCACTGGCTTTTGGACAAGTTGAGCGGTCGCTACGCCCCGAAGCCATCGCCAGGACCTCACAAGTCCACGGAGTGCCTGCCCCTGATGCTGCTCTTGAGGAACCGTCTGAAATACGCCCTGACCTACGACGAGGTCAAGCTGATCGTGATGCAGAAGGTGGTCCGCGTCGACGGCAAGGTGCGCACCGACATCACCTATCCCATCGGTTTCATGGACGTGGTCTCGCTGGACCGCACGAACGAGCACTTCCGCCTCTTGTACGACACCAAGGGCCGCTTCGTCCCGCACAAGATCACCGCTGAGGAGGCCACCTACAAGCTCTGCAGGGTGAAGAAGACCTTCATCGGGCCCAAGGAGGTCGGCGTCGCCGTGACCCACGACGGGCGCACCATCCGCTGCATCCACCCCGATGTCAAGCCCGGAGACTCCCTGCGCATCGACCTCGAGACCGGCTCGGTCATCGAGTTCTTCAAGTTCGAGGTCGGCAACCTCGTCATGGTCACCGGAGGTCACAACCAGGGCCGTGTGGGCACCATCGTCCACAAGGAGAAGCACCCCGGCAGCTTCGACCTGATCCACGTGCGCGACGAGGTGGGCAACACTTTCTCCACCCGCAGCTCCAACGTCTTCGTGATCGGCGTCGGCACCAACAACTACGTGTCGCTCCCGAAGGACCGCGGTATCAAGAAGTCGATCATCGAGGACCGTGCGCAGAGGCTGGCGCGCGCCCACTAACCGACTTTTCTTAAGCTCTAAACTACAGCTTCGGCTTTGTGTTGCGCGGTGTTGGCGCCGCTCACCGCAGCGTGCTCTTTGAGGCTGGCGGGTGAGGCGGTTCATGGTGTGGTAGTGGCGTGTGCTTTGTGCGTTATTGGCGTCGCTGGATCGTCTTGTGTAGCGGGTATGCGCGGCCGCCGGGCGGTGCCGCGGCCGGCACGGCAAACGGGTCAGGGCAAATGTGCAGTCGGACAATTATCTACGAGCTAGTTGTTGAGTTACTGACAAGTTCGTTAGTCGCTCGAAACACGCATCACAGCTCGGACGACGGGTAGTCGCTCGCGCCCTCCTGGCCCTTGCGCTCCCGGGTCTCGTCGGAGAGGTCCAGGTCGTAGTCGCCGGGGAACCTCAGGAGCTCGCCGTGGTCGGTGACGGAGCTCGTGGACAGCTCGAGCGCGTACTTCATCCAGATGGCGTAGTCGACGGGGTCGGTGCCGAGGATGGCGATCACGTCCTCCAGGCTGGTCTCCACGTCCTCGGTGGCCTCCTCCTTGAACGCGAGCACCAGCTCCTGCGACGACAGCAGCCCGTCGCCGTTCAGGTCGAACGGCTTGAACTCGATCTCAAGGAAGTCGTCCTCCTTCTCGTCGTCGCCCTTGGTCGCGGCGTACTCGTCCGTCGAGATCAGGCCGTCGCCGTTCTTGTCGTGCGTCAGCATGATCTCCTTGATCTCGAGCTCGAGCATCGCCTCGTCGTGCGCGGGGTTCAGCAGGATGTGCATCTCCGCCTTCGTGAGCTTCCCGTCGCCGTCCTTGTCCGCAATGTTGAACCTGCGGTTGAGCCCCTCCATGAAGTCGTCGGGGGTGCCCGCGTCCGGAGGGAACGTCAGGCTCAGCTCCTCGAAGTCAATCAGGCCGTCCTTGTTCTTGTCCACCATCTGCATTTCCTGCTCGAGCTGCATATTCTGCACCCTCTGGAGGTTCTTGCTGTTGAACTTCTCGAGCTCCTCGGTGACGATCAGCCCATCCTTGTTGTCGTCGATGATGCCGAACAGCTTGCCCATCTTGGCCTCCACCTGCTCGCGCGAGAGCCCCGCGGGGTGGTCCTCGGCGCCGTGCTCCTCGCCGTCCTCGGCAACCCAGGCGGCCGCCGGCACAGCCAGGGCTAACAGCACTGCAAACGCGCAAACAGCCTTCATTTTATCGGGCTCACGTGTCTTTTACACAGGGAATTAAAGTGGTGTGTAGACGGCTCCCCTCAGACCGTCAGCCCGGCGGCGGCGCAACCCAACCCAGCGGCGACCAGACCGGCAGCGGTGCGCAACGGCGACGGCTCGCAACCTTACGTGTTCGAGACAATTAGGCGGGAAGTTATTGCGCCGTTAACACAGCCTCAGCGACGAGCTGGGCTAGGTGTGTGTATGACACACACAGGTACTTAAACAAGGCTTAGCCATTTCAGGCGCTCAGCGCGATCTGTACAGGGGATTGCACGACAAGTAGTTTACATCTAAGACGCGGGTGCGGCGACTTGGCTGCTGTCGTTCACAAACTCCCTGATGTTACCGTCGAACTCGTGGACGAAGTCGTAGCCGGACTGCGACAGCGTCGACGAGATCCAGAACCACAGACCGGCGATCCAGCTCATGTCGTCCGTAGGCGCGGAGTTCGTGACATCGTCGACGTACTTCCTCCTGATGATCTGGTAGCCGGCGCTCATGCGATAGGTGAAGGACGCGATGAGCTGCATGACGAACGAGTTTATCGCGATGAACCGCACGGAGTTGTTTCCGCGCTCGCCCTGGTCGTTCTTGGAGCACGCCGAGATGCCGATGTAGCCCATGGTGTCGATGATGGTGGTGCTGCCGGACATCATGACGCTGAGGATGCCGACGTTCAGCGGGTTGTCGTGCAGCCTCTGGAAGATCACGCCCTGCGGGTAGTGCAGTGCGATGTAGATGAACGGCATACAGGCCACTGTGGGGATAAAGAAGAGCCACGCCATGTGCCAGCCACGCGGCGCCCTCCCCCAGGGCTTCCCCATCGACTCGATGTTGACCTTCATGAAGTGGATCACGAACGTCACGATGAAGGTGAAGAACATGCGCACGATGTTGATCGGGTGGCACAGGCTCCGGTCAACCAGCGTGTACGGCAGAAGGCCGGGGATGAAAAAGTTCTTCAGGGGCCACCCGCACACGCACATGAAGAACGGCGAAATCACCCGCCTGATCACCTGCCACATCGTCAGGTCCCGCTTGACCACCAGCTTCTCCGACAGGTTGCAGCAGCCGTTTTGGCACCGCTGGTGCTCCTTGGGTTTCACCGGCCTCATGCCAACCAGGCGCATCAGGAAGGCCTTGAAGGCCGACGGCGCCTTTTCACCCGTAGCGTCCTTTTCGTCCTTCTTTTCCTCAGTTTTAGCATCAGATGACTTCGGTTCAGAAGGCGATGCATCTTGCGATACCGACGCACCATTTAGCTCGGCACTCGTTCCCGATGAAGTATCTGCTGCAACCGGTTTCGGCGTTTCCGCTGGTTTCACATTTCCCAACGGCTTCGGTGTTTCCGCTGGCTTAGTAGTACTCAACGGCTTTGGTGTTTCTGCAGGCTTAGTGCTTACCGCAGGCTCCGATGCACCACCATCTGCCCCCTTTCCTGGCTGACCACTTTCAGCCACAGGTTGAGCTTTGTGTTCAGCCTGTTCTGTTTCTTCCTTCTCCTCAACTGCATTCGACTCTTCGCTTTGCGCATCCTTGAATTTGCAGTGCACGATCCAAACCACAGTAGCCAATAACGTTATCAGCAGCATGATGACCAAGTGGCTCGCGATCATCCACGTGGCCTGCTCGGCGATGATGACGTCCATGAGCACCTGGATCGCCCACAACGCCACCTTCGACCCCTTGAAGGAGAGGGAGATGGTGCTCATGTCGTCAGCGCCGAGGGGGTAGAACGTGCTTTCGAACGACCCCCTGACGAACGAGTGCACGATGAACGTGATGTAGAATCCCACCGCAGCGTTGGGCAGGAAGAACGAAACAACCAGAGCGATCCTGGTAATGCCCATCAACACCATGCTGATGCAGCTAATGGTGGTGATGTGCTTGGTGAACAGCATTTGCACCCCCACCGTGATCAAAGAACCGATGAAGTTGACGAGCGTCTTCGTGGCGTAGAGCTTCGTGCAGTACACTCCGGTGTTCGCCGACGGGATGTTCAGGGCGACGGTGAGGTGCTTCGAAGCCACCGTGGTGACCTGGTCCGGCAGGTACATGCACATCGCAACGGATGCGAAGGCCATGTACCGGATCCAGGACGACCCGTACCATTCCTTCCAGCTCTTTTTGCTAGCCATCCCATTCTGGATCACGACGATGGCGGGGCCCTGATTCGACTGGGCCATGACGACGCCGATTGATCTACAATATATTCAGCCGCTGGTCGTTTGGATCCACTCCCATTCGAGAACGGGCGGATGAACGCCGGACGTTCAGCCTCGTCCGCAGAAGAGCCACCTTCCGCGTCTTGAAATCACTGAGCGGTCATATTAGAGCTATCACTAATCCATGGCGCGCATCGGTAACACTACTGGCTCTGATTCTCGCATTGGAGGGTTGCAATCAGAGCGTCAAGGTCTCACCGCGGAGTACACGTGCCGACAGATATACACCTTCCGCTGTGCCACTAAAATTACGCGCGATTTATATTTACAGTAGTAGGTTTCGTGGCACTTTGGGCTGCGGAATTCAAAGACTTTCAGCGCCAGCAGTACCGGGGTCACACATACCACTAGGCGACGTTACGTGATCCGTCGTTAGCGGCCTTCGTTCACGGGCACATGCTCCTTAATTTCACGTCGTAATTTGCATTCGACCGGTGCGGCGAAGTACGATGTGGCTAGGTTTTGAATAACGACATCGCCGGTTACTCCGCCTAGGAATCTGCTGAGGAATGGCGACACACTTGCACCTTTGACCGCAGTTCACTGCTTACGGTTTACACAGCCACTTGTGTTGTTAAAAGCCATCTGTATCACCACATTTGGTTGAAATATACGCCGCCGCTTTCTGCTATTGCCTTCGCAGCATACCGCGCCTGTTCAGGTGCCGTTGTGGCCGGCGTGTTGCGTCGTCAGTGTGACACAGCGGCATTTCGCGTTATCCACACGCTTAGAAGGCGCATATTCCATGCGGTTAGCCGTTTTAGGTCTGTACTTCCAGCTGCTGATTCCATTTATCGCGACCTCTGCACATTGCAGTGCTCACGGGTACCGTGGCGGCTTCCGAACGCATTTGGGCGCTGCTAGACCAGGTACTGCTGCCATAAGCTGCTTCGTTTCGCCCGCGGATTCGGATATATTACGAAGCCGGAATCGACAGCCTCGCAGTTCGAGTTTGTGCTCCTTGGCCGACTACGCAATGGATCGCAAGCGAGGCCTCGGTCCCAGCGCTTCGCGGCGCTGGGGACGTCGGCTCGACGAGGAGAGGAAGCATAACTACGGCAACGTGCGAGGAAACGAGGAGGTTGGCGGTTGCAACCCGGAATACAAGTTCGCCGAGAGCTACTTCGACGAGGAGGATGGGGTGCTGCAGTGGCCGCCAGAGCAGATGCAGATCCACACAAGCAACCTCATAAACTACCTCAAAGGCAAAGACGGTACGCTTGCCCCTTTGTGGAGCCGAACGGATTCGTGCAGGCGGACCGTACGGCTCATACAAGAACCTGCAAGGCCAGTGGAGCGTCATGGAAAACACAGTCACTGTCATATTCGACAGGTATGGCGGCATCTTTGTGTCGTAACGAAATGGGTGCAGGATCCAGAGTGACCCCTTTGCGCCCCCGTCTAACATCCGCATCCGGCTGCCGAGCGCAGTGCACCGGTACGTCAGCAGTTGCACCTTACGCTGACGCTCATCAGGTTTCCGTCGGACGTGATATCGCCTCGGCTGCGCAATGTGGCGGCTTGCGATGCGATTGCCCGCCGTGTGTGCGTGGAGTTGAAGCGCTTGGACGAAGCGGAGAACGGCAGGTTTCGTCGCACCGGCTTCGAGATGACCAAGCCCCGCCAATACGTCCTCCCGCGTAAGAGCGTCGTGCTGACGGACGAGCACCTGGAGATTCGTATGTACGTCCACATGCCTGGCAACGGCCGGCGCGTCAACGGCTACCAAGCGGCGCACATGTTTGCCGACGTGCTTCCGGCGCTCGTGCGTGACGCCCTGCATTTCGGCGCGTACGACTCCAAGAGGTTCTACGACCACATCAAGAGCGTCGAGGACCAGGAATGTAGGTGTATTTGGTTGGAAGAGAGCCATATGTTTGCAGACCTCAGGGCGCAGCTGTCGGAACTGGGCCTGGTTGCCTTCGTGGCGGACGGCTCCATTCTGCCGCGCGAAAGCGGCATCAGCGACAAGCCGATGACCGCTGACGCAGTGCTGCCGTTCAAGTCGCCAGACAGCCTGCAAGTGGCCGTTACGCTGCCCAACAGGGGCCGTGTGGTCGGCATGGGCCTGAAGCGCGGTGTCACGCTGGTCGTGGGCGGAGGCTACCACGGCAAGACCACGCTGCTAGAGGCGTTGCAGGTTGGTAGTCGGCGACAGCTGCGGAGTATCACGCCATTTTAGGTGGGGTGCTACAACAAGGTGCCTGGGGACGGCCGGGAGTTCGTCGTCACCTCCCCCAACGCCGTGAAGGTGCGTGCGGAGGATGGTCGCAGCGTCAGCGGGGTCGACATTTCGACGTTCATCGGCACCCTCCCCAACGGCAAGGACTGCCGCGTCTTCAGCACGCCGGACGCCTCGGGCTCGACCTCGCAGGCAGCCGCGATCATGGAGTCGGTTGAGATGGGCGCCGACCTGTTGCTGCTGGACGAGGACATCTCCGCAGCCAATTTCATGTACCGCGACAACCTGATGGACGCGTTGGTGTGCAAGGGAAGCGAGCCCATCACCACCTTCCTGCTGCTGGTGCAGGCGTTTTACAAGAAACTGGGCGTATCGACCATCATGGTCTCGGGCTCGTGCGGCCTCTTCATGGACCAGGCTGACACCGTCATCCAGATGAACCAGTACACCTGCCAGGACCAGACCCAGGCCGCACGCGACGTGGCGTCGCGCTACAAGGTCGACCTGCGTGAGGTAGCGTTCGTGTTGAGCACCGTCATCCGTCGCAGCCAATCGCCGCTGCCGTCAGCGGCAATGACATCTTCGAGACCTCGCAACTGAACGGCCGTGTCGTTTCGCCACGTACGTTATCTGTAGGCAACGGCATAATTCCGCAGACACGTTCAAGCGCGAGCAGCAGAAGGTGCGCCAGCACGGCATGGGCAGCATACAGTACGGAACGGAGAACATCGACCTGGGTTTGTTGGAGCAGCTGGTGGAGCCCGGGCAGACCAGCACGATCACCAACATCATCATCCACCTGGAGAACATGTTCCGCGAAAACAGAAGCGCTGTGCACAACAAGTGAGTCCCATTCACCGTTGGCACCGTCAAAGCACGACAGGACACTCCGTGAGCTGCTCGAGCTACTGTACTCCAAATGGAGCACCTCAAAGGCCGGTTGGTGGTTGCTTTAGTGCTACTCAAATTCAATCAGTTGGGTACAACGGCCTCGACGACGTGAACGGGTTCCGGCCATTCCCCGCGGTAGGTGTTGGCTTCAAAATAATTAGCGGTTGCAGGGTGACTGTTCGATGCCACGCATCTTCGAGGTGGCTGCTGCGCTGAACCGCATGCGCAGCCTCTCGATCTCCGGGTTCAAAAAGGCCGGCTACCAGCCCCAGAGCTACAGCGCTTTGTCGTGACCCCTATCTCCCCTCAGTCACACCAGATCACGAGTCGTTGCCAGTGAGCATGTGGTGCACCTTGACAAGGGTCTCGTCATCTCTAAGCATGAGGCACTTGCAGTGGTTCATTTTCTGGCCGGAACATGCATATGGATGTCGTAATGCGGGTGCCTACCTGCACAAGCTTCTTGTTGAGCTTGTTGCAGAGGTCTGCCAAAGCGGCAGCCGCCAGTTTGTCTGCGGTATTGTTTGTGAGGTGGGCGATAATGCGACCAACCCTGTTTCGCTTTCATCCGGCTGTGCTTGGCCTGCAGCTGAGTGATGCGCTCGTCGAACTCCTGCGGCATAATTTTTCTCTCTTTAATTTTCGTGCTGCCCGTTGCTAATCGCTGTAAGGAAGCAGGTGTTGGCAGTCATGCAACGCTCATTGACCACGGGTTGGTGGCGAATCTCTGCGGGCGCTCACTAGCATGCAGTTACGATAGCGACCAATCTGTCATCCCCACGCATTGCCGAAGTCTCACCTTTTGTTTGACTTTGTGGGTTTCCAGGAGCTCAATGAGCGACCTCTTGAGCCGCTCGAACTCTTTGATGTTTGCGTCAAGCTGGGCGTGGTGCGCTTTTTGGCATGGGCCGCTCACCTGTTGCTTCTGCGTAACGTGCTCCTTTTCCTCCTGCTCAACCAAGGTTTTGCGTTGCTGCAGCAGTTTGTCGCTGAGCCACGTAAGGGAACTCCAACTACTTCTTACCGGTGGCTGGTTATATCATCCTTGATTTTCCTGCGAGGTGGTGAGTTCCGATGTGTGGGACCCACTTGGTCATTCGAGTCAGGACCTGCTCGACCTGAGTGTCGCATTCGCGCTTGGCCTGCATTGCGGCCTCGCGGAGCTTGTCTACTATGTGCATAAGGTCAGACATCTTAGCGACTAAAGATTGAAATGTGTGTTATCGCAGCAGGTGCCCCGGTTTCCCACTGGGGAAATTGCGAGGAAAATCGACGCGTTTACACGCAGCCTCGCCATATCCAGTGGCCCCTGGAGTGGCAGTGTGGACACGGCAGGCGGCTTGAATTCATCATGTTGACGATGCGCCTGAAATTGTCGGAGAGGTTGACCTTGTGTTGCTTCATCATCCACCCAGAGGTTGGACCGGAGAGCTGCTGCTGCAACCGCGCACGCAGCGTGTCCTCCAGGTGCGAATTTGCATCGGATTTGTTAGAATTGGGTGCATCTGACTTGGTTGATGCCGCCGCCGTGGTCACCTTCGGCAGACTCTTCTCGGCGATGAGGTTGATTGCGATCTTGTGCGATATCTCCCTGTTGCAAGCCCTGCAGGTGTAGTAGAAGGCTCGTATAGAGCCTGTCATTGCCACCTCCGCGGCACTGTAGACGTCCGCTGTGGCGTGGTTACGATGTGTAGCGGCTCATAACGTCATTGCCGCTGGCTTCCAGGTTTACTCGCAGTTGAGAAGCGACATTACGCACACATCTACATTACTAACGCTGCTGAATTGCGCGGCTAGTACACATCGATTTCTAAACGACCGTATCTGAATGGCTCCTACGAGCGCCTTCCACCCCGTTGGGGCCGCCGACGCTCCCAAGCGAATCACGGTTGCATCATTCTACAAGATGCGTGATGCTTTGTAGAGATGGTGCGGCGCCTGGCCCGTTCGGTCTACGGCCGTCTGACCAGCACCAGCTTCGGAAGCCGGCCACTGCTTGAGGGATTCCGAAAGGGCAGGCCGCCGGCGGTTCGTCTGCGCGCTTCAGGAGATGCCGCTGGCAGCTCAAGCGCTGTAGAGACGGCGGTATCGGCTGATACTTGCGCGCCGGATTCCCGCGTCAAGCTACACCCCTTGCTGAGGCTCGCATTGCTGCGGTCAAAGGGCATATCGCAGCTCAACGAAGTGCAGGAGTCGGCCTTCCTGTCGATTCTCAGCGGGAAGGATGTTACTGTGCACGCGCCCGTTGGTGAGTTTAGGTTTTCGCTCTCCTTAAAGGCGTTACTAGGCGCTGGCAAGACCCTGGCGTACCTGCTGCCCGTTGTGAACAACATCTACAACATTCACGACCTGCTGGAGGACCTGCAGCTGCGTTCTGGCAGTGGACCACAGCGTGACAAGGAGGATGCTGTCCGTTTGAACGCATTAGGCTACAGCCGCCGAGTGCCGCACGCACTCCTGCCGCGGTCAATGTCCGACCTGCGGCAGGACCCCTCAGAGCTGGATGCTGCCGCCGCTGCGGCACTGCAGTCGGCGACCACTGCGCAGAAGCTTGTGGATACGTTGTGTAAAGTGGACCCGCGGCTGCTGGCCCGGGGTGGAAGCGGCCTGCCGGTGATATCACGTCGGCTCTGGGGTCGCAGGTGCCGGAATTCGGTCTTCCGCGCGCTGCTGACCAACCCTTTGGGGGCCGTGCGCTGCTGCATGGTCGTGGTCCCCAACAAGGACCTGGTGTCCCAGGTGGTCAGCGAGCTGGCCGCCATCGACCCGCTAGGCAGGCTCTCCGTGCAGACCCTCACGCATGTCCACCGCGCACCTCCCCGTGCGCCGGTTGTCACAGACGGGGTGTCGCAGGCGGCACCGGGCGAACAGCCTTTCTACCCGTCTCCTCACACACTGCACTACCTGGGGGGCATGGACGGCAAGTTGCGTCTGAGCCTAGAGGACGAGCGTGCGATGGTGCAGTCGGTGCCCACAGTACCGGTATCGGAAGGCACCATGGAGACAGTGCCGGTCAACATGGGACGCGGAAAGCGCAGCGTTGTGAAGGTCCCCATGCGCACCGCGCCCGGTAACGACCTCGCACTGTCCCAGCTGTCTCCCGCCATCTACTCGGTGGACGGCCTTGTGCCTCGCAGCGTAGAGTTTGTGAGGCGTCCCGTGATGTCGCATCCAGTCGTGCAGTAAGTTCAAGAGTCGTTTACGCATTTATACGCATGGTGGTTCAGGTACGGCAGCTGCGATGTGGTGGTGACCACACCGCAGCTATTCCTGAACGACCTCTTGTCGTCGAGGCGGCTGGGGGTGGTGCCGGCCTGCGTGGTGTTCGACGAGGTCGATGCGCTGTTTGAGAACAACGCGAGTCGCAGTGCGATGATGGAGATATGCAGCATACTCCGGCCGCGCCCGCGGCTGTACAACCCCTTGGTGCACCACCGCCGGCGGCGTGCCCAGCAGCCGCCGCCATGCCAGTTTGTGCACGTGGCCTCCACACTTAACTACGGCGGACTGCAGACTGCAGGGTCGATGCTGTACGAGCGTTTCACCAGCAGCCGCGTGATTTCGACTTGCCTGAACCACCACCTGGCGTCGTGTGAGATGCGGTTCGTCGACGTGGACGCAGAATTCGAGTCGAAGCTGCGCTGCCTCATGGAGGTGATAGTGGCAAACCCATTAGCCAAGACGTTGGTCTACATCGATAGTCTGGAGGGCGTGCGGAAGGTAAGCTCGTTACTCCGGGAGAAGGAGTGGCCGGTGCTCTCCTTCCACAGTCGGTCAAGCCTGCCCACCAGGCTGGCGCTTCTGGAGACCTACCGCTCGGAAGAGGTTGCGATACTGGTTTGCACCGATATGTTCGCGCGTGGACTGGATGTTAGGGCCGATCACGTCATCAACTTCAGCTTCCCCCGCGATGCCGCAACGTTCGTGCACCGCACCAAGGGCACTCCGACGCTGGTGACGAACCTCGTCGAACCACGCGACACCAACCTCGCATCAGAGCTGCGCAGCTCATACGAATCCGGCCGGCCCGTCAACCAGCTTCTGTCTAGGAAGCGCAGCTTTGGCAACCGGTACCGCCGTGCGCTGCAGGCGAAAGGCGCACCAGATCAGGGCCAGGCCAGCCACTTCAGGTCCAGGCGCACGTCACTTCGTGGTTCGCGAGTTCGGAGGGCATCTGATTCGGATGACGATGAATCACCAGACAGTCGGCGACCACGTGCCAACCTAGGCCGCAGCACCGGCAAATATAAAAACGCAACCACCACCGAGGAGAAAAGCATGGAATCGCAACAAAAATACATGGCGTCAGAGCTGCCAATTGACGACCTGGACGGCATATTTGAGAGGAGCTCGATGGACACGCAATCCACGGCCGACGTCGGCGACACCACTGGATCACAAGCAGATGAGAAGACGCCGGTGTCAGCGGTTCAAAGGCAACGCGCGGATGGCGTGAAATACCGCAGGCTCAGCATGAAGCGGCGGGGCATGGAATTTTACGATAACTTCAGGGCCTTTTCTTAGGCCGGCCGTGTTTGTTGAGTTTCGGCGGCTTCGGGTTGCACCCGTGCACCTCAGGGAGGAGGTGCCTGACGCAAAACCGCTTCCGGCAGAACTTGCAGTCGTGTCCCACGACGCGAACTTGCTCAGAACATAAGCTTTGCCCGCCTTGCTCCTTGAAGTTGCAAAACGCTATCGAATTGAACTGCTCCTGGAGCAGCCGCTCCTCCTCGGAGTCGCTCGCGCCCTGGCTCATTTTGCGAACGGTGGTGTCGCTTGCGGGCGTTAGACGTGCCCCTGCACCGTCTGGGTGAGCTCACTTCGGCACGGGGTTGAGCCACTGGCCACCCTGGCCGTAGGCGCCAGCCACGATTTGCGCAACTGCGAAATAATGTACAAAACACAACCCTCCGAACGTACCTGTCCGCTGCTTGTGGGCCATGTACGACATGTACCAGACCTTGTACACGCCGTAGCAGATGAGACCGGCGCCCAGAGGGTTGGCCCACCACCAGTACCGGTACTGCGAGACCCGGGCGACCTGGGCGATTTCGTCGTTGAGCTGCTGCGCCACCCGGGACGCCACGTCGTTCAGCTGCTTCCCCTCGTTCTCCTTCCAGACGCGCTTCCAGACGAGCGGGTTCACGGCTCTCCCGGCTTTCGCGATGTAACGCTGCAAGTGCCAGCCCATGGCGCTAGTGTGTGGTATAAAATTATCGTGAGTGACTTCACTCCCTGCTGTACACGAGCGAGTTTGCTAGTGCCCTGGTGCTCGGGTCCTTCGAGAAGGTGCTGCATCACATGATCCGTGTGGCGTCAGTGGCCGTACCTGCGTTCCCGTCCGTCCGTGAAGTAGCGCAGCATCCCGGGCTTCAGTGGAATCCTGTCCCTGCGGCGGCGTTGGTGGCTGTTAGCGAGCAGTGTGTGCCGCGCCGCGGCGGAGGCGCCGGGCGGTACACATCGACACGAAATCATACCTGAAGAGGTTGGAGAACCCAAACGCCGTAGGGCTGAGGTAGTGTAGCGATATGCGCAGCGGGATCTTAAGCAGCTTGATCCACTTGGCGATGAACCTGGTCACGGGGTTGGACGGGATGTACGATATGCCGTCCAAAATCGAGAACTTGGCGTAAAACAGCCCCTTGGCGATCGCGAACTCTAGGACGTGGTTCGCAACGTCTTTCATGCTTTCTATCACGTCTCTGCGTTGCGCCTGGGCCTTGAGGTCGTACAGCTTGTTGCCCCGGAGGATGTCGAACCGGCGCTGCTCCACCAGGGCGCAGTAGCGTCTATCGTACTTGCCGATGGCTTCCTGCAGGCTCCTGCGCGTTTATTGTATGCAGAGTTGCGTACGACTCACAGGTCCAGGTTTTCGTCCACCGATATGCTCTGCAGCTCCTCCTGGAATTCCTGCAGGACGGTGTCCTGGATCTTGAGCGCCATGCCGTCCATCATGACCATGAGCTTGTTTTGCAGCGATTCGACCATGTTGCGGCGCACCAGTTTGTACAGCGCTTCCGTTCGCCCTGCTACTTGGCGGGCCCTCGAATCGAATTCGGCCACCAGCGCTTTAACGAGCGTATCGGCCTGCACCTTGAGCTTGTCCGGCATCTCGGCCAGCGACACTGCACTTTCTCCCAGCCATTTGTTTACGCTGTGTGTTCGTGAGTAGCGCATTGTGAAGTGACAAACCTGAGCTCGACCTCGTTGGCGATCTCCAGGAGTTGCCGCAGCGGCCTAGTGTCCTTGGACAGGTCGACCTCCTTGAGCTTCCCCGCGACGTCGTTCACTGAAGAATCCATGTGTCCCTGTATTTTGCGCAGTTTAGTGACCGATTCTTCCTTCTTGTTTGACTCGGACTCAAATTCGATCGGGCACGCTTGTTTCAGCGAGATCCTGTTCCCAATCCACCCCGACGTGGCTTCCAGGTACTGTCCGACCTTGGTGTGTGGCGTGAAGGTGACGGAGATGTCCACGAGGTCATTGGCGCTCTGGAACATCTGCGCCAACGCGGCCTGGATTTCCTTTTCGCGTCTTTCGTTGAAGTCGTTCCTCGCGGCATCGTCCCCTCTGCGCTCGTCGTAATTGTAGACAACGAAGTGCAGATTGAGTTTCACGTCATCTATTTGCCTCAGCAACAGCAGCACTAGGTCCAGCAGTTGCAGCTGATATACCGCACGTCCCATGCTAATGAGCGAGTGGTACTCCACCGGGATTAGCACACCGTCCGCCCGCAGCGTCGTTATGGCCAACTCCACAATATTGGTGTGGTTCTTCCTTTTCTCGTATACGGTCTCGTTGGCCAGCTCATTGAGGCCTATTTTGTAGGCGTTGCTTAGCAGCTGAATGACGTTTGCCTCCTTGTTGTCCGATGCGCCTGCTCCCACG